>NC_142627.1:10935625-11247500 GCF_059453375.1 Lepisosteus platostomus | reverse complement strand
GCACTTACAGAACACAACTGTTTAATCAAATTCAATCAACACTTCCCCCTGCTGGTGCAACAACAAGAGTACTGTTGGGCGCTTCAGGGCTAATCAAAAACAGGCAAAGAACTTATGATGGAAGAGCTCAGATTCTAGATGACTAGATGGCCCACAGCTGATTCTTTGTGAATATAAAACATTTCTAACCACTTTTAATTTGCACATTCAAGGCAATCTGCCAAGTAGTCTGTTAATTGTTCTGTACTGCATCCTCCAAAGAAATCTCATGCTTGCATTCCAGTTTAAAATTGAAGGGATATGTTTAATTTTACTTGACTCTAATCAACAATTAAGATGAGAAGCCTTTGAACAAAATGGGAGTCTGGCCTTTCTCAGTGATTCTGATTTAATGGGTCATGTAAGACAATCTTCAACCTAAAATATCACAGAAATGTACAGTTAAACTTTATGAGACAGAGAACACCCACATGGAGCATTTTGCTTAAAGTAAAGGACAGAAATTAATCCCACACAGAATTTGCAAGAGGTTGCTGTTAGATGGTAGAAATACAGAAAAGTATCCTTCTAAGTCAAGGTAAAACATACAGACCACAGTAACTACAGTATGGCCATCATTGCTCAGTGCTCAATAAAAGCCAGCTCAAACACCTGGACAGGTGGTGCAGTAACATGCACACATTAACTGTGGCTCTGGTGTTGCTGAAATTCTGCTGGTCACATCGCTATTACAATAATGGAACAAGATGTTTACACATCGTGCATTCATAAGAAGAACTTAGAACCAAGTGTGTGCTTGTTTTATTACATAAAAGTTACAATAGGCCAGTTTCAACTGATAAAAACAACAAATATAAGATATAAGCTGACTGACTTATGCCCCTGATTATTCACGTGGGAAGCCCAGCCCAAACGTACTGTAGTTAAAAGTCAAGTGCACGGGAGACCAGAGGAATTCTAGCGCGAACACACCTCTGCCCCCTGCTGGAGGCTACCCAGTGAAGTCCCGTTCCCCCTGACTGCCCTCATCTCCCCTCAGGAACGGACAGCAGCTTCCGGTCCCGAGCTCAGCCGCTCCTGCTCAGGGAATCCCCCTGCCAGGCGTCCGGTGAGGAAACTGCACTATGCAGCCTTTACCCTCCATGATTTCATTTGGTCTCCAGTTCTTCACAATTTCTGTAAAAGCTGCTGGCACACTATAATGTAGAGTGATGCCTAATAGGCATTTTCTCATATTAGCACAGAGATTGAAAATAAAATACACCTAAGAATGCTCCCTTATATTGCAATACAGTTTTTAAATACGTGAAGTACAAAGCCACAACAGAAATAACAAGCAGCTACCATTTAATAAGCCACTGCTAATTTCCTCAGAACTGATTGTTTTTATATCGGCAACATCTCAGCAATAGCTCTTATTTTTATTATCAACAGACAGGCAACAACTACAGATTGCAAAAAAAAAAAATTTCCAGAGGAGACTTCTTTATATATGTTTTTATTTTTATTGATAAACTTAAAAAACTTTCCCAAACCATGAAAACCAAAGATTCATTCATCACAGACACCTTTGTCTCTTAGCCAGAACATTTTCAGAAACAACGAAACAAAAGCAGGCTGCACAATCTCTTTGATCACATAAAGCCATTATGTAGTCTTCAGCACTGAAAAGGGTAACGCTCAGAATAATATTTCCTCAGCAATTCGCAGACTTGTTTATGTTGGACTGCATTCACATCACAAACTGGAATGGCAGAGCCTAAATTGGCACACATGAAGAAAAGTTTTGAACCTTAGGGAAAACAAAAGTATCCCATAACTCTTTTTTTTTCCTTTTTTGTACAATTTTGCTGTACTGCTATATTGCTTTTACACTTCAGCCAAAATCAAAGATAATGGTAGATACATTGCTGATGCAATAGAAATAGAAAATTAAGACTTATCTCACTGAGGACAAATGGACAAGATTTGTTTTGTGACAGCAGCCATTTGTTAAAACTGATAAATTACAAAAAAGAACAAAAAAGATAACAATAATGTTCCATGTCCCAGCCTTTAACAATAATTAAAATATTTTTTTTTTCATTTTGGCATTTTCTTAAGACAAATCCAGACTAAATCACATATGCATAAAAAAAACAGATAAAAAGTTAAAAACATAAAAATATTATAAATTCCTTCATTTACATACCTTCACTACAAACTTGTTTGGGGACATTTTTTGCATGACATTCAGTGACAACCTGAAAAATAGCAAATAAAACATAAACATCGAAATATAAATTGAACACCTTTACTTTTACATTACTATGAGCAGGGCATGCAAAAAATTACATTTTGAAAAATGACTTTCTGATTGTGCCCAAAGGTCATTTTCCCACACTCAGTAATGTCGTCACCTTCTATGACGCCCGATAGCAAAATTTATCTCAGAATTATAAAACATATTCATGCACTAAGCAATTCCTCCCAGCACTTTCTTGAAAAATATTTTATGGATGATATCATAAAAGAAACATGCCTAAATTGCAAAACCTGTCACTGAGTCATTGCTCAAAGTGATACACAGCAATACAGACCTTAATTACCTTGCGGTTCTGGTATTTAATGGTTATGGGGAAAATATGATAGATTGCAGAATGTTATTCTGCATCCGTCCCACAGCTGTCAAACACAACAGCTGTTCAAAATCAGCAGGGGCAGAGATGATTGTACAAAAATGTATGGTACAAGAACTCCACACTGTTGCCCAAATCTTATAAAGAAAACTAAAGAATAAAATATGAAGGTAGTTCACAGTTATCATTTGGTGACTGATGCAGCTTTCTTTAAAAACAAAAAGCTAGCGGAAATAAAAACCCCAGAGCATATCACACGTAGCTTTGGGTTCTCGCACGCTACTGACACGTGTCTTTCCTTAGATCACTTTTTTATCTTTCAAATAAAAACTTACTGTGGAAAAGTGTTGCACCGTCAACACTGCAACTTAAAGGATACACACACACACTTCCTATTAAGTAAGTCCAGAGATACATTTCAGATTATTTGCATTTTGCTTATGGTCTTATAGTTTAATATTTGATAACACAACTTTTGCAATGACAATAGTGATGTGTGCACAACTCTGGTCTCAAAATAATTTAAAAATGCTATTACCGATATAAATCCTTCTGTCCAATGTGTCTTAAAATTCTGCACCGTCAAAAAGCAACTTGAGAGTGCACGTATGAAAACAGTTATTGCGAACAATAAATACATGTTATGAGAAGGGTTTGCTTTTTAAAAAAACATCTAACGCCAATAAATCCTCGGTATTCCTGATACATACGTTTATGTGTTAAAATGTAATTATACATACAATATTCCATGTTCAAGTGAAATTTATTTTTAAAAAGCATTTGTTTCCAAACTAAATTTTAAAACAGTAATGAATATTAAGGCTCTTCGGGACGCGTGGGGCCGACAACCCAGTTGTATTAGGTAAAACGAGCAAGTACAGCTGCGATACTACACATAGTTACAGCGATTCCATTCCATCGTAAAATGTCAACAAGATTACAGTGCATAGAAATGTGTGGAAACAGCTGTGAACTATCACTATAGTAACAATACAAGCCTCTTTTCTGTAAGAAATAGACATGCAATTTTATTTTAACAATGTTTTATAATGCATAGCTTCTGTTTTTCCTTACATGGAAACTGCGTTGTTTTATTTTTTTTTATCGAAGCCGCTACGTACCGAAAGCAGCACAAATGTTTCCACGTTCTCTTTCCGCCATCAGGTTTGAATACAGGTCACGTTGGGATGACAGAAGGACCCCCATAGGCGTCCTTGATGCCATAGAAACGATCGCTGAAACTGCAGAATTTGAAAACACTTGAAGACGTTTGCTTGTTATGGTAACTAAAAGAACAAAAACGGAAGAAAAAGACGTTTACACAGAGTGTGAAGCGTCATTAGATGCGACTAATTTTTTAATTGAATATGTATTTCAATGACAAACAATGAGTACTTAATACATGTTCATAGTTTGTATCTTATTATTCGTTACACTATATTATCGTCTCTTATAGTGCAGTGCTTGGCGCTGAAACATGTCTAATATATTTGACAGGCATAAATGTGGAAATTCGCAAATGAAAGGACCCAAAATGGCCGCCGTGTTTCTAACTGTAAGCTGCTGAAGGTGAGTCTTTTTTGTCACTTGTATTTGTAAGTCCTTACAAATATTTAAAATATTTTACTAGGTTTTGGTTTAATAATACTTGTTTACTACGGACTTTTTGTGTCTTGATTTTTCCAGTTATCAACCGTAGCTATAGTTCACTCTGTAGTCTTTCTATGAAATCAGTCATTATGCAAGTGATCATAGGGTAAAGAGTCATGTAGCTAACGTCACAAATTAAATGGTTCTTTGTTTTAAAAAAGTTATTTTTGACTTCACCATTTGCATGGAGATGTTTTTTTATATTTTGTTTTATTTTTGTTTGGTTTCTTTAAACTGTGTTTTAATTTGTAGGTTCCAGCGTTACTATGGGACTAAGAAGTGCGTGGAAGAACTACAAAGTGCTTATAGTTATGGGCACGGGTCTTGGACTGGTACACTGGGGTTGGTACAGCATCAAGTCAAATCCTATCTTCCACAAGAAGGAGGACAGTTACATGCCAGAGCCCGGCGTGGTGTCCTATGTCTCCCAACAGCAAAGTCACCCAAAAGGAAAGCAGTAGAATACTGATCACAGGTATTGAGCTGTCATTTTTGAGCTCTGTGGCTCAAATGAAAATTCTAAAGTTTGGCCTGTGCCAGCCATTTCTCGTGCTGTGGGTAAATAGAATTGATGTTCATCTGCAATCTCATAGTGAATATTATAGAAGATGTAATGGCACAAAATAGAATCGCTTTGACTCAGGCAATGACCTATCTGGAGAAGCTATTTTTTAAAAAAATCTATTAAATATGGAAGTTCTCTATTGTATTTCTTAGTCTAACAATATGTGTAATTTTCCCTTTCATTTCAGGCAGAAATTAATCTCCAATTAATGACAAAAAGATCCCTCGTTAATGACTGCTAACATGAGCAATAGAGGTTGGTTGCGGAAGAACTGTCTGCTTGTGGCAGGACTTTCTTTTCTTGGTATTCACCTTGGGACATATCTATTGCAAAAGACTGTGAAAAGCTCGACTCGTTCGGATCTTGCATTGAAACGGAAGGATGTCAAGTAATGATGCCACAATCGGAAGAGCCAAACTAGACCATTATGTGCTGATCCTTGCTATTTAAGTTTAAATTAAAAAGGTTGTATTTTGAAATGGGACTATAAATGAGGTCAGACATAAATAAATCTGCATGGCCTTTCTGTAAATTATCCACGTGAAATAAAATGGCTTGGACTTTAAAAAAAATTCAAAGTCTTTAGTTTCTCTGATAGGCTAAAGCAAAGATGTCTCATCTGTCAAATAAAAAGACCTCGCTCTGTACTGCTGAACCTTTATCAGATGATAAAGTGTGTCAGAAACTGGCAGTGTTCAGGCAGATCTTAACATCATGTTTTGGTCCTACTGGCAGACTCAAGCAAATACATAACAATGTGGGAGGGCATGTCCAGACCACATCTACGTCAGCAGTGCTTCTGAAAGGAGTTTTCACATCACACCCTGTCCTCAAGCTACTAACTGCATCTGTTCTGAACCATATTTCTTGCTTTAGCGATTGTGGTTTGTTTGCAGCTATCCTTTCCTGTGCCCTTATTGAAAATGCACAAAGATTAAATATTGAAACGGGCATTACCCTCAAAGTGTACAGGCATCTCCTATGCCTGTGTAAAGACTATCTGAACCAAGAGGAGTGTGGCTGTAGAGTAAGAATTGATTTTGGCAACAGTCAGTCTCTGCTGTCCCTGGCACGTAGTGTCATAGCTAGCAAACCGGCCTGCATGTTGACTTACAAAGAAGTGCAACACGTCAGCTCACTGGTGGTGCAGGCGTTCTTGCAGACAGTTCCCTGTGAGGCTGAGGGAAGTGTTTGTTTGGGGAAGGTGGTCTTCGTTTCTGTCGAAGGCCACAGAGCGATGGATTCAGCTCTGTTTCCTGGCCTGCTGGTAGAAATGCCGGAGATGCTGTCTCCTTCTGACCTGAAGTGGCTAGATCACAGAGCCGTCACTCTGGCGCTGTTCAACACTTCGCTCTCGGGTGACCTTTCGGAGACGGGGGACGGAACGCTGGAAGTTAGTTGTGGCCTCAGCCCAGAAGCAGCCGTCCTGGAGCTGCTGCTGAGGATGGGGAAGCAGATCGTCAGTGACGGTGTAGCGCTGCTGGCATGTCAGAAGGTGGTACATCCTGTCTTGAAGCAGTATCTGAAGGAGCATCATGTGATTGTCATAGAGAGGTTGGGGATTTCACTCATGGAACCACTAAGTCAAATGACAGGTGTGTAATTCACTTGTAAGTAACTCCGATTATAAAGAGGAGAACATGGAAATAGCCCAGTCACTTGTGTAGAGTATAATTTAAAGTTTGTAGAATTGAATCATAGTTGCATTTTTTGTTGATTTGCAGAGTATTGTTTTCTCAAATATGATGGACATTGTTTTTAACTTTTAAAAATTTGAATATGACTGGCTCTTAATGATTTTTAATCTTCGTTCTTGTGAAATAGGTGCCCTACCTATTGCTAGTTTTCAGTCTCCTGTTCCATCCAAGTGCTATGGACAGCTGAGCAATATCCTTGTGAAGAGCTTTGGGTCTAGACAGATGCTTAATTTAATCCCAGCTGGAGATTCAACAGTCTGCAGTCTGGGGCTGTGCAACAGAAATGAGACTACCCTTAATGAGCTCAAGGTAGGCTGTATTAGATTATTTTAAGAACAGAAGATTTGGAACAATTACTGTACACATCACTTCTTTTTTTACTAGAAGACATTTTGGTATCTGTCAAGACTATGAAGAATTCACGGTAGGTTTGAATGAGCAACAGTAGGCAATAAATCACAACTCGGGTGTTTTAAAATAGACATTTCTGTATAACATGTTGTTTACTCTACCTGCTTGTAATGCTTTTGAGAAGACTTTGAGTTAAAGGAATGGCAATGGCATTCTACCTTTTATCATGCTACATACATCATATTACTATCAAAAGCCGTATTTGTTAAGATAATATAAATTCTGCCATTCATGACATGATATCTCCATGTTTTTGTATATTGGAGTACGGTAACTTGTACAGTCAGTACAGCAGGATGTACAACAGCAAAGGTTACATGTTACTGATAACAGAAACTGTTGCTTTGCTTACATTCTCAAAATGCATATATTATATGCATTATACATATATTAAACTCAAAAGCACATTTTAGATTTCTTTTAATCTAGCATTTTACAGCAGTTCCCTTACTGTAAACTCATTAATATTTTTAATTCTGGGCTCTTATATCTAAATGGCTTTTTATTCCAGTTGACGTGCCAAAATGCAGAACATGTCTTGAGGCTATCACTGAAGAGTCCCTTTGCACTTTTTGGTGGAGGGTGTACAGAAACACATTTGGCTGCCTACATCAGAAACAAGGTGTGTATCTGGGGGAAAAACATTGTTGTAATGCTCAATAATTAAGAATGTACGTCCATCTGAGTGTCTGATTGTTCTCTCACATGGGATGTTGCGTTGTGCCTTGTTCAATTTCAGCTAGCTCAAGAAACCTCTGTTGATGTTGGAAAGATTTAGCAGGCTTCAAAATGAGCTTGAAATGTGAGCAGTCTGGCTGGGGAGTTGGATGCGATTCCCCCATTTCTTTTTGTTTAAAGCAGTGGACTCGGTTGTTTTTTAATGCTCTTTAGACCAGCTGTGTTTTGGAGACTGGTTAAATAAACACAGTCTCGGCTTTTTATGGAGAACCTTATTTTTAAAAAAGCCGGGACTAGATGCTTTACATTTTTGCCATCAGGACGGAAATGTGATATGTCTGATAAATGCATGCATCGTGAAGAACTCGCAGGGAGAAAAGAGCTCATTTTGAAATAGGTTCCCTAATGTCTCTTACAGTGCAGCAGTGGTGTTGATGGTACGTTACTGGGGCCTGGCTGCTCACCCACCCAGTTCCAGATGGCGGCTGACAGCTTCTGCCGAGCCCTGGAGTCAGTGGGCCGATCCCTGGAGCACGACGGAGGGGAATCCCTCGTGGATCTGCGCTGTGGCCATCGCTGGTCCGGCCCCGGCGGCGCTGCCCCCGATGTTCCGTGGAAGGACGTGGTCAGCCTGTGTGGCTGTGGACGGCTGGACCGACATGAAGGTCTGCAGTGGGTCATTCTCGGTGGCAAGGGCCCCTCATTCTCTCCCACCCTGCCAGCAGAGAGCTGTGCTCAACACCTCGTGCTGGACTCCTTTCCATCAAAGCTCAACGCTTTGCAGGTAGCCGTTGAGACAGCCAACCTCATCCTGGATCTCAAGTACGTCATACAAGACGTCAATTAACATTCTTATGGTTGTATGTCACAGCATTTAAGCTGATCCTAAAAGTGCGTAAAAGCAGGAAAATTAAAAAATAGACCATACTTATATTTTCCCCCACTAGAAGTGAAAACTTGCCAAGTTTCTCTAATGGCATGGATGGAGAGTTACTTTTCGTAATTACTAGGTTTCCCCACCAGGTGGCAACATCATCCCAAGCTGTTGGAAGAATGGTACTGTACACTTGAATTAATGAGCGTTTTCGAAGGAGCAGACTGGGTGAACTGTGGCAGTTTGTAAATAAAGACACATTTTTGTGGCTTACCGTGCGTCGCTTCATTGTGTTCATGAGACCAAAGAGTTTAAGTGTTGAAAGTATTTTGTTTGTAAAACATTCCCACATGTTTACTTTGCTTTTATTGTTGTGTCGATGAACACGATATCAACCAAACGTAATGCGTTTTAAAGATGTAGAATAGATTTTAAAACATAAAAATTGTAAATTGTCCGGTTTCACAAATTAATGCCTGCCCTTTTAAATCAATTAGTATAGTTTCCCACTTGGGATGGAATAAATGTTCTAAGATCCATAAATAGGCAGATGGAAACCTTATTTATTCACATTATTTAAAAGGTTAAGTGCATCGAATTAGTACCCGCATGTGGGTATCTTGGTTTCAGTGTTTTTCAGATACTAATGATAAACTTTCTTTGCACGAAATGACAATGAAAGCAAGGCACTAACTGGTTTAAGAAAACAATCCTATTGATGTTACCTAATATGTCTAGGTTTGACGTTATGTACTTAGTGATTCAGACCTAAATATCATAGAAAAATAATATGAACATCTAGCCCTTGTACCACAATGATGTATTATTACATGAAAAAGATTGTTCCACTAAAGAGTGGGTTTTAAAAATAATATTTTGGTCTTTTGTCTGGTTTACCCTCCAATATCTTCACAAGAGTTGCGTGTGAAAATGCTAGCAAATGTGCACTTATTTAACTTGTCAACATTACCCGATCCAGTCTGGTTTTGTGTATAATATTTATTATACAGTGTCAGTGTTGTGTGTAATATTTATTCACCCAGCCACCACAGACTATAGTTTTGCTATCTGTTAATAAAAAATGCAAAAGTAATCAGTAATGTTTATTTTTTAGATTGGGGAGATTGACAACTGCAAATTAAAATACATCACCCTTTAATATATACCATTTAGTTAAAACCAAAATTCACACTTAAAAATCATATAATCTTTTAACACTTCATGATTTAAGCTAATTATTTCCTGTTTTTTTTATTATGGATGCTCTTCACAGTCACAGTTTGACAAAAGCAGTTAGAGAAGTACTCAAGCCATTGGACAATGAGTAGCATTATTAAGTGACTACTTCAGAACGTTTTTCTGGCTGGTGAAAAACCACTAAAAACCAAGGTAATTAGTAACAAAATAGTGATTTCTGTGAAAACACCAAACAAATAACAGATTATCTGGCATAATTCAATTATTGAATATTAAAAATGGAGTTTTAAACAGATTTTCAGGAATAGATCTTTCAGATGGGTTGTCATTCTCAACAGGATGGGTTACCCCAGTGAAGTCTGCTGTTTGAATCACCCCTCTTCATATTAATTTGGGTTTGATAGAACTACTGATGTTTCATAAATAGTTCAACAGGTGGTAAGATACAGAGAAAATAACTAGAATATTCAGTGAAAATAAATATTATATTAAAACGTAAGTGCCGAGTAATCTTAATCAGTTTTTTTTCTGGTTTGTGTTTGTTTTAATTTATTTCTGTCTACTAAAATTTAATTCTAGTAGATACTGCTGTAAACGACCACACACTCCAGTTTGGCAGCTGGACAGCCGCACAGAAGAGGCTGGAGACAGAGAAAGTCATCTCCAATAAAAGGGGTTTTATTGTGTTTTTTAGTGCAGCCAGAGTGCTAGTCACCAGGGGAGAGAAAGAGAGGGGGATAGAGAGAGAATATAACTGCACTCTCGGTTAGCAGGACATGTGGTGAAAGAGAAGATGGGGTACCCCTTCTCTAGGGTGACCAACAGGAAGCAGAGGCAGGTGGTGTCAAGGCTGAGACTGCAGTAATGCAGTACAATATTGGGCAGGGGGAGCAAAGTTCTACAATATTTAAAATATTCTAAGTAAGATGAAAATTGATCTGTTAATATTTTGAATGAATTCCTGAAGTTTGACAAAACAAAGAATCAGTAAGCGCCTGATAAGTATTGTACACCCGAGGAGTCACCTTGACAGGAACCTGTAAATTTCCTGTAAAGTTAAACCTTTGAGGTTTGAGGTGAGAATTGAGGCTTAGGCTTTTAACCCCTTACAAAGGAAACGAGTAAACAGCTCATACTATAACCCACACACAAATGTCTTTGATTGGAATCTTATTTATCTATTATAAATTTATATATATATAAGCCTCAGGAACCTCCTGTTTACCTTCCTTATGAAAACAGGAAACATGAAGATTCTTTACAGTAACAGAACATATTGATCCGTCTCATGTCTTCGTTATTCTCAGAACACAAACTGTTTTTTAGACAGATTGTGTTCAACTTTGTGTCCATATCTTCTTCATCTGCCAGTGAAGCTTCGTCTTGGAACTCTCCTTCTTTGCAAATGACCAGAGGAGCATCTAACTTCTTAGAAAATAAAGGGTATCAGAGCTTTCCTTGTCTTTGGATAATCTCTGAATTTCTGTAAGTAGAACCTGGAGGTGAGAGGAGAAAATACCAGAAGGCCTTAAACTTAGGGACTCACTGGTGAAAAGATCACGACATACTAGGGTGGAAATGACTGAAAGGTAGTTTTTGACACAACATGAGTCACAAAAATGAGAATCAGGGCCTGGAGTAGTGTGAGCATGCAGAATTTGAACTTCAGTGTTTAGAAAAAAAAGTGAATTTCTTAATCCAGTTTGCAGGTTTGTAAACTGGATGCATTCTCCCACCATTCGCTTCTATGGCCTGCCCCATTCATGTCCATTGAATGGTCAATAGCTTTCCCAGCCTGCTTTGCCCATTATACTGTATTCTACTCAGGCTGCTGAAAGCTAAAGCTCCAGAAAAAATGTGTTTGTGTTCTCGTGCATGACTATTCTGTTGCACTGAATTTGTACACAACAACCCTCTAAGAAAAGCTAAGGTAACGCTTTATTATGTCACAGATATTACAATATATTCCAGCCCCCCCCCCCCCCCCCGCTCCCAGTACAAGACTTTTTCAGTGTAGGCACCGTCAAAGGTAATGTATTCCACATCAGCACTACAGCTCCCAGATAAAAGCAATATGCTTGATACCAAATAAGATGGGTCAAACAGTCCTGTCTTGTTTGTACTCATACATTCATATCTCAAATCAAGGTGCAGGGGGCAAAGAAAAACAGGGCTAGCAGAATTCCAGACGAAGCAAACAAGTATGAACCTTTTTCTCAGCTATCTCTTTCAAAGCAATGTTGGCACCTAATGTTTTTGTCTGCCTGACAAGCAGGAACAGGTTTAAAAGCCTTGTAATGTAACTCAGCTGCATAACCTCAACTCAGCGTGCTCCACAGAATGTCGCCAGATGAACAGATAGTGAGCAGGAAGCACAAGCCAGGATTCCACCAAAAGAACACGCAGTATTAAGTACTGTTTTACTCCTCTGGAATTCTGACAGCAGATGACATCTAAAACACAGTACACGAAGCGCGTCGTCTCGCCTCTCAACTAGTCGGAGGTTGGATG
Source organism: Lepisosteus platostomus (assembly GCF_059453375.1). Classification (NCBI taxonomy): domain Eukaryota; kingdom Metazoa; phylum Chordata; class Actinopteri; order Semionotiformes; family Lepisosteidae; genus Lepisosteus; species Lepisosteus platostomus. Next base: position 11,235,299 of record NC_142627.1, on the reverse strand, counting down.
GATGACTTTGTCCTCGGGTACGTACCTGTGGTGGTGGTAGGCACGGGGCCCAATGGAGCAGGTGGTGAAGAAGGCAAAAGAAAAGGCTGGCAGAGACCAGGTCGCTACGGCATAGCCAAACCACTCTAAAATCTCACCAAAGAAGTTGGCGCCTGAGACATACTCAAACAAGCCACCTTAAAAAAAAAAATGAGGACAGAGCTTATCTGTTTTTGGCACAAGAAGAGACATTGCACAACTTGCGATGCTGAGGCTGATAAAATAAAACCAATACTGTTGAAATGCAAACGCAAACGTACAGCATATCACCGAAATCCCCTCTACAGAGACAAAAAACAGCCTTCCACTTCAGATGAATAGAATACTTTGGAGCATACAGTGCATCATCCGAATGTAGATTCTGCAATGGCTATACTGGGTTTGTCTTGTAATGATGCTTTGCAATGTTCAGTGCTTAAATCAGAATTGACATTTTATAAGCTTTAGATCTTGTGTGTCCAAAGTGTGTGTACAAAGTTTTGCCACAGTTATTATCTGCTCCAGATATACTAGTGTTTGCACATTTGTATTTTTTAGCAAACACGGTAAAGAGAAAAACACTTAGGTTTCCTGAAATGCAGCCCAAGAGCAGCACAGAACTTCAACGATATAAATATAGCAGAGTCCGCATCTGTCCACATGCAGCAGGTGCCCAGGGATTAAACTGCTAAACTGTTACCTCTTGGAATCTTATAATGGTCTTCTCCCGGTTTCCTCAAATTGCGCAGAATATGGTCACTGTGAATATTTATAGCCATGCCCAGGCCAAACAAAATTAAACCTAAAAAATTCAAAAGACTATAATTAAGAACACATTCTTAAAAATACATTTTTGATTACTAATCATTATTATGATAGATTTGGTGGAGAAGAAGATTAAAACTCAATTAAATTTCTAAAGATTTCATTTCAACAATGACTAAGAGTTATAATACACTTTTTTCAGGGTTTCTCAGACATTTTCAACAAAGTAGGTTGGCACTTTTTTAATCCCTGAGAAATTCCAAAAATTATTACATTTATAGTTGGGACAATTAAACCTGTTTTTAAAAACCCTGAGCATTTATTTTACACATTGGTTAGAATTTCTACCACTCAGATTGAAAGGGCAGATTCATTTTAACGCTTTCACTGTCTAATCTCCATGCACGCTCACCAAGGATAAGTCTGATGTCAGTGAGCCAGGCATCATCATACTGTGCACAGTACAGCATGTAGTGGCCCTGGAAGAAGCCATTCACAGTGCAGAATATCGCTGCTGATATCATGATGCGGAGTGGGAAGGGTTGACCTTTGTTGAGCAAAGCGTAGATGAAAGTCCTAGCAGGAGTAAAAACAGAAACAAAGATTTTCTCAGACATTTGGTCATTGAGCCATATAAAACTTTGTATTATCTCTCAGTAAAGACCAAAGGTTCCAAAACTTAAGCTTCCCGACAGAAGTCACTAGATTTTTGGTTAAAATATACTGGTAATGTTTGGAACTTGGTTCCTTTTTGTCTTAGAAGTCAACTAGTAACTGTTTGGCAATGGTCCTTGGCCACAGACACCAGATTCATGAGGTCTTTCCTAAGATTCCCAGTATTGCCTTTTAATTGCCAAATTTGTTCTCCAACTACACATTTTGGTAAAGCTTGCTGACATCTGGAGGAGCAGCAATAATGCCATCAGCCTTGAACCTCATGATGATGGACAGCCAACTGAAACTGGCACTGGATCTTCTTTATTTTTAATTGCCTTCTCCAGAATGGTTGAGCTTGCTTATCGTTTACCTTGGATATCTGGACAATATTCTGTCTTCCCCCATTATGATGTGACACTCCGCGTTTTGTTTCTGTGTTAACATCCCACATGCAAACAAAGGGGCTCTTAAACGGCACTCAGTTATACTAATACAGTCTGGAATGATTACACAACTTAGCAAACATTAAGCCTGCTTAAAATAGTCTCTCATAAGTAAACTACTCTATATTTATAGAGGGTGTAAATATGAATTATGCACCACAAATATGCACATATGGTTTCAGCTAAGAAAAAAAAATACGTTTGGTACACTCATCTGCACGCACAGTGAATACACATTGTTAGGAAAGAGCAAGAAAAGGAAATGCTATTTTTATTCATACAGTAGCGTAAAATAAAAAATAAAAACATTAGTAATATCTCTACTCCTTACATCTATCCATTCATTTGCAGTAAGAACTTTATACTTAGGTGGTAACTGTAAACTGAGTTGGAACTACATCTTGGGTGAGATGCCAGTCCATCACAGGGAAATTTAGAGATTCCAATGAACCTTGACAGGATGTAAAAACCCACACAGGCATAGGGAGAGCATGAAACATGGTCACACAGAAGGCTACAGTCATTTCTTCTCTTAATACACAGGATGAAAAGTTAAATCCAGAAGCTCATACCTTTGAAAATAGTGTCCGCAGAAGAGAGAGAGCAGCAGTGCTTTCCCTACTGCAGAAGTCTCGTATCCTGCAGTGTACCATAGCAGTAAAGGTACAAAAAAAGCTGGAAACTCCTGCAAAAGCCAGGCAACCCTGGCTGAAACCGACTTACGAGCCCCAGATTGCTTTACATATCTGCCATACCGCCCAGGGGCTTGGGAAACTGTTTGTTTGTAGCTAAATCCAATGCCTCCAAAAATTAAGATTAAGCTATAAGAAACAAACAGGCTTTGGCAACAAAACATTCTTACTCCTAGTCTGAACCATGCAATTCAGATACTGAATTTACGGAGAAGTGGTTAAAGAACAGGGCCAGTAACAGAAAAGGAAACTTGAGCAACCTTTTATGTAAGAGATATGGGTCCAATCTTGAGTAACCCTCTCAAGAACCCTGTTTCAAAACCAGGTTTTTTATTTGTCGCTAAATAGGTTTTCAGAAGGAGACATGTGACATTTGTACATTAGTACAGCTTCCAATTCTATAAAATACATAAATACAATTGCTTACACATACAGTAACTGCTCTTATCCTGGAGTGATCGACCCTCACAAAGTGTATTGTGTTGCCAGGTCACTCAAAGACAAGTTTGGGATCAATCATAAATATTATTACATGAGGGGGAAGATAAGGACTTTGTTTTCCCATCACAATTACAATACTCTCTTACTTAAGACAACCATTTTTAGCCAGCAGCTGTATCTCCCTGCAACTCACAACTGGCAGCCCACTGAAGCTCAGCAGATGTGAGCCTGGTCAATACCTGGATGGGAGACCTCCTGGGAAAGCCAAGGATGCTGCTGGAAGAGGTAATAGAGGAGCCAGTAGGGGGGCGCTCACCCTGTGGTCTGTGTGGGTCCTAATGCCCCAGTATAGTGATGGGGACACTATACTGTAAAAAGATGCTGTCCTTTGAATGAAACATAAAACCAAGGTCCTGAATTTCAGTGGTCATTTAAAATCCCAGGCCTTTTCTTGAAAAGAGTTGGGGTGTTACTCCAAATCTTCCCCTGGCTTTTATCAATCATGGCCTCCTAATAATCCCCATCTATGAATTGGCTTCATCACTCCTCCCCACTAACAGCTGATGTGTGGTGAGCATACTGGTGGTGCACCTGGGCTGCTGTCACTTTATCCAGGTGGAGGAAAGTCCCCGTTACCTGTAAAGTGCCTTGAGTGGACTTTCCAGAAAAGCACTATAAAAGTTTAAGGGTTAATTATTATCTAATTGTCTCATTTGAGGATTCACAATGGCCAACAGACAATCCAGGTGGCCAAACAGTTTTAGTAATCTTTAACACGGACTAAACCAACTGGTATGAAATCCTTAAGTTATCCCTCTTAGAGCACCTCTGGAGAAGATGGTATTAAATGCACAGACACAGAGAGGTAAAACTGAAAAGGACCAGGGAAAACAGGAGGGAGTATCAGACGTGTATCAGAAACTCTTTTCTGAAACTGACACTTAAACACAAATCACTTGAAGAGGGTTAACACTTAAAGGCAATAGGTAGTATGATTAAATATCTTTCGGTAGATAAAGGGCAGGCTGGTCTTGGCACAAGTAAACTGTAATCTGGGTGCAGGTGGAACCTGGGTACAGGTGCAGCTTACAGTTTTAAAGTTAAGAACCTTTACTCAGACAAACTGAGAAGCATGCATTAGCATTAGGAAGAAATGTTTAACAGAACAATCAGAATCAGTGAAACATAATAATCATCCCCTTGCAGTAAGAATTTAAGATGTTTGTGCTAAGAATTGTGTATAGAGTGACTCAATTCTGTAATAAAAGTGCTGTAAGCCAGAATGCATTTATCTTACAGTCAAAACACCGAGGAAACCGGCTGGGATGTTTGAAATGGTCTTTGTTTGGTTTTAAGGAGGTGAGACAGTCTTTGGTCTATGCGTTTATCATGAATGTAATCGTGTTGCTGGATCACTCAAGCATGTCCAACCATTATGTTCTCTCACAGTGTTGTTTCTGTCTTCTTTTCAGAAACAGAAATCTCACACAGAACCTTGGCTTTTTTTAAAGGTCACCCATTTGTGCTGAAAGTGACGCTGGTTTTATCAAGAAGACTAAATGGGGGTTGGGTGGGAGTAAGGGGCAGTGTCGCCAATTTCTCAGTAGAGCTGTGCTCTTCTTGTGAGCTCCTTAATGTGGCACCATGGTTAAAAAGATTGAGTGCTAACTGCTTCCTCCAGTTTTCATTCAGCTGCAGTCTGCCATGTACCACATATGAAATGTGGACATGTACATAATGCAGAATGCAAAATGTCTGATTTACGTTTTTATTTAAGAACTATGTACAAGATTGTAATTTGAAGTTACAATGAAAAAAATGTGAAAAGCAAACTGCTTCTTCCTTCCATTTGCAGCCTCCATGTATTTTATGAAATCATGTTTTCACACGCGCAGTATGAAGGGCAAACAATGTTAAATAAATGCAGCTATTCTTTCAATTTGTAATTCATACTTTCCAAGTCCCCGCGTCACCGTATCGCATAAAGTGGTTTTGGCAAATGACCTGACTTTCCAAGTCAGTAATATTACCCTGTAGATCTAGACGAATGTAACTGGAAAAACATTCTTAAAAAACATATTTTTCTGCGCATTTCTTGATTAGTGGTATCTGTTGGACTTTCAGGTTCAGCTTTACTAAAACTAGGGAAACTACGAAAATGAGGCTGCACAACCCCTAATCTACAACTGTATTTTTATGTGCTTTAGAGCCCATAGCAGTGCCCATTCACCAACTCTTCACAGAACAGACCCCACTGAAGATGAGAGACATCTGAATGAAGCACACCTCACTCAGCCCCAAGGTACTCAGCTTGCCAAGAATGTGAATCCATACCTGTGAAAGTAGTGCCCACAGAACATCAAGAGGAGAAGGTTCCTGCCTGTTGTGCATAGCCCATGTGCTGCATAGTACAGAAGAAGAGGAACCAGGAATGATGGCAGCTCTTGGAGGAACCAGGCTACTTTAGCAGGAACTTTCCGGGTGTCCTTTGAGGGCACAGCATAGCGCCCATAAGGAGTCCGTGCAGATCTCTGCCGGACCATATATCCCATCCCAAAAAAAATCAAAAACCAGCTGTAGCCCTGTGCTAACTTCTCCTGGCACAACATCTTCCCACTGGGATGGCTGAGTGAGAATACAATTGGAGTGAAGAGAGTATTTACAGCGGTTCACACCCCCACTGCCCTGCTATGAAAAAAGAATGCCGTCAGGTTTTCAAATCCTTTTCAGGGCTGAAATTTGAGAAGGCTCCTCTGACGACGCCACTCAGTGAGCCAGAGGCTTTCCTAAGCTGTTTTGTTTCCTCATACACTTGTGCAGGATGAACTTTTAGGATGACTTTGCTTGTTTTTCAAATGCGTGCAATGATGAGAACATGCAGATGTGTCATTTCATAGCCATCTGTTGGTAATTGTTCAAATGTTATTGTATTGAGATGAGGAGGGGAGGGGTCATGCAGGACAGGTATTTCAGGAACGACCTGCTCAATATACTCGACTTAGACCTGAGCAAAGTGGTCGCCAAGAGAAACCAGCTGGCAGGGCTTATTCTGAAAAACAATGAGACACAGGTGAGTCTCATCAGGAAACAAAATATATGTGCCCCGGAAACAGTGAACCAGCGCAGAGGCTGGTAGGTAAATGCGTTTTGGAGAAGATAGAGGAATCAGGTTAGTGTTTGTGCGGATTGAAGAAGAATGGATTGCCGGAAGAGATAAAGGATTACAATTTACGGTTGGTGATTTGGATACGACGGTGATTTGGATGTGGTACTTTACGGATTTTGGAACTCGGATTGAATAAGGTTTGAGAGAACGGACTGCAGATCGGCTTGGAAGACGGACGGACTGGAGAAACAGAGAAAAACGTCTTTAAGGGATTACCCATTGTGGCCTATTCCTGTTTGAGACTAACAGGCAGGAAAGATGTTGCTGACAAATGGCTACATCCTGGGGAAGTCCTCTCGGAAGGAAAGGTGGGAAGGCTCTGGGGGAATACAACATGAGATTATTCTTGCCTCCATGTCCATTGCAGCTATGCACATCCTAGACATTTTAAGATGTTACTGTGTATACACAAAAAGTGTTCAGTCTCTGAAAACAAGATTCCAGCAGGCATGATGCTCACACAGGGGACTCTTCACTCCTCTGCATCCAGGAATGTCACACTGATCTCATCTAATACGCTTTATTTACACATTTGTTTTGTAATTCTTTGAGCTTCAGTAATAAATAAAAAATAAAAATCATGATCTTTTAAAAACAAGGATTTAAGGAAGGATGCGTTTAAAAAAGGTTCGTATCCGAAACATCACTTTGCTTCATGACTTCAACATCAAACTCATACAAATCCTGAAATCCTACCAACAGGTCAAAAGATTTGCTCCTCCATGACATTTAAGAATGACACTCTCGTCTGATGAAACAAGACACCTAAAAACATCAGGACTGCACCATCTCTAACCTTGAGCAGCCTCCAGAAGACTCACAGTTTGAGATATTGATTCATGCATGATTTACATTTTTCACTTAGCTTTTGAAGTAACAGTTCAATATTCATAATAACAACTCATCAAATATGCTTGGGTGGTGCATACAGGATGAACTACAGAATGTGTATCTACTCTAACACATGTTCAGTCACATAATTGCCAGTCAGTACATTATTTCAACAAAAAGAGACCCCTGATATTAAGTGATAGAAGACAAAGATAGAAAATCTACTCTTTCATTATCAGGAAGATACTTATCCTGTTGCAAGCTACATTAAACCAAATGTTTTATTCCTTAAACACAAGGTGGAAAGCAGGACTGAGAAGACATCTCTGTTCTTCCTCTTCACAGGATACCAATATATATACCTAACCAGCACGAAGCAGCAGGTTAAAATCCATGTCAAGGCAAGAAGAACATACAAACTCCATTCAAATGCCCAAGGTCAGAATCATAGCATTGATCCACAAAACTGTAACATTGGCACCACCATACTGCACTCAGAAAATATCTAAAAAATATATACTGGAAAAAAGCCAGAAATGTGGGGTACATGACAACAGACTACAGAAGACTTAACCGACAGGTCACAGCACAGGAAGACCCCAGGACACTGCTCTCATCAAGGCTTAAACTCATCAACACAGCAGGACCACCAGAAAACCCATTGCCAGATAATCAATTCTTCCTACCTGCAAAACTCAAACTTCATATGTTATGATTAGACTCCATGCAAGAGTGTTGAAAATCTAATTTTGCACGGATATTAGTAAAGAGAAGATCACTCTGGGAATGAAAACCAAGAGATCAGAGAAAGCATCAATAAACACCCAACTGACAATTTAACAGAATTGCATAATTAGAAGAATTATTAAAATAGTAATGAAGCATAACAAAACATCATAATGTTGAACACTTAGCTCCCTCTAAACAGACGCTCACATAATATTGAATGGTCTGGTGACAATGATTCTGTCAGTTTGTTGTCTGAATTACTTGTATTTCAGAAGTTTTAAACATGTAAGTGTGACTCAAAAGTCAGGTTGCAGAAGAGTAGCAGAAGGGAGCACATGCGTGGGAGAGCATATGCTTTTAATTTATCATGCACATAAAATAAATGACCATCAAATTTCAAACATTTCACAATAATTGCAGAAAACACAAGATGATCCCAGTGGCATATTTTGAAAAGTAAGCAAGGCAGGCAATGAGATAGGGGTGGAGTTCTTATGAGCCTATGGCTTGTGTAGTGATTCACCCAAGGGGAATATTAAATAGGAATCTTGCACATGCTGACTAGCATATTACCAGAGCAGATAACGAAAAGGGGAATAAAATATATTTTAATGCTCTAGAAGAGTTGGACTAGGAAGAGCCCTGTTAGTTCAGAAAGTGTGATCATGCATTAGTAGTGTTGTGTCACCGGGGGAAAAGGTAGTATAAACCAGATGTTACTCACACCACATGGCTCTTCTCCGTTAATTTTGTCCGATCATTTGCCGATCCCAATCCGTAATCCGTTCTCTCTGTCCTTAAACAATCCAAATTCCTAGGTCCGTATATCCACACAAATCCACTCCGTATCCAAGCCGCAAACTGTAAATCGTAATCCGTAGTCCTTTCGTTAGTCAGTCTTTAAAACCCCTGATGTTTCTTGCATTATTTAGCACAGCTGGTTAAAAGGAAAACTACAGTCTAAACTGATGGTTTCCATGTTAACTCCTGAATTCTTCTCCTTTGCACACATTTAGTTTATTCAAAGAACTATTAAAGACTAATGCCCCTTGGATGCTCATTAATTTGCACAAAAAGTATTCACATTCTTCAATGACTTTGACTGAAGTATCTGACAAACACAAAGTCTAGCAATTCATACATACTATTTTATTAGACAATAATTCTTTAAAACAACATACCACATACAAAAAACTCTAAATTTAAAATACCACTGAAGAAAGATGTGAAGACGGGGGTTTGAATTTAATCCTTTCTGTAGGGGGTTTAGACTTCTAAATCACAAACTGGAGTTTATGGCAGGAAAGGGGGTTAACTGATAAGGATTGCAGATGCAAGCTAGGAACCCCCCTGGGTGTAATCTTAAACTGACCATTTGTCCAGAACATCGTAAACTGGCCAAATACCATGAACCCCCCTCTTTACCATCAGACCGAGTGACGTCAGAAACGGAGAAGAAAACACTATATAACCCAAAAGTTTGTACCATTACGTTGAACAATACTTCGGTTTTGTTGTTTCTTGCGGGAAACAAAACTTCGGCTTTATTGTTCCTTGCATGCAATAAACTCATCTGTTTTACTTCATCTCGGGATCAAGAACCTTATTTCTTCTGTTACAACAAATTTGGCGTAGTCGATGCTCCAGAAGGCGCAGAACTTCCCATCGGAGGAGAGACGGTCAGCGCTCACATTACTAAGAGGTAAGGACTCTCTCTGACCGATTGGGAAATCTCTGCCCCCTGCGAGAATCGCCCGAGATGACGGAGTAAACGTGAGTTTCTGAATTCCTCTGGCCCGGGGAAGACACCGGTGTATGTAATGGGTTGTTTGCTGTAAGCCCAGAATTTGGTCTGGCAGGGGTTCCGCGGCATTGTGTACAGGCGTTCGAAGCTGGTGTATGCCTTAATTGCGCGTGGAGTTTTTGAACGGGTTTTGGACCCTTACCGTGAAGTTCAGGACTGGTGTGGGCCTTAATTGCGCCCGGAGTTCTGAAGGTCAGAACTGGTTTGGGCCTTAATTGCGCCCGGAGTTCTGAGGCTCAGGATCGGTGTGGGCCTTAATTGCGCCCGGGGTTCTAGAGCAAGTGGTGCATTAAATGCACGTATAATCCAGGATTGGTGTGGGCCATAATTGCGCCCGGGGTCCTGAGATTAGCTACGCCTTGATCGTGCACGGATTGGCGTAGCGTGGTTTTTTGTTTTAAAGGAAACAGGAGTAGAAGAGATATATATATTGTAACGCTCTCTTCAGCCCAGTAGCTGTGGTCCTGCTATCACAGGGAAGGGCGGTGACGTCACCCGCTCTGGTACGCCGGCTCTTACACACAGTGCTTGTCGGCCGTAAGCGTTACACTATGTACGTATGTTTTGGGTGTTTTCCTTGTTTGTGAAATACATATACACACGCACGACACTAACATAAACACACCTCATAATAAAAGAGCAAAGCATTAAGTAGCAGGATTTAAAGGACGTTGAGACCCGAGGATCGCCCTGATTGAGCTCAGTGCGTAAATCCACCCCGGGGCAAAAGCAGCGATGCTGGCGTTCTGGGGATGGTGAATTACTGATCAAGAAAGGGAGTTTTCGAGGTCTCGTTCCTTACCTGTGAACAGTGCGGTGTAAGTCCTCTCTAAAGTCTCTGAGAGGTATTTAGATCTGGAGGTAACAGACGCCCTTGGCTGAATGAGTGCAGGAATGCACACGTTTTTCAAGTGAAAGCATCCCCTTACTGTATGAGCTGTTACCTCACACACGATAAAAGTAAAAGAGACCGAACATGTGTGCTAACTGATGGTTTGAGAAAGTGGTGGAAGGGTCCGTTTATATATCGGAAAAGTGTAAGTTGACGGAAAAGAAGGAGAAAAATATGGGAAAAGCTGAGTTTGTCAGAGGGAATTTGGGGCGAAGACGCCTGTAAAGAAAGCATATGAGTATTGATTGGCAAAAGCACAAGCATGTAGCTCCCACCCTGGTGCACGGCCGGCACCAGTGGTGGCAGATACATGAGAAAAAAAAAGAAATTTGGATGTGACTTAAAAGTGTGTTTACGGGGAAAACAAAAACCCGGAAGAAAAGATACTTTACTCGCTACGAAAGAGTATAAACAAAAGCGAAAAGAGGCAGTGCAGGAGAATCAGAAACTAAAAGAAGAATTAGTTCCTGGTCGCACTGCACTAGTTAATGTGTTATATCCTGCTCTCCCATAGGGGAACAGACAGGCAGGAAATGAAAATTGGGATCAATTCCCACAGTGACCATATGGAGACGGGGGGTCTGAGTGGGATGACACCTGGTACGAGTGTAATAGAGACGGAACAGGGACTCCCTTCTTAAACAGAGGGCGCCCGCAGACCTGTACTCTCACCCTAAGTGGGAGAGGGCCTGATGTAGCGGGGGCTGGCGCTGTTGATGACAGCGTCACTCTAAGTGTCTAGCACCCCGTCGAGGGGGGTCCACACTCGCACCTACCTTCCCTGATTCCCCCATAAGATCAAATGCAAAACCGGAAGATATTGACCGGTGGGTTAAAGCACCGCAACCGAAATTAGAAATGCAGCGAACCTGGAGTGCGCTTCAGGAATGAAAAGGATTAATATAGAAGTAAAACAAGAATACAGCACATTGTAGTACGAAGAGAAAAATATATTCTCGATGTGTATGTGTGTTTTATGAATTTGTGTGCCGGCATGTATGTGTGTAACTGTGAGTTTTGGTATACTAAATGACGGTGTGAGTGTGTTTAGCCAGCGGGACTGGCTAGAGACGTAACTAAAGAGACTTGACGAAAATCAACTTAAGGAGATTGGAAAATATAAGAGCGTCTGAAACGTATAAGTACAGTACAGGTGGACGTAAAAGTAGTTAAACAGTTTTAGTATTTTTATACAATTAGTTGCAATAGTGGAAACAATTTGGTTTTATTCGAATGTCTCGAAACCAGACATGCTGAAACGCTGTAGGTTTAGAATCGAGACTGGGGAGAATAACGTCTTGTGAGAAAATCTGTTTACCTAACGATTAGATCCTGTAAATCCCTTGTAGCCTCCCTAAATCTGTCCCAGTCCAGTGGATAAAAATGTACTGTTAATGGAGTGTTGGTTTCTCTGTCAGGGGATACTGGAGCACTACTGTCATGCTTGTTTCACTCCTCTGTTCAACAGTGTGCTATAGAGTAATGCATATAGGAAGACGGCAGGAGGCCACAGGAGTATTGGGGCAGCAAGTTTTACTTGCTGAGTACCAGATTTGAATGGGTGGTTTTATCCCAGATCTATTGGGTTGGAATATTATGCATTACAAAGAATGACTATCCAGAACAGGGTATCACGTGGCTTCAACTGACTGTGATCACTCAGTATGTTGATGGTATTCTGAGTGCTTCCCCTGACGAGGAAACCCACAAGTCTGAGTTGCTTCAGCTTTAGAGTGTCTAATAGAAGCAGTTATGATAAGGCCCTTTTGTGTCTAGCATTGTGAAATTATAACAGGGCCTGGGTGCAATGTTTTTACGGGGTGCACAACTCTTAACAGATCTGCTTAAGGGGGGAGTGCAGTACAAGGACAAGATTGCCTTGGTTCCAGCAGCAAAAGCCGCCTGTAATAATTTGAAACAAGCTCTCTTACAGGTGCTGAGACTGGGGTTTCCTCAGAGGGATCAACCATTCTTTGTATGTAAGTGTGGAAAATGGGTTCTGGGCAGCTGTGCTGACGCAGGAGCATGGGGGTAGGCACTATTATACCATTAGATGCTGTAGCCAAAAAGTGGGGGACTGTGAAAATATAAGGAAATGTAATACTGTTTACTGATGGGTCCTCTCTGATGCATGAGGGAGAACAGAGAACAGGCTGAGCTGTTGCAACAGAATTCAAGGTGCTAACAATTGGAAAAATGCCCCTCCACTGCCTCAGCGCAGCAAGCCAGTTAAGAGCACTGATGGGAGATTGTAAAAAGAAAGATGTTAAAGGGTTACTGTATATGTATATAATGTATGTATTTGTTGCATGTAGGCCACAATTCTGGATGGCTATGGAGAAATAGGATTCTCTCACAACGGCAGGGACTCCAGTTGAGAATACTGGGCTTGTCTCTGAACTGATTTGTAGTTTTACAGCTGCCGACAGAAGCAGCTTGAGTAAGGTGTAAATAACACAATAAATAAAGAATTCCAGTAACTCAAGGGAACAACTATGCAGATGCAGATGCCAGACGAGCAGCACTGGGAAAGCGGGAGTCTAAGACCCCTGTGAAACCTCTATTGGGGAAAAGGGAGAATTCAGGTTGAGGCCTTTAATAGATGTTTAATAGTGGTTAGAACAAATGTGTAAAGAATGTGGGGTTGTATGATGATGGGATGTGGGCTGGCACATACCCAAGTGTATGACAAAGATGATCCCGTGGTACGGACTGTCCTGCCCCTTGGATACTGATCTAGGGGCATACTACACTGGGAAGGTGTCCCAGCCTCACTAGGGGTAAGTTGGAAGTCACATTGCCCCCATCACCCACAGTCTGAAAGACCAACTAAGGAAATATCAACTGAAGGAACACTGTGGGTAGATGCTCTACCTGCAGTCCTGTGCGGTTTGCGGGCTGGAGCAAACAGAACTGTGAGACTGAGCCCATTTGAGATCATCACGGGCAGCCAAAGAAACTCCCTGGAGGCCAAGTTTGGCTAACGCACTGATGAATTTACTAACTCTCTATTAAAGTATTGTAGGTTTGTTAACTGAAGCGGTGCACAGGGCTCATGAACAGGTGCCGGACGCTTGGGGACCTCCAGCAGAGGGGAGACACGACCGGATACCTGGCGAGTGGGTGTAGATGAAGAAGAGATACCCTGCCAGACGTTGCAATCCTGCTGGGAGGGACCATATCAAGTGCCACCAACTACTGACTGTGCCATCTGAGTGACAGGATGAGATCGCTGGATCGCACTTTCACCGACCCACGGCACCAGAGACTGAGTGAACAGAAAGAAGGATGTTGTTACCGTTTCTGTGTCTGATGCTTCCTTAGACCAACAGTGTGCTTGTTAGGCCTGAGGAGCATTACTGGGAATATGGTATCAATACATTCCGGGTGTTGGCATATCTATTCAGCCCAAAAAAATTATAATCGGAGTTGGGTCAATATTGCTGTTCCAAGATCCTGACGATAGATCTCCACATGGCTGTCTGCGTTTGGGTCCTGGGTTAGGACTTTATGTATTTGTAGGATTAGGATTGTTTTATGTGTATAATTGTAACTATCACTTGTACAAAACATGTATCACATCTTGCTATAACCGTGGAACGTACAATGTCATGGCAATACATACCTGTTCGCCAAGAAAGGAAAGATCTGCCCTGACATTGTATGTATAAAAATAGGCTACACTGACGTATGCCATATTTTATAAGGGGGGAATGAAGAAAGATGTGAAGACGGGGGTTTGAATTTAATCCTTTCTGTAGGGGGTTTAGACTTCTAAATCACAAGCTGGAGTTTATGGCAGGAAAGGGGGTTAACTGATAAGGATTGCATATGCAAGCTAGGAACCCCCCTGGGTGTAATCTTAAACTGACCATTTGTCCAGAACATCGTAAACTGGCCAAATACCATGAACCCCCCTCTTTACCATCAGACCGAGTGACGTCAGAAACGGAGAAGAAAACACTATATAACCCAAAAGTTTGTACCAGTACGTTGAACAATACTTCGGTTTTGTTGTTTCTTGCGGGAAACAAGACTTCGGCTTTATTGTTCCTTGCATGCAATAAACTCATCTGTTTTACTTCATCTCGGGATCAAGAACCTTATTTCTTCTGTTACAACACCACAAACTGCAGTAATTCATTTTAGTGAGATTTTAGATTCTTTTTATTTTTATGCAAGCAGTGCATTCATACATAAATTACCTGGAATAAAAACATTTGAGATCTTTGGGGGGGGATGTCATATAACGTTTCTCTAATACACAGTTGGTGTATAGCTTCATTTCAAAGCAGATGTTCTTTGGTGATCTTTCCTGCAAATTAAAAATATTTCTACCCATATTCATTTTCATGGTGTTTACATTATGTACTGTAGCTAGTCCAACAAGATCATCTAAAGCAGACCACCAGACCATTATTATATATGGGAATTAATGAATGTGATACCTCCCCAAAATACCAAAATGTCTTTCAGACAAGCAGGGAATCCACAAGCTGGAACTCAATGTTTTCCACAGGCTGATGGTTTGCAGAGGAGAAGCGAGAAATGGCTGACCAGCAGAAGATAGACAGGATCTGGAAAACAGGTCAGGAACAGGACAGGACAAACCCCCAGGGAAAGGAGCTGGCAGGACAGGATTCCATGCAGGTTTGAGGTCTCGGGCTTCTTGTGATTCAGGTTCACCAGTAGCGAGACTAAACATCAGAGCTGAGTGTATCAGGAGCTCAATGACAGAGCACCTTTCCAGTGGTGTTTCGGGAATCAAACAGGACACCCAGATTAAATTGAATGGATGATAGGGTGCTGGCAGGGGAGGGGGAAGGTTGAACAGAAAGGAACCCCAGGAGAAATGTGCTCGCTCATGAGATTGCTGTGGTCTCTCGTGGCAGCCATGGGCTGTGTGCTGCCACCAGTCTGGGTGTGACACGTTCTCACTGGGTTAGGCAAACGTATAGGAAAATCTTAAACGTGCTGCTTCAGGCATATTTTCTCACTAGCAGAAACAGATGACTCCTCCGTATGCCCCTTTTGCATAGTATAGATGCATACAAACTATAGCCTTCAGCAGCAAGCATATTAGGTAGATACTTTATTGTCCACAACTGTGGAAATTTGTCTTTGGCTTCTTCCATGAGAAGTAAATCAAACATGTACAGAAAGCTAAACGTAAAAATCACTTAGGTCATATACAATCAGATACAGTTACATAAAATCAAAACAGTACATGACAGATCGGTTAATTGGAAGTGGGAGGGAATGCTCCTCACTGGGCGGAGCAGTGGCACTGTGGCTAAGGATCTACAGCTGTGGATGGAAGGTTGCTGGTTCAAATCCCAAGGCTGGCAGAGGAATCCTACTCCGTTGGGCCACTGAGCAAGGCCCCCAATTGCTTCAGGGGTGCTGTACAATGGCTGACCCTGTGCTCTGACCCCAAGCTTCTCTCCCCGTCTGTGTCTCATGGAAAGCAAGCTGGGGTATATGAAAAAGACAAATTACTAATGCTAGAAATTGCTAATAAAATAATCTTATCTTTAATTACCTTCACTATACAGCTTTATTGCACAGGGGACTTCTTATAAATGTTTTTGCTTGACTTTAGTGCCCTGAACCCTCTCCCTGTTAGGGAATAGTATTGAGGACCCTATGCAGAAAAATCTGAACAACATCCAAAGGTGTAGTCAAGAGAGCAATCCGAGGTCCGAAAGCCATAGGTAAACAAGCCAGGCAAAAGTACAGAACGGGAAGTGGAGCCAGAAGCTGCGAGGAAGCCGAGAGTCACAGCCAGAGCAATCAGTAAAGTGCCAAAAGCAAAACCAGGAGACGTAGTCGGGGAACAAACCAGGGTCAGGAAGCCATTTACCAAGTAGGAAGTTCCAGCGAAAGAGATAGTTGCTCAAGCCAGGAAAACCCTAATACTGAGCACAGAGGAGTGTGTGAAATTGGCTAACTGGGAACCATGCTGGAATGCGAGGTGGAATGACGAGTCTTCCGGGGGCGTAGCGTAACTCTCCCTGCCGGGAGTGGTACACACTGAGGACAGAGTGGAAGGGAGAGATCAGTGAAAATCCTCACCCTTCTGAGAGCTGAACTCAGGCACACATCACCAGGCTGGGCCTGCTGTTTCCCAGTTCTCTTCCCTGCCATTCTCATAATGCTAGACAGATTGATTTTATCTTCCTTCCCCTGATGTCCATGGCAAACTGTCACATTAAATGTCAGGATACTCTCAACAAGGCTTTCACAAGCCTTCTCTAGGACACTTTGACTAATATTAAAAGTCTTCAGCCTTTGAATTAAAACCAGCCTCCAATTTGCTTTATAAAAAATATTATCTGTAATCTGTATTCTCAGTGTAACGTGATCAATGTGTGTTCCCAGATATTCAAAATGCTCCACAGTCTCTGCAGACTGACAATGAAGTATTATTGGTTGAACAGGTTGCCCACAATTTATTTTTGGTCACATTTATTTCCATTGCACTGGATTGGCACCAGGTACTGATAAACACAAGGTAAGTTCGCTCCCCTAAAGGTGATTCTTTGTGTCTCCTTGCCCTTCCAACAAATGAAAGCATACAACTAATGTGAATCCAAAAAATAATTATTTCCAGCATAAAAGCACTACTGGCAGGGGGTCTGTCTCCTCTTCTTTATCCCCTGAGGCCCTAACAAAGCCGTGAGGCAGTGCCTCTCAAAGTGACTCTCGGGGAGTCAGGGAGGTCTCTCCTCTTCTCTATCCCCTGAGGGCCTTACCCAGCCGTGAGGCAGCGTCTCTCAAAGTGACTCTCAGGGAGTCAGGGGGAAGCTTCCTCCTCCTCCTCTACACCTGAGGGCCGGGCCCACAGTCATGAGGCAGCGACTCTCCGCAAGTCAGGGGTGTTCATGATTTCATGCCCTGGACGCTGGTCAGTCAGCCAACCCAAAAAGATTACTCAGTTCCCAGCACAGTCCAGGTGTTAGTTTTCTGTACTTTACTAACCCCTGCTTCTCCCCATGAAAATTCTTTCTATTCTGCTTTTAGTTATACTTGGATAACTTGAGCAGCCTTTTTTGTCACCATTACCTTTTTGAAAGTTGTGGTTTTAAATGACTTTATTTCAGATGATGCTTTTACAAACCTGGTTATCAGGTTATAAAAAATGAGTGATGCCATTAATGTTTTTTAGTTTGAAAAGCAAATGTAAATTGAGTGCAGTTTATTTTGTACCATAAATATACTTCATATGCCTTTGTTATGGAAAAACAGGAAATCACACATTACTTAGTGTTTAATTACTTTTGAATTGCAGACCTGTGCTATCAAACCTGAATACTTTTATTATTAATTACATTTCCTAGCACTAATTGTGTTTACTTAACTGAAATCCTTGCACAGGTCTGGATTACTGTACTGGAATAAAGCCAGTCTGGGAATATCTCAGAACTGGATTGTTACACAGGGCTGTATTTACTGGAATAAAGAAAGCCTGTGAAGATCTTGGAACTGCACTTATGCACTGTGGTAATTACTGGAATTGGAATCGTCACTTGAAAAGTAAAAGTCCTGGAATTGGTTGAGGTTTAGGAACCCCCAATGCTCCTCAGAGAAGAGTTGTTTACAAAATAAATACACAAATGACAGCTATTGAAAATGACGATGAATCATATGGAACCACTTTGGCCACTTCAGGAAATTCCAAGTGATAAAACAATAATCTGTCAAGAAAACAACTGCTCTTTGAGTCAGGAAATTCCTTGGGAACACCATAAAAAAATCAATTTTATGTGCTGTACTTCGTATATTCCTTTCAGAACACCTTTAACATAGTTTTTTTAATGTATATTTATTGACTATTACAGCATGATAGTGTAACAATTTGGGATCTGCCCAATAATGCATTATTCTGAGGAATATCAGCTACAGCTAATCCACATTATAGATAGGATGCACCTTTTGTACTTAGAGGAAGATATGTTTTTTAAAGTACAGCTTTTGCCATTTTTATTCAGAACATCTGCCACCTGTGTTAATTTTGCATTCTGGATCAGTTTCAAATGTAGCACAAAATGAAGCATAACAACATTTTGGAAACTAATCAACTTCACATTTCCACTACATGAAAGAAACAAAGGGCAGAAGGCAAAGAGGGCTCACATGAAGACGGTGTCTTACAGTTCTTCCCAGTTGCAATTGCACTGTGTCCAAATGCACACACAGAGCGATCTGATATCTATACAAAATTCCCGGAACAATGCACCAGCTCTGCAGAACTGAATGCACATTCTACTTGTTTCAACTCAATTTGCAATTCAGGTTGACTCATGTTGCAAAACACTTCACACAATCCTCCATGTATAAGCCCAATAGTCATTGTAAGAATACTTGGGCCATGACTGCTAATCCGTGAATCACCTGGTAACGCTTAAAGTAACAATAAACTACAACAGTCCTCACCTGAACAAACACAATCAGTCAAATAGTCTCACTCAGTTCTCCAAAAATAAAAAGGGCACAGAAGCGGTCAGTACAGAAAACAATGGAGCAACAAAGAGCATGTAGACCAAGAGGTAGGGGAAGAAATAGAGGAAGAGGAAGAAACAAATTTCAAATGAAATAAGAGCTGTTCTAATTGATAATGGGATCAACCATGGAATGAGTATGCGGGAAGCAGGATGGAGAGTGAAGCCCAATCTGAGCCGGTTCACTGTAGTTGGAATCATCTGAACCTTTAGGACTGAGAACAGCTGAGTGGGAAAAACTTTAAAGTAACTTGTGGGATATTTGACTCTCATAGCAACACACATAACAGCGTGACTACGCATAGTTTGTATGCAGAATTCAGAAGACCAGCGGCTGGTGGGTGAAACCAACTGCTCACCTCCAAACAAGAGGCTGAAATAGTGAAGGGTGTTGGCAAATAATGCCCTAAGACTCATGAAATCCAACGCCACATACCAGAGGACAATGGAATGTTTCACAACATAGACGTATATCCATATGCACCACTGATCGCGTGCTGAGAAGGCACAGGATGTCTATGAAGCAAATATATCGTGTGCCATTTGAGAGAAACGGTGATCGTGTCAAAGATGTGCTACTTATATGTGTAGGTAAGCTCTGAATCTCCGTACAGTAGTGTGCACTTGTCTTGCACAAAGGTGTAGGGAAGTAGTGTTACAGTATACAGTACTGTAAGAGAAATGCACAATATCCTCATCACTGTACCTATATGATCCTATCTTTATTCAGAGGATCTTGGAGCTTGACGCAAATGCTGCCCCAAATGAGTTCATCCATGTTGATGAGGAAGGGTTTAATCTGTCTACAAGGCGGCGATGGGGAAGAAACATCACAGGACCGAGAGCAATGGTGGAGGTCTCAGGCCAAAGGGGTTTGAACATCACCCATTGTGCTGCAATCAGTCACAAAGTGGCTGTCCATCAGCATGCAACTCTTGGGCCTTACAACTCAACACATCTGCTGGCATTCCCTGATGCGCTGCATGACTGATTGTTCCAACTCGGGGCCCCAGACAATACTTACTGTACATGTATTTTGCCATTCGGGACAATGTAAGCTTCCAACATGCAGTAGTAGTCAGGGAATGGTTCACCAACCACCCTCAAATCCAAGTCTTCCTTCCACCATATTCTCCATTCCTCAGTCCCATTTAGGATTTTTCTCTGCATGGCGATGGAAGGTTTATGACCATAGGTGTCAGGGAACCTATAGGTAGAATTGGAAGATCCTTATGCGTGACCGGAATCCCACAGAACGCAGAGTAGGAAAGGGACGATCCAAAAGACGAAATCCAAAGGCTAGGTCGATAAGGGAGGCAAAGGGTCCGGTAACGAGAGAGATTCGAAAACAATCCAAAAGTCAAAATCCAGAAGGCGGGGTCGATAAGGGAGGCAAAGGGTCCGGTAACGAGAGATATCCAGAAGGCGAGGTCAAAAGGCGGAAGCAAAAGATTCATAACAGGAGATCAGTCAAAAGGCTAGGAAATGCACACTGGAGAATACTATAAGAGGCATCGTGAGCATGCGAATGTGATGGGTTCAATCAGGGATGAGATTGTGAAACAGTGGTTCTGGGAATGCAACGTCGTTTGTGAGGGAGAGTGTGGGGTGTGACAGGGATGAAACGGTGTTTCCGAGGTAGAGTGTGGGTCATGACAGTAGGCCTTAAGAGCAAGTCGGCCTACTCCAGGCAATGGAAGAGGCCTGTGATGTTTGTGCAGATGCTTGCTGGATTCGTCATGCTGCTGCTTGGCCCTGGAAAATATCAACTGTGATGTAGGTGAAAACCTGTGGCCAGATCCACAAGACACAGGACAGTTTCTGAATGCAGCATTCTTTCGTTGCTTTCACACAGTAGTTGTGTTTGGCAGTTTACCGAGTTTTTCTTCATTTACAGAAAGCATATTTATTTTATTGTAATTTGTGTAAAAATGAACCGTCTGAACATTTATTACAGTGAGTTTGAAGGTTTTAATTTTTTTTTTTATGGCTCAGCTTAAGCAATGTTTATAAGTAATGATGTCTGGGATATTGTGGGCTGGATTGTTACATCTAGCAGCAAAACTGTAAAGTATGTGCTATTGCAAATACGGATATTTCTCACAATTCCCAAAACACCAGGTGCAGGGAAAAAATGACCTTTACAGAAAGGATTTATCTTTGGCATGATGGCTGGCAGAAATGCTGCCTCAATCTTGCTCACAGCAGAACAGAATTCAACAGACTTCAATTCACAGTTCAAAAGCAATATTTTTGAAAGAATATTTCCATACCTGGAAAAGTGAAATTAAGACGCAAATAGAGGGTTAGAACAAAAACATTTGGGGACAGGTCCCAAAACGTCCACCCCAAGCCATGTAAAATCTCCGCTATACCAAACAGTAAATGTTATTTACAGACACAAATTTTCCTCCTAAGGAGCAAACAACAACAAAAAAAACTACCGTACTTTTCTGCTCCTTTAAAACTCAGATCACATACTATTTACCCTCAAAGCTTGCCAACTCACCCCAAAGTTTTTTTAATAGCTTTTAAAATAGCTTAAGAATAACGAATTCCTTTTTAAAGGAAGTGACTTATTAAGCAGCATGTGTGTAGATCCTGTGGAGAGAGGTCTGTGCTGGAAAGGGACACATGCTGTTTTTGTTAAATGTCCGTTACGTTTTTTTTCATCTTTAATTAAATGGTCTACAGGTCCATTGAAATCAAATTTGCATTTATAACAATTTCAGCAGTTACCCATTTAGACAGTGGGGTAATCTGAGTGAAGTACCCCATTCAACATCACTGCTCCACAAGGGATTTGAAACCGCAGCCTTCCAGTTGGCAGCCCTAAAGGGGTTTGTAACAATTGTTCACTTCCTGAAAAATCTATAGATATCATGCTGAGGACTTCTGCAGCCTTCCTCTGCCACATCTCCAGCCACGCCTCCTACCTCCTCCCTCAGCCAAGCCCTTCAAGACAATGTCCGACTTCTCTAAATATTACTAATGCATTGTCTTATCTTATTCCATGTGAACCCTATGCTGTCAACACATTTTTTGAAGAATATATTCTATATTTTGTACACAACCTAAGGCAGGAATAACTCCAAAATGAAGTGTATTGAAAGAAACAAAGATACATCTGTTCAAAATGATCACATATTGTTCTTCCATTCACGTTCTAAGTTATTCATACCCTATAGATATGTTGACATTAAATGTAAATGTAAGTATCTAATGTTAATTAGTAACCTTAAACAAAGACTCAGAAAGTTTACGTAAGTATCTGGAAGTCATCATTGCTACTCGGTATTAAATGAGGCTGAACACAAGCAGAACCTTAAAATAACTTTAACATGGGAATAGTAAGAGAATTGTGTTACTTTAAAGACTATCACCCTCAAAAACTCTAGTAATGGCCATAAGAAATTCTTTTGAGATATCCCAGAATCAACTGTGCTGCCCATCCACAAGACAGTCAAGTTTAAAGAAATATCTGCAGCCCCACCTGAGAGAATATAAGAACGTTTCATCTGTATTACTGTTAGAACAGTAGTTTGGGAGTGTTCAAGGGTGACTTCATGAATCCGGGTCTCTGGCACAGTTCTCTGACAACATAAAAAGAAAACTCATGAATTTTTATTCCAGACAGCAGTTAATTGATTTCCAAGTCAAAGGGGACCACACAATGTGGCTGGATGAAGCATAGATTACGTTTTTGGACAGTTCGTCAGTATAATTAACGTGTAAAATACTAAAAAAGAATGTTATCCCTACTATGAAGAGTTGAAATGGATCTGCACTGTCTGTAGTTTTTTTTTGCATCCTGACATTCCAGAACATATAAAGATATTCTATACAAAAACCTGTTTCCTTCTGCTAAGAAGGTCAAGCTTTCTCCTGAAAGGAACTTCTGAGATGTTAATAATCAGAAGGTTGTCTCCAAATCTACTACAAAATCCGCAAGAGATATTACAATGATAATAATAACAAAGATATTACAATCAATGTTATTGATTGGCCATTACCATCTCCAGACTACACTTCAACAGAACATACTGTAGAAAGCAATACACAAGCCACATATTCCAAAGGATGTGGAGAAGTTCTGCATTAAAGAAAGGTCAGAAACCCCTACTGTATCGTGCCTGAGCCGATTAAAAGGCTACAGGAAAAATCCTCTGTTATCGAAACCAAAGAAGGAACAAGGAAATACTGTTTGTTTTTGTGATTTCCAACACTTTTTCCATTTTTCACATTTTTTATTTTAATTATGCAACAACTGAATGCATAATACGTTGCATTTTATCAAGAGTACGAATAATTGTGTAGCCAGTTGTATTATCTAAGTAATTTTACAAAGGAAGTTTCTCTGTTTCTTTAAGACAGCTGTGCTATATGGCTAGAACCCACTTTTAACATGCTAGTATGTACAGTCGTACAAAAAACTTTGTTAATGCAAAATAAAAGCAACTATATGTAAAATATAGATGATGGTGTTAGACCAAAACATTTCCCATGCAAATTCAGGTAAAGTACAAATGTTAATGTAATGTAAATGGATTTTTCATGTTTTACAACAAATACGACATTATAAAAAAAACCAAGTGAGATTAGATCCAAATATGTACTATGAGAAGAACATAGACACAGCCCTACAATACATCATAAGCAACATGAATGTTTTTAAAATGACAGAAACATTTTAATAACATTCACATTATAAGCATAACATATACGTTTTTCTTGTGCTATTAACCTATAGCATTACTACAGGTTAATTCTGTAGTGTGATGGACTCATTCAGGTTTTACTGTGTGCAAAAAGAGGACAAAAATCACATTCTTTCCATCACCTTAGAATTATTCCTGTTAAACTATAGAAGATACCATTGTTTTCCATGTAATGTTGGGATATTCATTTATGTAAGGAAACACAAAGGGTATGGATACTTCAGGATTGAGAACAGATGTATCAATTTGGTCTCACATTTGGCCAAAGAAATTTGATTCTACAGACTTCCTGCACTTTAACTCCAGCTTTTAATTTGAGGTCTTTGTTATTTTATGTCTACATTCAGTTTTCAATTATGTTGTCTTTCAGAACATCTTGAACTGTTTAGGTAATTAAGTGAAGATAGGTTTCAGGGGACGCTTAATTATATTTTATTATTCCGTTGTTTTGAATTGTTTGAGATCCACTAGATTTTCCTTCGTGAGCTACAATCCCAAAAAATGTAACCTACTTACCCTTTACAGTATGCATATCTACACCGTCTACCACATTGTACATAATCACCATCCCCCCTAATGCTCACAGCTCATGTCTTTTTGTAAAAATGGGAAATGGAGAAGTTCAGCAAGTTATTAGTAACAGGTGCTCTGTTACGGTTTTTAACTTTACGACCTTCAGTTTCTCACAGTAAAATAAAGAATAGAATGTACTTTTGCTAAAGAAAAACTTCAAATCTGGTGAATATATTTTTCCTGTGATTCTTTAGTGACATAGTTCTAGTGAAACATTTCAAATGGGTTTTTGTGTGTATTCTTTGTGTTCAACAAATTGTACAGTGTAAAAAACAAAATGTAGCACTTTAATTGCATCTGTCTGTAACTTAAGAGACGCATTCTTCAGGGGTGAGAAGTCTTTCACACAGAGGTTGAGCTGGTGATGGAAACTTGGTGCGAAAAGTGGTGCGAAAACACTCCACCGCTGAATTATTACATTTATTCTATTCATTCTTCATACTTTTTCCTCATGCAATTCATTTTCCTTTGTTCCTTGTGCACACCGGCACGCCTCTAAACTTTTTCCTTTTGGTATTGCTGCAGGAGAGCAAAATGGCAGATCGCGCCCTCACTGCATTCGTTAGCAACCTGCCGCATGTGGTCACCTGATCAGGCCGCCACAGGTCATTGGTCACGTGGTGCTGCAGTGGTCCCCAATCCTCGTCCTGGTGACCCACACACCCGTTGGGCCTCAGTTACACACCCAAACCCTTCGCTGACTTAATAAATCATCAGATTCATCTGAACTGTTTCCAGCTCTTAAACATGTTGGAGCTTTGACCATTGTATTTTTTTAAGTAAAATAAAATCCCACACTTGTGACTAGAAACAAACTGCAAAGACAGTTTTCAACTGGACCAACTCAATTCAGATCAAGTAAGTCTTCAATGCTCTAATGAAGGTGAAGCAAAGACTGGTGTGTGGGTCACCTAGATTAGTATTGGGAACCAGTACAGGACAGGTTACTGGGAAAGGTAGAAGGAGCAAGGGTTTGCCATCTTGCTCCAACACCACCCCCTTGTTGAATGTAGTTAGAAAATGCAAGCACAAAACTGAAATTTTGATAAATGATGAATTTTGAAAAAATATTGATATTGGGGCTTAAGAAAAATATGTTTATCAATTAGTTCCTTAAAGTTTCCCCAATAGCTTGAAAGTTGAATAAAGACACAGAGATGGCGAGGCAGTTGAACACACTTTCTTGCAAGTCAGCCATGGTTTGTGCTGAATAGTTCTTATACCTTTGAAGGCTGTCTGTTCATCACTTACCCAGAGACATAGCAATGCACTTTGACTTCTGGTGAACCTGTATTTTCTATCCTTCTATCTGTGATACCCCGCTAAAGCTAACAGGATCAAATAAGGATATAGCCACTGGGTCAGTTGACCTGTCCGAATGATGAACAACTCAGTAAATTATTTTTCTCTTTCGCTGGAAGCAAAAAAAAAATTGGATAATCCTTTTTATGAATAGATTCTTAGAAACCATGTTCCATTTAAATAATTTGAAAAATCCATCCGTCCATTTTCAATAAAATCTCAGTCCAAAACAAGGTCATTCTGACTTAATCTAAAACTTACAACAGGGAACACATTTACTGTGTGCAGCTGGGCTTTCAACAGCATACAATGACTGAAAACAGATGGATACATGGATTTACTTAATGTGCTTTTTTTCATACAGCATGTAGCTCTGGACAGAAAAATGACAAGGTATAATCCCAGGAAACATCCAGATGTGAACCGATCATTATTTGTAAGATATTTCAAAAAACACCTAAAGAATTTTAACTAATTTTCATTTGGATTTTAACATTTAGCCTTGAAACATCTCACATTGTTTAGACTTCCTGTAGATGGTAATGAGTACAGAAAAAGATGGAAATTACCAAATGTTTTTGAAAATCCAAATGTTTACAAGCATACTATTTTGAGGTGGGGAGAAAAGTGAAAGAAAAGAAATGGTTTATTTCTGAACCGTAGGTTCAAAGGCTTCTTTAGATTTCAACTGAAAGTGCTAAATTCTAACAGCTTATTGGTCCAATTAAAAGTACTGTGGACAAGCATTATTTCTCCAGCAAGCAATTAGCAAAAAGATCAATGGATCATCGAATGGTTCAATGGTTCATAGGGGAAAATTTGTTATTCTAGAGCTGAAAGCATATTGAACCCCTAAATCTAAATTATAACCTTCAAAAGATGGTTTAGGTGTTTAATACTACTCTGCAGTTCAGGGAATGTTTTGTAATCCCCATGTAAAACGCACAGCAATCTCCAAGCGCCCCCTACTGGCTGCTGTAGCATTAAAAAAACAAGACGACTAAACTATGCAGCAATTACAACAGTGATGGAAAGCAAAGCAAAAACAAAGTTAAAAGCCACAGGAAAGTGACTTATAGACTCCCCATGCAAGTGATATACTGAGTAACAGAATTGCATTCAATTTCGGCATGTTATTATCCCCTGACAAATTAGAGTCCCAAAAAGCCTGAAAAACTGATTTAATAATGTATAAGTAAATTGAGCCAAATGTGTGACTTACCCTTTATTTTCCACATGAAGTAAGAAATCCAAGAAAATATACTTATAATGTCCTACAAACTTAAACAGGAAAGACTTTAAAATATCTTACTTTTGCAGTTTTTGGAATTTGGAAGGTTACCACTTAACTTCCGTCTCATTTAAAACACGATCAGTAAGTCTGCTTTAAATTTAAACGTAGCTTCGGAAGTGAACTCAATTCCCAACATTTCAAAAGTATAAAATTGTCACATTGTGATTTTCTAATTGCTATTTACTATTGTTCCTCATTTTAAATGCCATTTAATCATGAACATGGAGCTATGCAGAAGGGGCAGAACGTCTGAAAAAAGAATAATTGAAGAAAAGACACCAAGAAATTGATGCATTTCAGCATTTTACTTCAATTTTTAAAACATTTGTAATGAGCTATTAAGAATATCTGCAGAGCATACCGGGTGCTTAATTTAACCTGAGATAATACAAACTCTGCATCGGAGTACTAGAGTTTTTCTCATGGAGGCAAGAGGCTCTTTGATTCAATGGCAGACTCCCCCTATTCTTTTATCAGCCAGATTCATTCAGCAATCCGAAACTCTTCAAACGGCCTATTCAATTTACCAGGTCTGAATCAGGGAAGATGGAAAGGAATTATTACCAAGGATTTGTATTCTAATAAGGATCTGACATTTGCACCATAAAAAACAACAAGAAGTGACGGCACTTTATATAGTTCAAATTTACCAGCAAGTGTACAAATGCAAAATTTACTTTACCCAGAAATTTCCTCAGGGGAAGTAAAATAAATAGGCATTACTTTCCATGAGGGAAAAAATCCCACTGGTGAAAAAAGTTTAAATGACGCATATAATGGTATAGCCAGGCCAAATCTGTGTTTTCACCCAGAAAAAGGTGCGAGCCGTTTGCAAGGGTACAAGAATACACTGACAACCATAATAGCTGTCATGATAACCACTGCCAACTGATCATATGTGATTTCCAAAATGTTTACATTAATGACAGTTAAAGAGGGAAATAAAGAAAACAGCAAAGGACAGAGACAGAAATCACAATTTTAATTGGCTAATAAGAAAATAAAAAAACAGGAGTTGCTTATTTGGTATAGATTGTACAGCAGAAATGTTAGTGGACTGGGTCGAGTGTAGCCCTTTATTAGCAACTACAATAGTAGGTTCCCGCTGTACAATATCGGCAGTAGCTACCTATACTGCTTTTAATAGTTTCTAATAGTATATAGGATCTATATATGTATTGTCTGGTTTCATTATTTAAAAGCTCCCACTTTTGTTTTGCCTTTACCTCCAGACCTAATCTTTCAAGCAAAATACATGTGCACATGTCTGCAAAGAGTGCAAATGTGAGAATTTATTTTAACTTGGGGAAAAGGGGCTAAAAGGGGCCACAAAGCCTCTGCAACCCCTTTCTGTCACTCCTAAATCAGAAACACCTACCACTCACATGGTATGCCAGCCTTAGTCCTTTGACAACCCTACACACACACACACTTGCGCACACATAAAAATGATATTGTAACCAATACATCCAAGGCTGGGGTTATACATACGTATGTTTTTTTTTTTCTGTGGCTTTTGGAGATATTATAAGATATCCGAGCACTCTGAACTATCCGAGTCTTTCCGGAAGGGAAGGCCGGGAGAGGGCGTGGAAGAAGGGAAGGAGGCGGAGCCAGGCGCTACGTATGGCTTCCTGAGGTGCAGTGGTCTCAATGGACGACCAGCGCTCCGGCTGCATAACTAACAGAGCTATCCTGCCAGTTCCGGCACTGGCTTGACTGGGCATAGTTTAGGAAAGAAAAATTCATGTCCACTCCGTTTTTCTTCAGCTCCGCTACAGCCTGCAACAACACAAGCAAACAACAATGGATAGTGAGAGCTGGGATCTTTCATGTAACACGCATTGGGTCTGGCAGGAGGTTCCTTTACTCTGCTGCTGAAGGCAGGTGAAAGGTCTCCTCTCTGTATGTAGGACTGAGATTAAACTGAGTTTAATATTCTCTGAATCGGGCCCCGATACTGTCAGGCAAAAGAGCTCCTGGTGTTCCGACGCCAGGCTCGGGTGCCCATTTCACCTCACACACATTTCTCTAGTCACCACCAGCACAAACTCCAGCCACAACACCTTTAACACAGGACTGTACAGCGTTTCCCCAAACAGACAGGCATGAGATCCACTGAGAGATCCGTGGCTTCTTCCAGAGAAAAAGGAAAGAAGCCCTTTCCTCCTGATTCAACATGTAGGATTTATTGCTCTAAATGCAAAGTTGCTCTACTAGGACCACTGTATTGAGCATAACTGTAAGTCAACATACCTCTTTAATAGCTTATTACAAAACAGAAAAGTATAAAAATACAATCCCTCCATTTTATATCATAATGCACAAAACGAACAGCAGGAACATCCACAATTATTCAATCAAGGTATCAATAAGGCCTTGACTTCATTTTAGCTCTCTTTGCAGCTTCATCTTAAAATAATTAATACCTTTAACCAAGAATAGCAGGCTTCATAAAATCATAAGACCAGAAAAAGAAAGATCCGTTTATCGTGCCAACGCATTGCACTTGGAAGACTGCATAATGCTTGCTACTGTCTCTTTCAAATGCATAGCTGAACTTGCAAAATTCACTGGATGTGAGCACTGACTAGTGAGACACCCAGAGGTTTAGACTGCTCAGCAATTAGTACAAAAAGATCTAATGGTGCTTCTACGTTTTTTAGTTTTTAAGGGCTTATGAAAATACATGCTATGAAGTTAAGTCTAACCAGCGGTGCAGTGGAAAAACATCAGATGTCAGTGTCTTTTATGCTGACGTTCACACACCCAGTGCACTCAAGCCTCTCTTTCTATTCTGATTCACAACCAGGTTCAATCTGAATATACACATTCAGCTCGTTTTGAATGTGAAACGAAATACAGTTTTTTTGGAAGTCTGAACTCAACCAACTGTAATGTAACACAAACGTATTCAATCTATCACAGTTATTTTGACCCATGATTCTGTCCACATTAGTTTCCTAAAATGCCCTCCAATTAAAAGTAACCCAAAATGATTTATGTGTAGTAATACTTACATTTAGCAACACACCAATAGGATGACGTCCACAGATAGTGTTGTGGTATTTCTTCAAGTAGTTACTAAAGGATATAGGGTCTAATTGTTCTATAATGCTCATGCCCTAAAAGGAAAACAAATCAAGTTATTTGCATTTGGAATTATACAAAAAAAAATCTAAAATACAGCCGAAGTTACAAACATCGTTGGAGATACTTTTTAAAAGAAAATCCATTACAATCACATATTACTTGCAATTTCAAATCGAATCAAATGGTTCAATTTTTTAAGCCTCTACTTATTTTTACTTTTTAAAAACTTACTAGGGAGAAAAATGCATTCATATGATTTTTAAACATGTCTGAAAGACTTTCTTGTGATATTGTAGTATAGCTTCTTCCCAGAACAGCAGATCTGGTCTTAAAATGCAGCTAAAACGGCTTGCCCCTCAAAGTAGCAATTATCTACACAGCTCTGATGCACTTGGCAGGTTATGGTCTCTGAAAAAGGAGCCATGTCAGATTCCTGTATCCATGGTAACTCCCAGAACACGGCACACCTTACAGACCTGCTCTTAGGGAGGGTGGCTTTGTTACTAAGCCCAGAAGACTGCATGAAATGGGCGTGCTAGTTAATTACATTATCTGGGTGTCCTGTCTGATATTCCTTAAAGCTAAAATTTAAAAAAAAGATCTGGACAGTCAATTCAATGCAAAAAAAAAATAGTTCACTAGCAAACATAAGGGAAAAAATCGAAGGTACTCTATTCTTTTGTTGGAAGTTTAAACACTAGGAGTGACTACAAGTCAGTAAATGTATCAAAGGTAATGTTAAACTCTTTACTTCCAGAAACCCACTGGGAATTTGACAGTAAAACCATCTCCTTATTATTTAGGCTCATTCTTACTACATTGGACTAAACTGATTCGTATTTGCCCTTTTGATTTTGGCAGCTTCCTCATGCGACTGTAAGCTGGCTCAGTACAAAATGTCCAGCCACAGGCACCTGGGTGCACTACAGAAAAGCAGCTTCATACCATTTTATCCAGGTGCTCAATAGATCTGTAGATCTCCCCCTGGGACTCATCGTAATACGTGTAGCGGAAACGTTGTCCTTTGGAAAAGAAAAGTGAAGGAAATGATCAGTGTGCGAGAAAAACAGAAACAGCACATAGTATCTTCAGCTTCAAGCTAACATTTGCAGTCCAGTGCAGAAATTAGTACTCTAAAGATTATCTTAAACTGGGAAATTCTTTACAGTAATACTTTATTTTAGCATCAGATGAATAGGCAATCATTTTTTTAAACATGATAATACTCTTTGTGCTGTATTTTCATTTGCTCATGTTAGTCCCTTGCTGAGGATCCCCCTTCATTTTTCTTCAGAATGTCCCCACAAAACACGATCAACAAAACACGATCAACAAAACCCATCCAACAGGTTCTTGGCCCTTTTAAGATCACAAGGTGGCATTTCCAAGAATGGACTTGTAAAAGAAACCAAAAAACAAAATACTGCTGCACCTTTCCAATGACTCAGTGGACTCACCCCAATGGCAGAAGTCAGAAGAAATCACAAACAGGTTACTTGGATCGGCCAAATATTTACTGAGAAGTTTGCCATATTCCTGCTCCTTAGATTCACTCAAAGCCCCCACCAGCACCGGAACAATTGAAAAGTCATCTTTATGGCTACAAGTGCAAAAAGGGGAAAATGACAGGAAAGCTAATGAACTGCATGTGTGAGTGTACTACAAAAACCATACAGTTAGTTCCACCAATTTTGTTACGAATAGGCAAACTGTTTTGACATCAGCTGACTGCTGACTTCATGACATTTTATACCAAACAAGCACAACACTCAGGAAGGATAAAACTAATACAATCCGAAAAATAATCGCCTGAAAATTCTGAGAATCACTAAAAAAAAAAGTGTTGAATTTGGGGTTAACAGAATTTACCTTTTCTGAATACCAAATGAACCGCTAAGCTCTGAAGGATTCTCCTTTCTTAACCCAGAAATGTCGCAAAGCTTTACTCAGTGCCTATAAACAAAACAGCAGCTGGTTCAAAATAAAATGACTAGAACTGTGAGTGAAAGAAAACAGATTGAGAAAATAACCTCTAGGCTTCAGCTGTGTTGGCTGGTCCTACTGAA
The DNA here is from genome assembly GCF_059453375.1 of Lepisosteus platostomus. Classification (NCBI taxonomy): domain Eukaryota; kingdom Metazoa; phylum Chordata; class Actinopteri; order Semionotiformes; family Lepisosteidae; genus Lepisosteus; species Lepisosteus platostomus. Next base: position 11,203,314 of record NC_142627.1, on the reverse strand, counting down.
TACCTATAAAAGACTGAAGTCTCTGCTTCAGCAAAAGCGAAAATAAGCTCGCATTAATTATGTACAAAGCAGAATGTATTCTAGATTGCTCTAATCACCCCCAAGCAGATATTAAACCTCACTACCGAACAATACCCCCTTATACTTTCCTAACCATGACCTATTCAGAGAAAACGGAAAACAACTTGATTTCAAGCAAAACGACCGCTCGGCTAGCATGCCATTATCACAAAGGCATGCAATGAAGCAAATGGAATAACAATCGAAATGATGCAAAAGGCATTTATAGACTTCTCTGAGTTTTGAGCTTTTCAATTGCTTTTTTAATGGAATAAAACTAATCTGAATGTTGATTTGCAGGATAAGGAAAATAAACTTGCAAAAAGAAGCTGTTTTCTCATTAGACAAACACCCAACACTGCCAGAATGGAGGAAAAAGTTAATTCTGCAAATACTCAGCCCTGCTTTTTTTACAGTAAAAGCCCTTGGCATTGCAGAGCATTTACAATCACTTCAGCAACTGTACTGACTTTTTAATTATGTAAAGATGATTTCAGTGCACATAACACTGCATATGCAAAACGGTACAAACAGACCCAGCAAAAATCAAAGTCCCAGTTGGCACCCTGTGAGCTTCACGGCTCAGACAGGGCAGATCATCCTGCCCCAGGGATACAGCAGGCCAGAGCTGACAGGATTTCCACCCCAGCCACAATTTACAGTGTAATTTTATCAAAATTAAGAACCAGGATTGGGCAAAGGCAGAAGTCTTTGTCATTGCAGTTGGCTACCTTTCCATGGCTTTAGCTGTGTAAGGCAAATGCATTTCGATACTGTGCTCATCTTCGTCTGTCTGCAGACTCATGCGCTCAAACATTCCTGTTTTCCAGAGGTCAGCATACACTGCAGGGGGAAAGACAATGAAACTGTAATCCTGCAGTCCACAGATATGGTTAGACAGACACGGTATTGAAAAGAGACATTGGAAACAACAAACATAACAAATGTTACAATAAGATGTGCTAAAAAGACTTGTAAAAGCTGCTTCTTTGACAAGAAAATAGTCAACCACAGATTTCATTTTCTTTTTTTTAAAACTTTTAAATGACAAAACAGGAGTTTGCCAATTGAAGCGTCTGTTTGTTTTGATTTGCTGCAGTGTCACAATTGCATTGAGCATGTTTAGTCTGTGGGCGCCTGCTTTTTTTCCCCCATAATGTGGCTGTCTGAATTTTATATTTAACAATGCAAACAAAAATAAAAAAACAAAAAAACACAATGAGCTTTTGAACAGTAACTTCCTTGGGAATTTACTAATCCATTCAGACGTACAAAAAACATATTTACCCTTTAAGATTCTGTGGAGCGGCCACAATTTCAAAGTGGCAATTTAATGTTTAGTGTTTAATTTTGATACCAACAGCATTACTGTGCTATAGAGGAGAAAATGCTCTTCTACCTTGGTGCCTTATAGCAACTGCTATGAGCAAAGCTAACCCACCAAGAAGATCTAACCCTCAGCAGCTGTGGCTGCTGTTTTTATTAAAAACAAGCCATGTATAACTTGTGTATATAGTAGAGTATTGTTAGTACAATGTGCTTGAACATATGATGCAGGTTTGTCCAAATCAACGCAAAAGTCTGTCATCTCTATGTAAAGAAATCAGTTGTAAAAGCCCCTGTTGCATGACACGGGCTAACTGAACACCTAAAGTAAGTAGTAGTAGTAGTAATAATAATAATAATAATAATAATAATAATAATAATAATAATAATAATAATAATTGCTTACACTTATATAGCGCTTTTCTGGACACTCCACTCAAAGCGCTTTACAGGTAATGGGGACTCCCCTCCACCACCGCCAACGTGCAGCATCCACCTGGATGATGCGACGGCAGCCATAGTGCGCCAGAACGCTCACCACATATCAGATATCAGTGGGGAGGAGAGCAGAGTAATGTAGCCAATTCATAGAGGGGGATTATTAGGAGGCCATGATTGGTAAGGGCCAATGGGAAATTTGGCCAGGACGCTGGGGTTACACCCCTACTCTTTTCGAGAAGCGCCCTGGGATTTTTAATGACCACAGAGAGTCAGGACCTCGGTTTAGTGTAAACCTCCTCCTACCAGAGTTCAGTGACTTACCCTTTTGGTCGATCCTCAGGTCATACAGTGGCGTTCTGTAGATCTCAGCAGGCGAGAGCGCACAGCGAGACAGGGGAACATGGTGCGAAGGTCCCAAGATGAAAACTCTTCGACTGCAGAGCAAGTCCAGAGGTTTAGTTTGACTTATTTTGTACTCGTGCAGGCTTCTGCAAACTCAAAGTGAACTACTTTGAAACAAAAAAGTCTAATGCTGCAATTAAGACCAGTAACTGGTCTATTAACAAAGGCTAGTCTATATTAGTTTCATCCAATGCTTTACAAATGCTTATGCATTCAGTAAGGTTTTTGCAAAGAATCAAGAAAATGGAACTGGTTGTACCTACATACTGAATCAGAACATAGCATGACAATTTCTTACAAGCAGGCAGGCAAGCCTCAGTCCTGATATCCAGGTTTGTGCCACCCTTAATGGGAGCCTGCTGGAAAGTGTTAATTGTTTAGGGATTGTCCACTAGGGATAAGTGTCCCCAACAAGTCCTTCACCACTGAAATGGAAAAGTTAATAATTTAGAACTCCTGATCTCCACACAGGGCAGACGGTTCACTTCTCTTACATCTGCTTGTATGAAATCAGTTGTATTAGAATTCTGCACATCTTTCTGTTCCAGACAGGGGCAGGACTTTATGTGTTAAGGCTCAGCTGAATCAGCAAAAAGCAGGCACTAATAATACAGTAAGTGAGCAAATCTAATATCTTTCTTTAATTGCCTCAACTTGGAGAAAGTACTGCTGTCCCAAAATTCTGCGGCCAGTGTTCACACTTACTGGAACACCTGTGACTAGTTAATTTTTCTAATGGGTTCATTAACGCTGTCCCTTTTAATTAATCATTTAAAATGGACCAAACCACCAGTGCTCGTTTGCATCCCCTCTTATGTTCTTAATATGAACAGTTAGGTCTTTCAGCTGCTCCGTTACTCATTCTCCATACATATTACTTGGGAACAAGAGCGCATCACGCATATGAATATCTAAGTGGTTTCAAGAAAAGGGAGAGTTTTTTGCGTGTGTTTTTGTTATTTAGTTAAAAGCTGTGTCAATTAAGGAATGAGGGTCTGTCATTACCTTCTATTAATTTTAGTCTTGATTTAGCCTTGAAGAAACCTTGTCACTGCTGAAAAACTACAGATGCTAACATTCTATAAACGATTATTGATCAAATGATTAAAAAAATACCCATTAAACCTTCTTTAATACAACTTAATCTAAATGAATGTGACTTTTTCCTATAGAAAAGCAACAACACAGCCATCACTCCCCAGTCTGGGTGCGATTTAAGAGTGGCCAGGACTTAAAATGCTGGATGTGGACTGTCCAAACTAGATTGCATCCATAAGGCAGCTAGTGCCATTTCATTCTACCATGTGATCAGGCCCCTTTCTGGAAGACTAGCTATTTGTTTTTCGGTGGGAAGGGAAAAGGACTCTTAAATGATCATTTTGCACAATCAAAGGGGGAGAGGCAAAACAAGCATTGGGCATATTTCTTCTATCAAGGATTCTGAAACTGGGAAGGCACTGGACGGACTGGGGCTCCTACACACCACCTAATATTACGCAGACCCAGCATTTTGGGATTAAAAGTTCAACTTGGAACAAAAAGAAAATAAAAGAATGACACGTCTGCTACACACGTCACAGTAAGACAGTACTTCTGAAGGACAAGGCAGCACTTTTGTCAGCGCACCCTTGCAAAATCACTTTGATCCACCATAACGAGTACTTATTTTATTGCAATTGGGAGGAAACACTAAGCCAATACCAGTCTTTGCGAAAGATGAATACAATTAAAGCTACAAACAAAACCAAAGTGCAATCCTTTGTGGTACTCACGTAACGGTGGGGTCCACCTGTTTGTAAGCATGCGCAGCACACGCTCCACAGTACGTATACCCTGCGTGCCTGGAAACAGAAAACTGCACTTTCAGAATAAACAAAAAAGTTACTGATACAGCCAATACAAACAGCGTGTTTGCAGTGGTTGCTTGAAACACTCATAGAAAATTTCATGAGAAACCATTCTTTTCACTCCCACTTGGAAACTACCATAAAGAGAAAAAACCCGACCTCAGAAATACAATATACTGTAGAACCCATATTTTTAAAACATACAGGTACTGGAAAAGACTTACACATTTAAACAAAAGTCTCAGATAGATGTCTTTCACACTGTTTACACAATGCATATATGCCCAGACGGAATATGAGAAGTATATTTTTGCCATGCATTTTCTTACTTCAAATAAGGAAATGTCTATAACACCTACATGGAGTGCTAGAAATATTAAACATTTAAGCACTTAAAACGTGCAACTGTACATATATATGTTTTAAGTTAAACTATAAGAAAAATAGGCATTATACTCTTATTACTTACGGTGCAATTATGGCTCTGGCTGGTCTTTTTGTGGACTGTGCCTGAGATAGCCAGCCTTCTAGCTGTGCATTCAGCTGGGGTCCTGGAGTGACAGATACAGAGAGACCACTAAGCACACAAAACGCACAAATTCCAAAGTAAATCAGTCAAGAGACTACCTACATTTGCATCACCCATAAATTCACTGCCATTTCAGAGGCCAAAAAAAATGCTAATTTTACAATACAGTTTTACCTTCACATCAAGCCCCTGATAACACTATTTTTCATCAATGGAAAGAGCCAGATTCCCTGAAAAACAGGGTGATTTAGTACAGTCTGACTTTAAACAACTTCACTCAAGAAGTCCAAACATTTCTCAACAACACAGTGTTAACCTTTCAATTTTAAGACAGCTGTGACATTTCCTATAAAACGTAAAACTATGAAAATACTACAACTTATGAACATTGTTCAATTTTATGCTAACAGTAAAATCAGACGAGATGCTCGTCTCTTTCTTCACCTCAAGGGACTCATCTTTCAGCATAGCAACAGCAAAGGAAGGTCCCTTCAGCTCAGGGTAAACCATGTAAATAAACACCCGCTTGCCTGACACTACAAGACTGCCAGGTGTTTCGATGGATGTGAAGATTAAGGGTTCCAAAACCAAAATAAAGGTTACAAGTGACAGGAAGCCATGCGGTCCAGCTTGCCTGTTAAGTTGCTAGTATCTTTCTGTCCTTTTACTTTCTTAAAAGATCCCACAGAGTCAGCACCAATTTCATGAATTGGTTCCAGACTCCTCTAATCTCCTAATATTTCCTATTTTCTATCCTTTAAGGCCACGTGACCTTCCTGGTTTCAGCCTAGGTATGACATTCCTTTCCAGACAGGAATAGGTTTTGTTGTCCTTGTTACTGCAATTAGAACAGCAATATATTTCTTACATCAAAGTGACCAAAACTAAACATACTACTCCAAGTGAGGTTCAGAAAATGTGAAACAGAAGGTTCTAATGATAAAGACATAATAACAGTAGGAACCACTTTTATGCAAAGCAAGAAAAATGCAATCACTTAAGAAGTGATACAAACTAAAGATGGTTCTTACATGTACTCAGCTGACTTGGATACTACTTGAAAATTGAATTTAGGATGACATCTGGGGCTTTAACTTCATTAACACAGACAAGGAGACTTCCAGACTCCCATTATCCTTTGTGTTAAAAAGAGCTTCCTACTATTTGTCAACCAACTGTAGTACACAATAGACATATGGTTCTGAATGTCATCCAAAACACAATGTACAAGACAGGAAGGCTAAGCAAGTTGCTCAGGTTAAGATGCATTAACACAGAACCAGGTGCTTCAGCCAGGAAGCTGCTGGTAACAAGACTTCATCAACTCAGATTAAGATATGAAATATGCTCTTGCAATAAGCACTAAAGAACCTAGTTAGATCATTCAGTATCTTATAGTGAACTAGAAAAAAATTAAAAAGTCCATTCATAATTTTATATGGAGTCAGCATAGTAAAAAGAGGTCAGAGGTTATATATTTAAGTTGTCACATGAACTACAGAATTATGAACACAATGAAGCCAATTTAGTACCCCAGTATATGGCTTGAATAAGTAAGATGCCCAGAATCTTGAAAAAATAAAGCCATGTATCAATATTTTAGCATAAGATAAGAAGTGCCAGCATTTTAACCTAGCACTGTAAAAAAAATCTGTAGGAAAAAAGGCCCTCTCAAAATTCCTAACATGCTCTTCTAAGGACAGCATAAACCAAGGTTTCCAACTTCCATTGAGCACAATCAACAGTAACCAGCATTGTGAAGATGATATTGAAATCCTTCAAGCGCGGTCTCAGTCCTGTCAGTGTTCTAACTTAAGATCAGAAAGAAACCTGCAGATAGTGCAGCAGTAGCTGAAAAAGTGCAGATAGTTATAATATATAATATAGTAGTAATTATCTGCAGTAGTCTGTAAGTAAATCCTGAGGGTCATGAGCATTGTAGCCAACTGATGCACCAAATCCACAATGAGGAAAAATCTGACCAGGAGGCAACATGTAAACACTAAAAAATAAATGTTTCTCCTGTTAAATAATCTTAAAAAAGACCAGATTAAGTGGGTCCTAGAATACAATTTTTTGACAATTACAACAATGTAATATCAATCAGAGAAGACGGAGAGGAAATCTTGCCTTTTAAGGCTCGAAGCACATTCAGATGACCTTTCTATGAAAAAGTTGACATTATCTCCTCAACTCACACTTAGGAATGCCAGCAAAAATTCCCCAGTCTATTAAAAGAAATCTGAAGGTAACTTAAAAAAGAATCATTACGGATGCAGTGAATACATGGTAGTTTTGCAAAAATCATTCCAACTCTTTCATTACCCTACCCTCTCATTACCTATGAGCCTCCGAGGTATCACGATCCTTTGCAAGGCAAAGTAAGTCATACTTACTGTACATGCTCTGCCTGACTTATGCTGTGCTTTATGCTTTACTTATGATAAACGACTTTTGAGACATTTGTGTTGACTTTGTTTACATCTTGCAATGTGTGGACGCAGTAAACAAAAATACATGGTCAGCACATTACAAAGCAAAACTGCAGCACTGCAATCAGTCCAAGGAAGAGCAACCCAGAGCATTCTGGAGCTTATCAGAGTGTTCTACACCAACAGGCTAAAAGACCTGAACCTTTTTAGTCTTCAATTGACTTGACACATGTATTCAAAATCCTCAGAGACACAGGAAAAGTATTTGCAAAATGAACAGTGAAACATGAACCAGAGGGTTCAAGTGGAAACGACTATACATGGAAGTACTCCTTTACCCTAAGGGTTGTGGGAGTGTGGAACAAGCTAACCAGCCATGCAGTCGAAGCTCATATCCTGGCGTCTTTCAAGAAATGCCTGGATGAGACCCTGGAATCAATAAGATACTAGTAAACAGGGTCGAGGAGCCAGATGCCTCCTCTAATTAGTAATCTTTCTGACCTTCTTCATTTGTGTGAAATGATGATACGCCAGAGGTAAGATGCACCACAACAGCTAAGCCTATAAAGTTTCCACTCATGTGGGCATTTAAAATCATCTCCAAGGATACATCTGTCACACGTGAAAGCTGTAAACATTTCACACTCCAAATGTACACAGAACTTGGGAATCAAGGTACTGATAACCTCTCTTTGGAAAATTTAGATTTCCCCCAAAACGAGTCAAAAGCCCGGTCATGGCATGTTCTCTCTCTCATCTTCTCTCTCACTTTTTTTTTCCACTAGTCCAGCTACCTTGCATGGTGCTGCAAATGTAAAATATATTTACAGTGAATGGCTACACCTTTGCACAGCTAAAACCCAAAATAAGTCATCACCCAATCCCCCTCAAGCAAAAGCAAGTCTTAATAGACTTTAACAGCACATTCATAACAGCAGTTATTTCCAAACAGCCAGATTTTGTTTTTGTGTTGTACCCTGGGGGTATTTTAAAGCTTTTCCTGACAAATTTGCATATTTAGCAGACAGTATAGCAGGCTTTTTTTTTTGTTTCAGACTATGTTTTGTCACTTTGGACTCTTTAGTTGTGAAAATATTTGGGCCAGAAACTGATTCTTGTTTGTCTGGTTCACCAGTACCCCACCTGCTATGTCTGTGAACAACAGCCTCTAGCAGAGAGTATGTTACAGTATGTTCCTATAACCACTTCTCTTACCTGAAGCACTGGGGCACACCTAGACACTAGCTCATACCATTAGGCATCTCTGCCCCTTTCTGAAAACAAAAAACATGTTCCAGCTAAAGTCAGAAGGAACTGCCTGACATCATTACGTTTAAGGATTTCAGATGATTTTTTCAGAAAGCTAAAAAGAACAAAAACCCTCCTCCCCCACACACACACACACCACTCTTTTAAACCCGCTCCCTTGTAATCCAAACTACATGAAACAATGAGCGTTACTTCGATGGCTCAGATGGTAGAAACTATCTTTACAGAGGCCTGCGATCCAGAAATGTCCTCTAAATATAATTTCCTACATACTGGAGGGGTGTACCCCTTTGGGTGTAACAGGAACCCAGCAAACAGCTGCCCAACCCAGCTCTTTGTCTAGTGAAATACCTGTTAGGGGTTTAAGCAAACGGTAAGAAAGGAACTGAGAAAAGAAAACCTGTTTTTTGAGAACATACATACTTTAAATCGTCTAACTTGCTAAATCCTATTAATATTTGATTCAAACGTGAGAAGTTCGCATATTCAGTAAATCCAAGGGCTTAAAACTTGAGCCTTGCAGTGTTCCAGCCAGCGTCGCTTCGGTTCCGTAATTTTGACAACATCCCATCGATTTTTGTTCTTAAAACAAAGCAACGTTATGGCAACGGGCAACACGGAAGAAAACTGCTGAATCGGCTTATTCACTGTTCACCATATAGTGATGTGACAGAAGAGACTGTCAAACATCTCGCCGAACGCAACATCGAAACCTCATCACGACATCCTGTCGAATTTTTTTTTTTAAAGGCTCCCAGATGTGTGTCCCCTATAGCGATGCGAGCCGGCTGAAGTTTTGTTTTTGGGGGATCACCTTTCGTCAGGATTTGCCAACCGCTGAAAATGAAAAGATAAGAGAGCCGGGGCAGGAAAATAAAGGCGGGGGGGGGGGGGGGGGCACTGCAATTGATCTACTTTTACACAAAATGTCACGGCACGTAAATCGAGCCGGCCGGACCCAGACAAAAGGATTAACTAACTAGTACATGCAGGCGCTCCGCCGATTTCATTCAGACAGGAAAAGGGACAGGCCCACAGAGCAGAGAGAGAGAGAGAGAAAGAAACAACCCAGGTTTGACAACAAAAATCAGTCGGATTTTTTTTTAACGACACAGCCGCTAACACTGATGTGACGTGCAAGAGCCGGGTTTTTTATACATATATATATTTAGTTTTCGTTCATTTTTAATTCAAGGTCCGTCCACACGTGCTGACTATTTGACACCAAAACAGTGTCAACTCTCAAATCGCGGCCTGTCCTGTGTCCCCCCCGCCCCACACCTCCTCCCCGGAGTCCCCAGCAACAGTCGGGAGCCGTCTCTCCCTCGGCGGATCGGCTGTCCCCACCCCGCCGACCTCGGGCCGAGCGCTGCCCGGTCTGCGCCCCGCTGTCCCCGACTCTACCTGAGGCGGTGTACCAGCTGCCGGCGTGACTTGCTTCTCTGCACACCACTCGGTTCGACATCTTAGTGCCCGAGCCGCCTATCTTGGTCGGGTAAAACCTTATCGGGGGTGGGGGGGAATAAAAACTCAAAAAAAAATTAATAAACGGGGGAGGAAAAAAATAAATAGTAACGAACAACACAAATAAAACTAGGGGGAGGTATAAAATGATATATGTAGGATCTTCCAAGCTTTACTTAAAACCCCCGTCAACCGGGAAAATAAACTTGGACCATGAGCTAAAAGAAAAAGAAAGAAACTTTAAAGTCAAACGAAAAGATTGGTATCTCAGTAGGCAGGGGAAGAACAAAAGCCTTAAGCCAGTTTGTCAATTTGCTGCTGGAAACGCAACTGTTCGCCGGTCCTGGTTTGGCATAACTCGGCTACCGTGCCACGGCAAACCAAAGGGGCTCCCATTGGCCGGGAAGTGCAACGGTGCATTCCGATTGGTCACAGGCCCTAGGCAGGTAGGAGGCGTAGCCAAGGGTGGCTGAGGGAACGGCGTACGGCCAACCGGATTGGATGGCTGCGTCAGCTGTAGGGGTTTTGGTTGGCGGAACGGCTGGGAGTGGGCGTGTCCAGGTTTGCACGGCAGGGATAGCGAACAGCCCGCTTGGCGATTGGTTCGTTCTGTCACTATGGTCAAAGGGAAGATCGCAGGGAGAAAGGTTAAGAAAGTGACGTCAGCGCATACAAATCCCCACACTTCACAGTTTTTTTTTAGAGAATGGAAAGACGGAATAATAATGAAGTACTCGTCACGATCAAGTCGTTTCCGTATCAAGAGAATGGAATATTAAACCGAAGCAGGAAAAAAAAAACATTAAAAAAGAACCCTCTTGTATTTAAATAATTATTTTGCACTCCAGCAAGGGAGTATCTATATGTTCAGTATTTTTTTTAAAAGTGTTTAACAAGAAGTAAATATAGAGGGATGCAGAAGCTTTGCATACAAATCCTATGTACGGTGCTATATGGAGAAAATTATTGGGGGCCACTCTGTTCTCGAGAATAGGCCATCCTGACCTCAATCAGTGCTCTCCTCCCATCTGACTGGCAAAGGACAAACAGCTTGCTACACTAACCCTACTTTGTCAAAACTTCTGTATATGTAAGCCTAAATGTCTAAAACAACATATCTACTTTTTTTTGTCTCTAGAACAGGGATGTCTATCCCTGGTCATGGAGAGCCCCAGTCCAGCAGGGTTTACAGATAGCCTTCATATAATCAATTACAGCCTGGAACAGATTAAATACGATCAATTAAACAGGATATGTGCTCAATTATGCAATGTATCAATCATTTGGAACAGAAATCACTTGTTCCTTTGGAGCCTATGCAGGCTGACGCAGCGACCAACTTGAATTAAAAGATAACCTAGTTCTATTTCACATGAATCTAGTAGTCCAGTCGTCTATATCACCATCCAGATGGAAGGAGCTCAGATTAACTGTGCAAGGAGTGGTCATGACAGTAAGTGATTATTTTGGCATTCTATTGCAGGTACAGAAGCCATGTATCAGCCTAGATACATGTTATTTTCTGTAAACACCACTGAAACGAGACTGCTCGAACACTCACCCTCACTCTGAACAACCATTTTGTGGAAACAGGTATATGCATAAAATTTGAATTTGGGATGATACAGGTGTGATCTTAACAGATAAGAGTAAAATCAACAAATTAGAAGCTGGGTGTAGCACAGCAGAGTGCAAACCTACTGAGAAAATTGTACTTTTCAGAAGGCACCCAATGTAGAAAGTCTCTGGTATCAAATGACCAGCGCCCATCTGTGGTTTTCTGAGACTGCTGAGTCACTACTCAAATTCAAGCTGACCCGAGAGGGTCTCACTCTCAGTTTGTTTCATGTTCTAATAATCTCTGTGTCACCTACACAATGCAACAACAATATAGACATTAAATTACTATTTATTATTATATAGTACTGTCCAGGGACAAAAGCCCCAAAACTCCTACATTCTGACAGCGTACATTGAATATCATTTCGAAAAAGAAAACTTTTCTATGGGGGTTTTCATCTTCACTGTGTTAGACAGGGAAACTGTACCGTGAGAAACTCATGTTAATGAGTTTGTAATTGCAGGTCTTTAGGTGACATATTTCATTATGCAGTCTAATAACGGTTCTGCTGCTGATTAACTCCAAATGGCGTAGTCCGAGGAAATGAGCTTGATCTGCCTTAAGACCATTATAATTCTCCTCGAGTCCTTTAAATAGGATATTTGTGCTTCACTTGGCAAAAATCTTTCTTCAGAATCCCATGTCGCTCCTATTTGCTTCAGTGCAACTTCTTGTGCGTGTACCCATACCGTTTAGTTGTTAAACAGAATCTACCCGAGAGCGATTTGTGTGAATTTGCTTTCTGATGCCCATTACACATAACATTTGCGTTTCGTACAGTCTAACAACTTCATATTTTCTAACACGGTAAATAAAAAAGCACCGATCTAGTCGTGTGTGGTAGTCTATATTTTAGCACTCGCTGAGTAAGTACAACATTTACATTGTTCCTAAAACAGGGAGGACACTAGTTCTAAACTCTATGAACTGTACTCTATATATACTTTTGTTCTGGGTGGAAACCTTAAAACGACGCTTGTTGTCCAAATCCCTCGGGCACAGAGATCAGATGACATGCCTGTCGTCACATGATCGGCCTCTCCGCTCAGCTGCTGATGTTTATTTCCTCGTTCTACGAAGTAAGTCGAGCTACTGACCCTGAGTGCAGCACAAATAGTGAAGTTGTCTTTTCCTTTATTGATGCCGAATCTGCGAAAAAGAGAGGTAGTTCAATGCTTTTGTGAATACCCTCAATTTTGTGCGACGTTTAGTGGACATCCTGTGGTAATGTAACTGGCGTAATCTAATGGTCATTTAGATTGTTTGTGTGTTGTGAAGTAGGAAGCTTGTTGCTTTTGAAATGGGCAAAGAAAGAGGTGTTTGTGGGTTAAACATAAAAACAATCTTCTTGACAGCTTAAAAATGTTTTCCAGCTAGCGGTTATGTGTTACTTGTTTTAATACGCTGATTAAAAGTTTCCTATGATTGAACGGGAATGATATCGTTATGTTAAGCTTCACGCTTATTTTTCCTTTTCAAACCTTTTATCAGTGCCGAGTTTTATACATGTACTTTTAGCATGGCGAACACACAAATCGAGAGTAGACCGACGTAAGTTTCGCATTTTCGTGTTACGAAAAAAAAAATCACGACTTGTTGCTTTTTAGTTAGAAATGGCTGTCAGAAAATAACTGTCTGAAAGGTATCATGAAATTTCCCGAGCATTGTCCTGATAAGAGACGCCCACTCTCTTTCTAATTGGACGGCTGGAAACCAACTCTTACTTTATTGGTTAAAGTCAGCTGTAATATTGGCATGTGATTGGCTATCTTGTGACAAGCACCCTCCCCTTTTCCTTAAAAGGACATTGTGACAAAGTGGAGTCCGACTTCTGTGGGTGACAAGTAGGTTATATGTACAACGATCAAAAGAGAAATGAGAAGGAACATTGAAAACTGTAAAACAAAATTGGATTGCTACATTATTGATTTAAGTATATTGTTTTGCTGTTCTCTCTCTACTAGACGATGTTTCCAGCAGGAAAAAACAAGGAAAATGTATGCATTATTTACTAAACACAGCAGAAAGTTTCTTATGTTGAAAATGCTCCTCATTTACTCTATTTCTGTCAAACAAAAAGAACTAAAAACAGTAGATGAGTGTTATATTAAGTTGAATAACATCAACATCATGCCTTACAGAGAAACATCAGAAAGTGTAGGTATGAGAGACAGTGTCTTTATTTCTGTAAAGAAGCCCCCTTGCTTGAATTTCACAAACCAATCCAGCCCCAGTGTCCCAGTGTCCCTCAGGTCCTGGCTGGACACAGCTACTACACTGTCTGCTCCCGATGGCTTCAGGCAGCTCTAGTCAACAGTAACAGGCAGGCAGGCTTTGAGGTCAAGAATATAACATACTGTAGCTCACAAATGAGATGAAGCCTTTTGACTTATCTAGCCTGTTTGGGAGTCAGTAGTTAGATGATCCAAAGATCTCAGCTGTTTCCTGAAAATGTTCCTTGTATCGGTTTTAATAACTTGGCTGGGAAACGTGTTCCGTATTCCCACAGCCCTTTGGGTAAAAAAAGTAGCTTCTGTCTTGGGCTCAGCCACAGGGTCGCAGGAGGTCATCCTCATTTTGGACCACCTTTCTGCCAAGGACCTCAGCACTTCTCCCCCTCTTTCGCTTTTGAGCTCTAAAAGCTTCCCCTTCATTCTCACCTGGACTCAGTACATGATTTCAAGTAAGAGATGGGGTCCCTCCCAGCAGGGGGCAAGCTTTGGTGGGACCTTCCTGTAGTGGTGGCAAAATGTCCAGACCTGCTGCTCAGGTGTAAAGATCCACCCTTGTGAAGACAGATTGTGACACCCACACAGTGCAGAGTTCAGCATCCTCAGGACGGTGCTGGAAGCCTTTAAGGACCCACTGCTAATGAGCTAAGTGGCCCACTGAGCCCCATTTCTCTGCCACACATCATGCTGATGATTCCTGTGGTGCTGTCTGGTAGGTTAGCATTAGTAATGGTAGCTGCCAGTCTCAGCCATTGAGGTGAGTATAGTGAGCTGACACAGTGAACAGAGCAATGGAGTGTACTGGTGCGCTGGTCACTGTGCAGATATAGCTGATCCTCCAGACCCTCCAGTCATGACAGACCGCCTGAGAGACCAGGAAGCTAATGTTTCAAGCCTGGTCACCGTGGAGATTCTCTTTATCCCAGAGCAGGAAGTCATCACCAGCATCAGCACGGCTGCCACTGTAGGGTCTAAGGCACCTCTTACGCCATCTAGAACAGGTCACGGCTCACACAGCCTGGCCAGCACCCGGGTCTCAGTGTCCCACAGGTCTGGCCTGAGTTTGCAACTGCTGGCGTACCTTTGCAGTGACAGTGGCAAGACATGAAAAATAACCAGAGGAAAACATGATTTCCTACCCCACTATGATCCTTAATCCAAACAGTTTTCACAATTAGTTTTATTATGTTGTATCATATGAGAGGTAATGCAAGATGAGAGTGTTATAGTTTCAGTAAAAACATAAAACAAAATAGTATGCGTAGTTTCCTAAGAAAACAGCTGATGTTCTATTTTTCTTTTAGATTGGGTGTGTTTTCAGTCCGTTTGTTGGCCTCAAGATTCAGTGTCTCTGGGACGTTCTGTTAAAAAAAAAAAGTTTTTCCATAGCCTTGTACTCCACCCGTTGCACAAATAATTGAATTAAATTGCCCCTTTGTCGTCTGACTTGCTCTTTTTGTCTGTCAAGGTTGGGATTTTAGCCTCCTGAAGATTCCCTTAATGAATACCTCAGACAGCGAAGAAGAGTTTTGCAATGAGAGGACAGCCTTGGTGCCAGCTGAGAGCCCAACAGTCCTGTCGTATGCTAGTGACGTAGGCCTGCCCATTTCCTCAGATACAGAAGCCATAAGGGTAGGTACTGTTCAGCCACTCGAGTGTCTATTCCAAGATTTCAAACTGGAGACATGTGTCCTTCTGTGCTGATTCAGTCCCTGCAGGTTTGACTCTGTCTAGCTGATCTGCTGTGAACTGTTCCCTTTACCCCCCTGCAGCGCCGCCCGGCTGCCGGCTCAAGTGAGAGACAGGATGGGAGACACGTGGATCGGGACTCTGCTTTGGAGAGTGAGGACGAGGAGCTCACTCTCAAATATGGGGCCAAGCACGTCATCATGCTGTTTGTCCCCGTCACCCTCTGTATGGTCGTTGTCGTAGCGACAATCAAATCGGTCAGCTTCTATACAGAGAAGAATGGTCAGCTGTAAGTAATCCCCTTCTCTCTGTTCAGTTAAGGGACCCCTGGAGTTTACCTGAAAATCTGGGATGTGGTATGGAGTGACACTGGTTAAATATCGGCACTGTATGTCTTGACTGGTGGCTCAGTAATACAGTGAGTTCAGTATAAGGATCAATGTTTATTAGAATGTGATTGATTTGCTTTGCCTTAGTACTGTGCCCAGTGATACCTGAGAGGTTCTTTGCTTTGTTTTCATAGGGTCTGGTGTTATATGCCTTCTTCTCCTTTTTCTCCTTCTTAGATTTGAAATTGAGTTTTTCTAATTGGACTTGTCAAATTAATCGAAAGCTTTGAGATTTGAGATTCATGTGCTAGCAAGCGAATTTAATTCACCCACAATTTATGTGCTTGCTGTAAAGAGAATTTGAAATTATTTTACTTAAATATAATTTTTCAGTTTCTAGCATATTAGGAGTAGTTGGACAATGTTAAAAAAAATGCAGACTAATTATTCTATTGTTTAGGTAAGAAATGGACCTCTTAATAAGAATAAAAATCAGGTCATTAAATAAAAAATGTTTTTTGTTGTTGTTGTTGTTTGCAGGATTTATACGCCCTTTACAGAAGACACTTCTTCGGTGGGGCAGAGGCTGCTGAATTCAGTCTTAAATACTCTAATTATGATCAGTGTCATTGTCATAATGACTATCTTTCTTGTTATCCTTTACAAGTACCGCTGTTACAAGGTGAGAGTCGATCCAGTCTCTGACTGCCACTGTGAAAATATTCTTCCATTGCTTATAATGTAATTATAAATACATTTATAATTATAGTTATTCAGAAATGAGGAACTGGATTTACATGACAAACAGAAAATATACTCTTCTTCAGCCTGTTTTCTCACATTAAATTAAAATAATTTTAAGAGTATTTTTTCCAAATTCTCATGAAGTGCATGTAATATGTGTGTTTTGAGACTGGGATCCAATCCCATCTGCAAAAAGGCACCCCTGGTTTTACGTTACACCTAAAACCTCACATATCTTAGAAACACAGCACACTTTGAATAATGGCACTGGCTATTTTATCACATTTCATTCTTCGGGACTGTTTTCGGATAGCACAGACCGCAGGGCCTCTGTAAAACTCTGGAGTGACGGCCGAGAACTAATCTTTACTGTTGACTCCGGCCCATTCAGTCAGCACCACCATGCAGAAGGGAGTGTTATTCAGACCTAGGTGGCATGTCTTAAACTTGCAAAGGGTAATAAACATGTAAACGTACCATTTATGTATTTTTAATTCCATGGTCAACCTGTCACCTCTGTGATTGCTATTTTTATTGCAGTTCATCCATGGCTGGCTCATTCTTTCTTCCCTAATGTTACTTTTCTGGTTCAGCTTTATGTACCTGGGGTAAGTTCTTCCTCAGATGTGTAGTCAGTGTGGTAAGGTGTCTAGCATGTACATAGTATTGTAGTATACAGTATGTACATAGTATATATGGTATATACTGTAGTGGCATGTTCAAGCAGTATTTTGAAATGGACATTTTTTTTAAAAAAGCCCTGAGTATGCAGCAAGTGATCTTTAAAACAAGGTGAAACAAAGACATCAAGAATGGGACACACATCCATTTTACAAAAACCTGTCGATTTTGAATCCAGAGTTGTGAAAGCGAGTGGCAAAATAAATAGTGGTTATAGGGCCAGGACTCATAACATGAAATATGGATAAATAAGTACCCATACTCAAAATCTGACAGTGGTGCAAGAGAGACCTCAGAGCCTGGTTGGGCTTTAGGACCTTTGATGTCTACATGATACAAACCATAGTGAGTGGAATGTTTCTTTTTTCTTGCCTTTGCAGGGAGGTGTTTAAGACCTACAATGTGGCGATGGACTATCTTACCTTGGTTCTTGTCATCTGGAATTTTGGGGCGGTGGGGATGGTGTGTATCCATTGGAAGGGGCCACTGCATCTCCAGCAGGCATACCTCATCATGATCAGTGCCCTGATGGCATTGGTCTTTATCAAGTACCTGCCTGAGTGGTCAGCCTGGGTCATACTGGGAGCCATCTCTGTTTATGGTAGGACATGACCCGTGCCCTTTTACACACTGTGTTGTTGAAATCTCCCTCCAGTTAAGTTCCTTCCTCAGAGCTCAGGTCCAGATATCGTTGAGTCGAATGTGAGCCCTGCTGCTAGACAGCTGTGACTAGGACTTCCCACATGGGCGGCCACAGTTGTCGGGAATGCAGCTGAGATTAGGTCACGGGACAAGCTGGCCAGGGTCTTCTTGACTTCTGTGACCTGTCCCCTGCCAGCAGACCTGCAGGAACATCAGTGAGTCATGGGGTACTCCTCCACTCAGATGCTAGGTTTCCTGTAAGGCACCTCAGCCTGCAACCTGTTGAAGATGAATGGCTCTGGCAGGCGGGCCGGTCAGAGAAGTGGTTCAACAGATCCTCATCCTGCCCTTGCAGTACAGGAGTCACAGCTGCAAGCCAATATAAAGAGCTTAATGCCTCTCTTCATGTCTTAGGAAAGTGAACACCAGAAATGTTTACTCTTATGTTGACATCTATGTCTTATTATAGACTTGAGGTATGTCTGATAAACTACTGTTCAAAACTCTTTCTAGATCTACTAATCTTGTTTCCTTCCAGATCTGATAGCAGTGCTGTGTCCAAAGGGTCCTTTGAGAATGCTGGTGGAAACAGCCCAGGAACGGAATGAGCCCATTTTCCCAGCGCTGATATACTCTTGTAAGTGCAGGCAAAGAGCATGTGTAGAGAGTACGAAATCTAAATACACCTTGATTTTAGGGACCAACAGTCCTAGTCTGGTACCTATGCATGTAAATTGATGTCAGTGATAATGCAGAATTAATGCAGTAAGTGATGGGGTTTAGTAGTAGAATAAAATGGATATAATTCTGTAATGTCATAACTTTGATTAATTTCACTATCCTCACGGAGCATGTGAGTCTCCAGAGTAAGCAAGCTTCCAGAGACACATTTTTACTAAATGTGGACAGCAACAAAGGCAGAAAGAGATCCCTGTGCATCAGCCAATAATTCAGGAATGCATGTTTACATACCAGGCCTGTGTTATTGTATCTTCTTCCCTCTAGCTGCCATGATGTGGATGGTTGGAATGGCAAAGCCTTCCACAGCAACGCAGTCTGGGAATCAGGATTCAGGTCTGTGTGTATCTTTCGTTTCCATGCATGTGTTATGGATACCTTAGGTGTGATTCAAGAGGAATGAAAGTGCTCGAGTTCCAGTTACTATGATCTTACTGCAAGTGAATTTGGCCTTGAACAGATTAAATCAGGTTAGATATTTGATTCACAGGGACAGCCTTGAATGGTAGTTTTAGAGACTCTGCCCTTAAATGTCTTGGTGATGGATACCATCGTCAAAACGGGGATATTTTGTGGACATTTATAGATGATCCCAGAGCTTTTGAGGAGCATAATCTTTTATTTTACATTTTCAGACAAATTCTCTGACGAAATGGTACCAAGTATTTTGACCCCATGTGAAAACCCAGTGGCAGTGAAAGTTTTTATAAACTTTCCGAAGTTTTGTAAAACTACTAGGTGACTAAAAAACATTAGATGTTAAACTTTTCAGGTTATAAATAATGGTAGATTTGAAGACAAAAAAAGCAAATATTATTTCACTAGATGAAATATTATGACTGATATATTCAATACTCCCTTTCACACAGTAATGTGTTTCTAATTCATAAGCGTTTAAAACAAATCATGAAGTGCGCTGACATTTTCTTTGATAAATCATCTTTGTTAGTTCAAAGGTATGAATAAATATGGAGGCTCCTGTGTTACTCATGTTCTTAGTCTACAACATTTTAAAAAGATATATTTCTGTTACTGCTGTCAGATGAAGAAACAAACCAGAATGACCACCACAACACTAATGAAAATTGTGAAGTACCCCCACCTCAGGTGATCAGGGACCAGGGCAGATCTCCCCCTGCAGAGGACGAACATGAAGAGGAAAGTGAGTGAAAATCACTGGTGTCTTTTACGTCTGGCCATGTAGCACCCCTGCCAGCGTGCTCTTGTCTCACTTCTCATTTTGTGGGCTGGGACAGCCAGGTTAGAAAACTGGTCACCAGAGTCGTACCATATACAATAACAGGTCCATAACAGATTTTGCGAGAACTTCTCCAGCTATTAAAATGCCGTTGCTACTGCTGTGAAGACAAGTGTTGACGTGGAAATGTTTGCTACCAAGCTATTGTGTGACTGAAACCATTTGCTTCCCCTTAATGCCAGAATATTGCCGAATCTGCACATGACAGCAGAAGAGAAAGAGCTAAGTATTGTGGAGGGTTTTTTTTTTTGCAGCACATCCATATTTATTGACGAGTTCCTCTTCCGTTACAGGGGGTGTGAAACTGGGTTTGGGGGATTTCATATTCTACAGTGTACTGGTGGGGAAAGCTGCGGCTACGGCTAGTGGGGACTGGAACACCACACTGGCCTGCTTTGTGGCCATTCTAATAGTAAGTCTTATTCCCACATTCACTTTCATTTCCCATGAACTAATGGCAAAACTCTTTGAAACCCTGAATTCCTTTTTCTTAACTTATTGTTCTTTTATGCATTATGCTAATGCATTGCTTATAAAAAAAATCAAATAAAAGCACTTGTTCTCATAAAAAAAATAGCCCTTTAACCCACTGTGAGAGAGGAAGGGAACAGTGAATCCACTGTCTTATGAAGGAGTAATGTGGTAGAACATTTTTCAGCCTGCACTCTTGTCTTTTCTTTGAGCCAGTTTAAGGGCAGTGGCGCAAATATGTGATATATGGATTTTAAAGCCTTTAAGGCTGACCTTTTTTCAAGCTTCAGCCTGGTCTTTAAGATCAGGTCAATTTAATCTGCAGCAGGTCCGCAGAACCAAACTACTATGGGTGACTGTGCCTTATGCGTCTCTGTTCCTCACTTGTGGAACAGCCTCACTGATCATCTCAGACCAGCAGTTCACAACTGAGACCTTTCAACTGCGAACCTTATAAGATCTTCAAACCCTTCTCTACCAGCATGCCTACCAAATTCCAGGACTATACTGTAAATTAATTCCCCACTCTCTTCTGTCTTAACAAAGTTCCTAGACTTCTCTTTTTCAGTTCTTCTTTTATAGAATGCAGAGTGAGATTGTAATGACTCCAATGAAATGTGCTTTAGAATTTAAATGTATTATATGGTATGTGAGCTGCCGAGAGGTACACAGATTCTCACTGATGTCTCAATCTTGTCTCTCACAGGGCCTGTGCCTCACACTTCTCTTGCTGGCTATCTTTAAGAAGGCTCTGCCAGCTCTGCCTATCTCCATCACCTTTGGACTTATCTTCTATTTCTCCACTGACAACCTTGTCCGACCTTTCATGGATAAGCTGGCTGCTCATCAGTTCTATATTTAGCTCTGTGTACAAGATATTTACAGATGGGGATGCCCACTCGATTAAACTGATGTTGTTTAGTTTCTACAATGTGCCACTAGAGGTTTAATGCAGATATGTAAAAAAAACAATGAAGTACTATTTTATGTTTTTTTTTAGTAATGTACATTACTGGTGTAATGACAGCTTGAAGAGACTGACACCCAAATTAATGAAACCAATACTCATTGGTGCAGTTGTTTTATAAATTTTAAATCATAACTTGTTTTTTTTTTTAATTGTGATGATTTAAGGAATGTTGATTAACATGTTGAATTCAGAATATTCTTTAGAAATGAGTTTAAATGTATGGCTGGACTGGTTTGTATTTGTGCAATACTTCTATTTAAAGATTTTAAACGAAGTAATTCAAAGGACCATATTTCTATTTTAAATGCAGACAAAACAAAAATATTAATTTAACACTGGAACAAAAGCACTAAAAATCATGGTGCTAAACATGTTTAATATTCATTTATAGCAAAAGTTGTGGTTATATGCATTTGTTAAATGGTGTGAATGTATCAAAAATTGTCTTTATATTGAAAAACGTATATTTTATAGAATGTAACAAAAGTGAAATTTTATTTTGTATCCGTTTTAAATGATTAGAAAATTGTCCAAAATGTGACTTTATCATCGTGTACCATTTTCAATGTGTTCTATAATAAACTGTTTATACCTTACTTTAACAGATATAAAGTGTAAAATAGTTTTGATTTTAGTAGAAAAAGTGTGCCTCAGCCTCAGAAAGTGAAAATTCTATAATATAGCACTTCTCATGGGCAGTTTTCTCTTTACTCAACTCCAGTGCTATATAAAACAGTTTATGTACAGTGATGTACTACAGCATTAGGTAAACACAAAACAAGGAAACAGATCTTACTTTCCTATCCTAATAGTGATCACCACATTCTTCAAACCCAAGCAGAGTACAAGCAAAATATACCATAAATTGTCTATCATAGGAGAAATAAACCAAAAAAAAAACACAACATGCGTGCCTACTAAATATGTAATCTATTTTTCTCCTCAGACTTAAAACAATGTTGGATCATAAATCACTGTAAAACATTTACATAAACCACAGATGGTTTTAACCTTTTATTAGTCAAATATTGCTTCATTACGATCAAACAGGTAAAGTAGCATTTAGCATTTACACATGCAGTTTTTCAAGTTGTATAAAAGCATGTATGCATTTTCCTGCGGTCTTCAATACTTGCTCCATTCATCAAGATTGACATTACACCTTGAGGCATTGCAGTATATGAACATTTCAACCATTTTCGTTCCATCAAATAAAACAGTCATCATAATGCAGTAATACCAGGTAGAACAATATCCGCATAAACTACAATTCTGCAATGAAATACCATTTTTTATCCAGCAATTATATTGTTAACAGATAAAGATTTAAAAAAACATTAAAAAGTCTGTAAATGCTAAGTAATGTGAAGATGGAGATGGTGATTCTCAGCTGCCTGCCCAGGAGTCAATTCCGATCTTCAAATTGCGATTTGTTCTTAAGAAGATATGCTGCTAAAAACTCAATGGGATTTGGAGGTCTGAAAAAAAGTACACCAATATACAGAGATCACAATTACTCTTGATTAACATTAGGCACTTCAGAACATTCTAATGGGATTCTGTAAATTAAATTGCCGAGCACAACTTCCAGAGATAAATGCTCATAGCATTAAGTATTCTAATCAGAAAGACAAAAGGATTCATTTTATTGTGAGTTTTGATTCAACATTACAATCTTGATGAAAGGCACCTGTATGGTATTTGTTTTAGTAAGCAAACTTAGTAACATTTTGAAGTGCAATTACTCATTTCAAAAATTATAAATTAAAACTTTAAGCTAAAAGAAAATAATTCACAGTACCAGCACATTGGTGATCGGGGGATTATGGGATAAGTATTATATTTTATTTTAAACAAAGTAAATAGTGATATAGAACATTTTGTCATTTGCAGGCTTAGATTTATAATTAACATAAAGGATATTATAGACTACACCATAATATCAGCCTGCTATTCTACAGTTTAGCACACTTTTTAAAACTATTGCAACCTTTCAATACTCGTCTGCATCCAAATTACAGGAATGACATGCAAAGCCTGTCCAAATCCTCATTAAAAGCATGCAATATGACATTTCTTAGATCTAATTAGATCTTTTTACCTCTCTTTGGCCAGCACAGAAAGGCCCTGTAGAAGAATAGGTACAACAGTCTGGTCCAGATACGCTCGTGTTGGAAGTGACTGTAGATCTACCTTCTGCTTTGAAACCTTTTCTGCACTGGATTTCTCATTTTCCACTATCCTCTGAAGGACAAAGGGGGAAATGTGCATATTAAACAGCCTATGATATATGTTAAAAAAGTGATGTTATAGAAGTATCATATCCTGTACCTGTACATTTTCTGTGAGACCATAATCTGCATGTGGATTTTCTGCAACCTTAAGTAAAAAGGCAAAACAGTTAGTGACAAAAAATCCAATCACCAGTTACCTATTAGTGTTATTCTAAAACTGCAGTGATGTAAGCAGAAGTAATTATCTTAACTTACAGGTGTGTGACCTTCCAGGGTTTGCTCTGCGTCAGTGTGATCTAGAAGAAAGAAAATTCTTAAGACTGTTGAAAGAACACTTTTGGACTTATTTACAACAAGAAACAAAGTGGGAACATTTCAACTTATTAAATGGAATGAACCATTACGTCAAATACATCTGACAATAATCCCATTGACAACTTTCACGGCATTAATTTCATGCATCTAAGTATCAGTCAAAAGAACAGCATACCTGACGTAAAGATCAAAACGTCATTACACCAAGGGTGTAACAAAAAAATACTTGATATTAAGAAAAATTAAGATGCAAATTAGATTTCAGCACTATTCGTAACAAAAACAAGCACCCTATAACACGCAACAAGGCGTTTAAAACTTTACAAAAAATCCGAGCTAACAAACGCGTTTTAGATGACACCTCTGCTCAATACCACCACGTTAGACAAGGGCCCAGTTCGACGTAATTCTAGGTAACGTTCTCTCTTTTCTTGAAATGTCAATTTAATGCCCTTTTAGGTTTTTTCCCTATCACTGGTTCATGTCTTTGGGTGGATATGTGGCCCTTTTTCAGAAACAGC
The DNA here is from genome assembly GCF_059453375.1 of Lepisosteus platostomus. Lineage (NCBI taxonomy): Eukaryota > Metazoa > Chordata > Actinopteri > Semionotiformes > Lepisosteidae > Lepisosteus > Lepisosteus platostomus. Next base: position 11,179,100 of record NC_142627.1, on the reverse strand, counting down.
GTGCGTTGTGTGGTAATGAGTGCGTGCGGCCAGGATACTCATTGTGCTAAGTCATGAGACAAACTCTTCAATTTCCTTGTTTCGACCACCTAAAGCCAGACTCCTGCTCGATGCCTGCCACCGTATACCATGTAAATGGCCAAAATACCCGATCATCAACGCTACATCATTCCTATCTACAACACAAGACCGTAGACTTTTCATTTACAAACCCGCAACTCTCTTTGCTTGACAACAGAGGCCCCAGTGTCAAAACAGAAACGGCCTCCTACGAATGTGAAAACCACCCCTTAATAAACTTCAGCGGTACTACGTCAATTTAACTACATGCACATTGCCGAGAAATGCTCGAGTGTGGACATTTTAATTCAAAATTCAAGAAAAACAGTGCCTAAAATCCTCAATCATCAACTCACCGTCCGCCATGTTTGTTGTCGGTTTCTACGCGCCTGCACGCAAATCCGCCAACCAATCAGCGCTAAGTTGATCTAAATGTTCTCACCAATTAGCGAGCCGCTTCGATCTTTTAATTCGGTGATTGGATACTGTCAGCGCAGACTTCAAATTGGTTCATCCGATTGGCTGCAGGTCCTGAAAGCTGTTTCTTATTCGATGGGGATGACAGATCGACACTGAAGCGGTTATGCGCGGACTCACTGCCCTGGAATAAAAATAAATCAACCTTCATTAATAACGATGTTCACAGGGATTCCGTAATCTGTGAAATGGTGCATAAATCAATAATTCCATTGTGGCAGATATTTTTATACATGTTTTAAATAATTCGTTCAAAAAGCGGAAATAGTTCAAGCGAATCTTACAATACCTAATGGCCTAATTTATAGCACCGCAGTTTATTAAACAGTATAGTGTAGTGATAAAGGTGCAACGATATAGTGTGGATCACGTTTTCTAAGTGATTTTTTGTTCTGCTCCGTCCATTTGATGTTGTCTTTGTATTGTCATGTTGCAACGTTTTTATCTATGCGCCCTTGAATTGTTGTATTTTTTATAATAAAATATGAAAACGTGCTGAGACTTGCACAGTGGTAAGTGTAGCAGTCACAATTGTAGCACATAACACTTTTTGGAAAGTATAGTGGAAATAGACTTCAAATGATTGATTTACCGTTATACGAACTCGTACTGTTTTTGCTTAAGCATGTTTGTCGTGAAACAGTTCAGACTACGCTTCGTCAGCTGGAAATCAAACAATGATTTTCCAAGAATGCAGCCCTCGAAAGCATTTTCTCCAATATCGTTAACGTTTTACTCCAGATTGGTGTGACACGAGACAATGAATTCTGTCAGACATTAAATTAGATCATAAGATTAGATAGTTCCACAACAAATGTAATTGCTCTATTTTATTAGAGGGCGTATTTTTTAACTTACTTTTTTTAATCGTAGGCACTTGTGTACCGGTTGTGTAGCACAATACGTGAGAGTTTAAACTGAAAGGTACAGAGCACGGTCTTGTGGACATTTATTTTACAATACATTTTGCATATATCGTTGTTGTTGTTAATATTTTTATATTGCATTGCCTATATCCATGTACATAAAAAGTTCAGACTGTGTCCATACAGGGAAATAAATTTGACACGGTACCGACTTCACACGCATACGCTTTAATTGCGCATCTCGCAGTCATTTGAAGCCCCGTGACCAGGTGGCGCTAGCAGGGGAATGAGATTTACACCCAGCTGACAAACACGTCTCTGTCTGCCGCCGCTCTGCGCGGCTGCTCTCTGGGAGCTGCGGGGCCTGCGCTAATGTTGCAGATTTCTTTTTAAATCATTTTATATGTAAACACCAGAAATACAAAAAGGGAGACAGAATATTACAATAGATACAGAAATAGACACTTCACAGCCAGAGGAATTCACAGTTGTAAAAACTAAAAATGGTACTTTTTAATTATTTCCATTGTGTCTTGCCTTTCGATTCTATACATGTCTAATAGAACTTAAAAAAGTAATTCAACTTTAAAAGCATAAATAGAGGGAGCAGTATCAGACCATTTACTTTTGTGGATGAAGTATCTAGCCAAAAATAATTAACATATTTATAATAAAAACCATATCCTTTATCCAAATCAGATCTAACAACATCTAAAATAATATCAAAATCTTTCACTTGAACTGTAATGTAGATTTCAGGTTTTCTTTTACACGCAGACTCGCTGCAGGATCTGCGCAGTCTCGGCCGCGGATTGCCGACGTCAGCGCCTCGCGACGGCCTGCCTGCCTCCGGACCACACGCGCATGCGCCCCCCCCCCCTCCCCCGCCCCCGCTACGCTACGCTAGGCCACGCCCCTCGCGCTGCTCGCGCTCCTGCGGCCTCGGGCGAGAGCTGTCAAAGGGGCAGCGGGTGGCGGGTGCGCGCGAGTCCGGCTGTGTGTTATGGAGGCGACGGCGCGCCAGGTGAATGAGTTCTCCGGGCGGAAGAGGCAAAAAGAAGAAAGGCTCTGCCTGCGCCAGCTCCACACCCGAAGGCGACGCCCCCGATCAGGTGTCGCTGCATAAGCGGAACCTGTATTATTTCTCCTACCCACTGCTGGCGGTGTTTGCGCTCTTCCGATTCCTCGCCTTGCACTTGGGCGTCTTGTTCGCCTGGCTGTGTGAGCGGCTGTCCGGAGCCATGGCGGCCAAAAGCAAGCTGCCGGCGACGGCCGACCTGGGCAAAGACTGCGAGGACAACGGCGAGCGGGTGCGCAACCACCATAAGCAGGCCTTTGAGTACATCTCCATAGCCCTCAGGATCGACGAGGATGACAAAGGTGAGCGGGGAGACGGGAGGTGGGGAGATGCAACATCATATTATTAATCACAATCGTCCCGTTACCAGTCATAGTAAGCGATGCTTCTGTTGTGCACCGCTGTAAGAGCAGCTGGTTCCCCAAAAAGAACAGGTTAAGGTTTAATGACATCTAAGTGAGGAAACTTTGGCAATCCAAGGTTTTGTTTTGGACTTGAACCTGTTCGTCTGCGGCTGATATCCGGCACCGGGACCTGGTTCCGCTCTAGACTGCACTGAAGGCATGGCAGCGTCTTCGAACAGGTGCAGCACTGGGACGTACGCCGTGAAAATAATAATAAAAAAAAATCAGACGTTGCCGGGGTCGTAAAATAAACCTTTTGAGAAGGAGGGGAGAATTGTAGATGAGTGTTGACATTCAACTCGGTTCTGTGATGCATTGTAGAACCAGGAAGTTTGCAAGAAAGATACTTTGTGACCCCAGAACAGTTCGACCCCCCCGGACCTCCTGCTCGAGTTTGCAATTAAAATTCCAAATTGTAATTAAAATCCATCATCACGGCCGGCTGTTTAGTTTATGTTTTAAAGCGGTTAATTGCACCGTTGGGCCTAGAATGTGGGTTTATTTATAGAGAGAAAACATGTCAGTTTCACTTTCTCTGGGTTAGGTCTGCCTTATGACGATTTGGGACAGTAGGCTAATAAAACAAAATGCAACAAGCTGTGTCAGTAATAAATGATCAAAGCCAGTTTAATAATGTTGCTTGTGAGAGGTCACAGTGTTGGTAAGTGACACTCGGATGCTTAAGCAATCGAATCCATCCTGAGTGTAGATGATGCTCAGCAGCACATGTAACCCGAGATGATGCCCTCTTGTCTAGCTCAGTGCGGGGCTCGATGAGGATGGACAGTAAATGTCTTGAGGAAGATGCTTAGGCGGAGCATTCCCTCAGAGCAATATCCAGTATGTTTTGAGGTTTCTGCTAGAATTATCACCCGTCCACAGACACATGCGATAGTAGTGCAGGTGATCTGCAGGCAAGAGCACAGATAATCTTCCGCTCTAATCAGGCTTGGGAATGTCTGGGCACTTTTTGGTGATGCACTTGTGATGAATTATGTAGCTGTGGCTCTCCTTAGACACTTCCCCTTGCATGCATAATTAATGGCCAACTCTGCTGGATTTCTGTCTCCTCCATACACCTATTTGTAAAAAAAAACAGCTGTGCCTTAATCTGTGCTAAGAGGTATTAAAAATGCAACATGCTGCTGGTGCTGTTATTTGTTTGGTGTATTTTTAATGCCTTTCAGTGGTGTAGCAGCATTAAACTCTTAATGAACTGCAACCTATAATGGGGCTTCATTGTCACCTCCTTATTAGAGATTAAAAAAGGACCCTTTTAGCCTTTGTTGAGCCCTGAGATCTCCTACATGCGTGCACTGCCCGGCTGTTCACTCGGGATCATTTGTACTGGGCGGACCTGGCTGACCTCCCTGTGACACACACCATCGATACCGAATGAGGACACTCAGTCCATCCTCCATACTGAGTAGTTAGAGCCATTCCAGTAATCTTTACTGGGAAATTACATTAAAACTCTGTTTCTTTTCACTGTAATTTTGTTGGAGCTTTTACAGCATTAAAAGGAATTGTATCTCGTGACTGATTCTTGGTATTTAAGATGAGTTACAGGAGTTGGGCTCATAGAAGCCCGCTTGGGCTTCCTGCGTTTTACCCAAGCGGTCTAGCTCCTGAGCTGGTTGCTCGACATCATCTGTTATGTGAAGCAGAGCACAGCAGTTCCCATTGAGCCAGCAGAGAGCCTCATTAGACAATCGATGTGTTGTGAGATGTAGCTGTCTGACGGGCGTCACGACTGTGAAGGGCAGCCGAGCGTGGCGCACATCTCCCAGAGTGAGGGGGCCGAGGGGCTCTGGGCTCGGGGCGTGTGGCTTAATAAGCTCCTACTGACTGATGATGTTAATGGAGTTTCATGCATGTATTTTCATATTTTGTTTATTTAGCCGATGCCTTAATCCAAGAAGGCATTTCTTTTGAAATGAACTTCTCAAGCGCCTAGTCAAAACCACATTTTTATTCAACAGCCAGTCTGTGGCTTTTGAGCTGCATATACTTGTGTATAAAAAAGTGAAAGGTGAACTAATGATATATCGGGGTTGTTTGACTGCGTACAGCCTTTGGAATGGCTGACGTCATAATTATTGATTCATGCTTCAAGTTTAAAAAATATTTAATCTGCGTGCTCCTCTGAATTGTTGATTCTTTAAAAATGAACCTGAATTGTTGATCGTATTCCTTCATAAGCACTTCAGTAAAGTGTTGCCTTTGAACTTGCACATACAAGCAGACCTGTTATGGTTTTCCCCAGATCTGAGTATGAGATTTGTCTTAGTTTTTCCTACTTCACATGTGGCTCTTACTTGTAGTAGTCTTGTCTGAAGTCTATAAGGGGAAAGTTTGTTTCCAAGTGACAAGGTAATGGTACCTTTCATGACTACATGAAGACCATACAATAGTTACTGAGAATCGGAGGTCATGCGCAAAGCTAGTATATGTTTAAAAAATACTTTTTCAGACTATGATGTATTTGAGGTTTATTTAGAAAACCCATAATATGCCTCATTGCCTGAGAAAGAAGCTCGTAAAAGGTGAGATAAAAATAAATCCAGCTCACGTTAGATGTAGTTTTATATACGTTTTAAAATATTTGTATACATTTTCTTAAGGTAGGTTTTGCATTACTTTGACTGCTACATGGCAAATGAATCTGAGACGTTTGGGCATGATGTAAAGAACGGATCTTGAGCCCCGTGTCGAGCTCCAGCACCGCTTCATTGATTGATGTCTCCAGAAATCGACAAAGCGGGAACAGAAGTCCCAGTGGATGCTGTACAGACCTCCGGGGTCTGGTGACGAAAGTGATTTCCTGGATCTACGGCTCCGGTGGCTGCCTTAGATAATAGGGTGTGACTGCTAATAGCCAATATCAGGATCGCACATACTGCTTCTGTCTTGGGACATGATTCCGACTCACCTCCCAAACGGCCCGAGACGAAGCTGAAAGAGACGTACAGTAGTATTCCATGAGTCTTCACTGTGAAAATCGAGAAGGGAACACGCATAGCTTTAGCAGTCAGGAAGCTGAGGGTCGACAGCACGTGTAATTGACACGTTTTCATCAACTTAATACTGATAATTTAATGACCTGCCCTGAATATGGGTGATAATTTGGCAACTCTGATGACTGTGAAGAGCAGCCAAGCATGGAGTACATCTCCCACAGAGAGGCAGCAGGGGCCATCTCAGCTGCTGTTGATAACCCACGTCATCTATCAATAAGCCCCTGCAGGCTGGCAGTATTGTATATGCATTCGATAAGTAGGAACACGCAGGCAGTTTGGGACAGTAGCACTGGGTCTCTAAGCTGTTGATTAAAGAGATTTCAATATTTTTGAGATGGGTTCATTTACGTATTACCACTTATATCTTACTAATTCAACAGAAACTTAAATCAGGTTCATCTCTGATATTGAGATTGAACTGCTATATGATGTCAGATTTCAAAACGGTGCCTATATAAAGTACATATTTGCAAAAAGGTGATTTTGATTTTTTTTTTAGAACTTAAACAGAATATATGTTCTAAATTGAAGGCCATCAGCTTTATAACGTTTTAATCTGATTTGGTCAGATCTCAGGATCTTATTGAGGTTGGTCCTGGTCAGTAATGGAATAGGAGACGTCTATGGAAAACCAGTTTACTGTTGTTCACGGTGCCAGTAGACCTACAGAGGGTGCTCATTATAGCACATTGTGTTATAGAAGGTGCCACCTTTTATGTAAGATGTTGGCCAGATAGTCAGGACCTTAGTTTATTTCCAGTTCCAAGACATAGATCGAAAATCTTGGGGTATTAATCCTGATGTCCTGGCTGAATTCCACTTTGCATTTCAACAATCTGTCCACCCCAAATTCATCATCCTGTTGGATACTACACATCACCGGTAAATAAAATGGGTCCTACTCTGAATTCAAAAACCCTGTCATTCTTTGAGAGGAAAAGCATAATTAAAATACAAGGAATTATTATTCATTGCGGCTGTACATTCCTGGTGACATTTTCTCCTGGCAATACCTGGAACACACATTTATGTACAATACAGGGATGACAGGGTTTATTAAGCATTTTTAAAGCGATTGCAATAAAACATTCCCATAAAAAAAATAGCAGGTGCTTTGTCTCCTTGTTAGTAGGTGTCTTAATGGCTGGTCTACAATAGGCCCCGTCTTCATTTGAGCCTAAAGTGGAGAGGGTGGTATATAGCTGTAGGAAGACCTGATCTAAAACTTCTGTGTTAGTAATCTTTGTATTGTTTTTCCACTGTATCCCTTGGGGAGATTTTGAAATGTCCATGTTAATTTTTGACCTAATTAGCAGATGGCACATTAGTTTTCCACAACAATTTCTCTTGAGACTGTTTTCCTGTTTTTTTTTTATTGTAGTACATCATCTTTGTTGCTGTAATCAAAAGTTAAGCAGTAATTTTATTTTTTTTAATATAATGTCCTCTCCCACTTAACATTGTTGTCTGGGGAGGGATGCAAGTTTTTTTTAATCAAGCTCTTTAGAGACTTACGTGAGTCAGGCACTTCTCTCAATAAAAGAAAGTCCTTTCTGTAAAGGAGGGGTATGCTTATTTTGTGACGAGTATTCTAAAAAGCACTTTCTTTTTGAAAAATCAACTGGAGTGATACTCCAAACGTAATATTATTTCAGAAAATGAAGTTATATTTAATCAGTTCACTTATAGAAGCTTTTCCAACGGAGTGACAGTGAACAGCAGAAAAACTATCAAAAGCCACATACATATTCATGTTCAGTTAATCCTGTCTGGCACAGAAGTGCATTAAGTGATTAAAATGGTGCCACCTAAGGAAACTATTATGTCCTTGTTTATATGGTTAATCTATCATCCTGTTCCTCTAATTGATGTCAAAAATACCTATCTGTGCTGTTGTTATTTGCTTCGTCCCTGCTCTTTGGGGAATGTTGACAAGAGCTCCAGTTCATCTGTAGTAGTTCCTTGCTTTAAAACAGATGCAATCAGTTTGGCACTGAAAATGTTTCAGTGAAGCCAAAAAGCATTCTGTTCTGTACTGTCTTGGCATTAAACCACATATCAATATCATAAGTATGCTAGCATGATTGACTTGGCTATCTTCCAACCACACAACACTTGTCACGTCTATCATCATGTGAAGCTGAGGCAATATATTTGCATTGTCTTAAGAAACAGGAACGAGCACATTGTGCAATATTTTCTTTGTATCTGTGTCTTAAATTACCTGCTGAATCAGCGATACCATTTTCGAGATGCTACCAACAGGCCTTTAAAGTATAAGAGGAGCCAAATAACCTCTCTTCATCCTGATGCCCCTGTGGGCCCTAGATTACTGACGTATGAGTAATGTAGGGCTAATGACTCAAACCATATTCTGTTTGCCTGCACACATGCTCTCTCTCCACTTACACTGTCTTTGGGGGTTTGAGCAGCCCCTGTTACCCATTAGAAATTGCTCTAACTTCATTTGAATTTCAGCATTCAGCCATTCCCCATCCTGTCTTACTGTATGTGCCCCAGGGTGGCTGCTGCTGCTTTAAAAAATGTTCTGTATGCTTGGCTTCTATTTAATGTCTTATGAATTGTTGAGAGTTAAATAGTTTTCAGCTGATACAGTTTATCAACCAAGTTTGTACAATTTGGATTTAAATAAAAAATCCTGAAATCTACTATTTAGTCTTTTTTAGCTGGTTTACGATACTATTTAGGAAGAAGAGCCTTTATGAGGATTGTCCCTCAAAGATTATTTTAACTTCTTATTATTTTTATATATTGTATGTATAGTCATTTATGGTTTCGAAAGCCACTTTTACATGGTACTGAGTTTAGACGTTTCCTTATTTGCTCTCCCTTACACCCATAGCTTTATCCTGGGAGCTTTGACTGTGACATTACAGAACAAAGGATCTGATTCATTTTTGCATCCTTGTCTTTTGTTTTGTTCTGTGTCATGGGCTCTTCCTTCCCCAGGGAATACAGATATTCTCCTGCATTTCAGAGCCCTGGATTATGGAATGGCTGTTAGGGCTCTCTCATACTTGGTAAAATGATTATTCCGAAGCCCAGACGTGTCTTCGTGTCTTGACAGAAAGTAATTGATGAAGCGCTGTTCCGCGTGAGCGCGTGACAGATGGCTGGACAAGTTCGGAGTGCAGGCTTGGCCCAGCCTGCCTGTCTTGTGACAGCCGATCTGCGACCCCCCCCAGCTCTGCCCCGGAGGCTAGCCGCGCTGGCTGTGTTAGGGTGCGGGTTTCGCGAGTGACATAGTGTTTAGGGCGCAGGACTCCTCGCGGGCCAGCCATGGGTGTTTATAGGGCTGCGTTACCTTACAATGTAACGCACGGTACTGTACTTTCCCCCACATTGTTCAGCAAAGTCCAGCTGGATGAATTGGTACAGAAAATGTTTGTGCAACAGAAGAAGTAACTGTAACCTGTCAATCACATCAATAAAATCAGCATAATAAGTAGAATGTTGCACTAATACGTATAAGGTAGAATATAGAGTCATCTCATTTTCATACAGTTTGGATTATGCATGAATAGTATTCAAGTATTGTAATAGGTACCGGTACACAATTATGAAACAAAAAATCCATTGGCTCGGCAGTGTGTTGTATTGTGTATTATAGATATGGCCTTTGCCCATTTTGTGTTACGTGACTCTGTCCGAATGCAGTGCAAGTGTTTATTCAGACCTTCAGTGAGAGCCTCTGTGCTGTCTGCAGTAATGTAATGAAGAAAATTAATCATATTTCTGAACACATGATAGCCTGTAGTATGAGAAACCAAAATACTTGTAGAACAGCAGGCGTAACACTAGGAGAGCTGAAGGCACGGTCTCATGACTCTGGTGAAGAATGTGGATTTCACAGACATGGCTTTGTGTACCGCAGGCATCTTCACAAAATCCTTAACATGCATTTTACGGCATTGGTTCATGTGGGGAGCTGTATCAGCGCATGTTGGCCTCAAAGGAACAAGTAAAGGTTAATACCATGCTGACAAGTAGAAAGACAAAACCCAGCATTTCGGCTGTTGAGCCCTTTCCAGGTGTGAATAATTCCAATAAAACCTGCTGCTTTCTACTTTTCAGCATTTACCTTTACTTTTTTTTTTCCAGCCGTATTATCAGCAATCAGCAATCTTATTGCAGGCTGTGTGATGGATTTAGGAATTTCAAATTCCCACCAAAGAAATAACTCAAATGATCCAGGGCTCTGGGCTGGAAATGGATAAATTCCTTGAGAGACAGCACTGCAAGCTGAGAAGTGCCCCCAAAGTTTATGGTTGTTCTGGTCTGGTTCATAGTTCATTAAGTGTAGTGCAGATTTGAACTTGTAGTCCCTATACTAAGAAAACAAGCATCTTTACCAGTTGAGACAAACGGGACAGATGCCACCTGTCCTGTAATTTAAAATGGGGGGGATGCAGGTAGGTTAATAGGCTTCTGGGAAACTTGGAGTGTGAGTCTGTGTATGTGTGCCCTCTGCTGGACTGGTGTCCCATCCAGGGTGTAACCTGCCTTGTGCGTGTTTGCTTGCCAAGATAGGCTCTGGCTCCCCTGTAAACCTGAATTGGATGAAGCGTTTAGAAGATGGATGGATGTACAGTATTAATGATAAAGTATGAAAGCAAGACAATTGTATTAGCTCGGGCACAATCGCTGAGTACAAAGTATAATTTGTTCTCTTTAAAGAACAGAAGGAAAAGTGGCAGACGAGTGAAGAGAGAGTGTGATTGCTGAATCTGTTGGTCAATGAAGTTTAACCTTTCTGTTAACCTTTTCTGTGATTTTTGAAAGATGGGTAAACAGAGATGTGAAATCTAGTTTTGGGTTTTCCAGGCCATAAAGAGCAAGCTGTGCAGTGGTACAAGAAAGGAATTGCGGAGCTTGAGAAGGGGATTGCTTTACCAATTACCGGAGAAGGTAACATTTATTATTTATGGTTTATCTGCGTTGTCATAGTTTGAAACCTTTTTTCTTGAGGCAGTTTGGGATCTTATGTTAATTCCATAGCCTGCTAGTGTTTATAAAGGTTTGTGGAAATGTGGAACAAGCTACCCAGCCAGTTTTGTTAAAGCCAAGACCCTGGCTTCTTTCAAGAACAACTGAATGAGATTTTTGGACCTACAATGAACTGCTACTTGACGGGCTAGTTGGGCCTCATGTTCCTCTAGTTTGTTCTAACTCATCCTGTAAGGCATCCACATTCCAGTATAGAAAACATTCTTTTAGATTGTTACATTTTCATGATTAATGTACAGTAGATGCAGATGATTTCATAAATGTTGTTAGGTCTCTTTTTGATTTATTTTGATTTTTTTTCAGCTGTAACTTCCTTTTTTTTAAAAAAAAGGCAGCTTTCTTTTAGTATGATATTGAATTTCTTAGTGATATATTTGTTTAACATGCATTTCCCACCCATGCAGGAGAGCATTATGAGCGTGCAAAACGACTACAAGCCAAGATGACCACCAACTTAATAATGGCCAAGGATCGTCTAAAACTCTTAGGTGAGCAATTGGTAAAAGGAAAAACTGATTGATCAGAGTTCAGTATTTTACTTCTTTAATGTCCCGTTATCAATGGTGTAAATTGATCTCATGTTTCTCTTTGTGCTAGCTTGTTCTTACCCTTTTGAAGCAAACACAATCCAAAACGTAACAGGGGATTTACTAGAAAATGTTTCCATTTTTTCCAAAGATTTGATGTTTTCAGCTTTGGATTGAAACAAAAATCAAAAGATTAATGGTTTGGAACACATGATTTATTGGCAGAACTGTTATTAAGAAGTAATGGGTAAAGTAATGGAATACTAAACAAACCACATGCACCCTTAAGGCAAAGAAGGTAATACAATGTTAATAATTCAGTGACTTTTAATATTTCTTAATTGCAAACATAGAGACTTAAAGAAATTCTTAAATCTTTAAATTTTTACCTTAAAAGTAAAAAAAATATATGACGAACAAAGCTATGTTCAAAATATTAGTCTGAAAATCCGCACTACATTGAAATACATTTTGAAATGCGCTTTGGTCGATGGTAGCCAGCTGTGCAGTTTGTGCATGCTCCCCATGGGTGTTTTCTGGGTAGAACAGCACTTGTTTGTGTCACTGCACTGGGAGAAGAATGGAGATGATTCTCTGTTCTTCAGCTTTGGCATCGTGAGTGAATGCGGATCGTCATGCCGTGATACAGAAAGCCTCTCGCCATATCCCCCGAGTTCTGTGAATAAAACAAACATGGACACTAGTCTAACATTTAGAAAACTGCCCCTCTTCAGTGTTTGCAGAAATAAAACATGGGTGTTTGCATAACACCAGCGCCTCTAATTATAAGCAAAATAAAAATGTGTATTTCAGCCAATACGTTTCCTTTTTTAAACAATTAATACAGTAGGCCTGGGAGTAGCGTGTTTTTGGTTTTAAATCGTTTTTCATTTTTGAGAAGAGTTTTTGCATTTTATACCTGCTGTACAGCACCTGATATCATTTTGATAGCATTTTAGCACGGGTTAAATATTTTAAAATTAATTTAGGAAGATACAGTTTCTTCATTCTGGGCTGCTTCGCCCATAAGAACTAAACTAGATGGTTTTCCAGAGGCATTTCTTGCCCTCGCCGTGAACTTGAGTGTAAGTTCTCAGACAAACAACAAGTAGTTGCTCAAATAATATGATAGTGTTTCATGGTTTCCCGCAGTTGTATACAAGCTGGGCAGGTTGCCTGGCCAAACAAATGCATGAAAGCCAACAAAAAGCAGACAAGAATCCGTCCTGAAATACTGTTTCGTAGTAATGCACTGCAAAGTCATTTGCCAGCCAGTAGCCGTGATGGTACATAATCGCATAGCTCTCAAGTCTCACACATTGGGACAAGGATCTCATGCATCTGCATCAGGTCCAGGTTGTGTAAATGAAGTAATGAATGTACGATTTTTAAATTGTTGTCGAGTTTCGCGATTCAATTAGTTAATCAGTGGGGTTTTTTTTACACGGCCAAAAGAAACCATCAATTCAAATAGTATGAAATCATACATTTCGACAGAAAATCTCACACATTAGGGTTTTGGACCCTTGGGATCCGCGTTTGGAAATGACATAGGAAAAAGCCCAGGGTTTCCTTGCAGCTCAGTCATCGGGTCGCAGACAAATACTGTGGGGTTTCATTATTTCTAAGGAATAATGCAGGGAGTGGACGCCACTTAATTTTCAAAGTGAAAAAAATACTTTTTGCCTCATTGAGGGTAATATTGCTTAGTTACAATAAAAATATAGCTCAATAAATAGCTAGTTATTTTGTTAGCTAGTATAATAATCTGGCTAAGCTATGGGGGGCTAACCTGTCATTTGCAGGAGGAGATCACCTGGTTTAAGCTTTTTCCTGCAGGAAACCCTGGGGCTGTGATGGGGGGAATGTTACGACGCCAAATTTAACACTCTCACTGCATGATTTCATACCATTCTGCTGCGCTCACCCTGTACAGTGTTGAGCAGAAGTGCTCATTTCTTTCCTTTTTCTTTAACATGCTATTTTTATGTTTTGTACTTTTTTTGTTATTTTGTACGTGTCCTTTTGTTTTCTGTTTGTGTAGAAAAGCTGCGAACGTGTTCAAACGTTTCTACACCTCTGAGAGACATCTATAAGGAAAGTACAAACAAGTCTTGCCATAACGGACACCTCCTGCCAGGTGGGTGCAGGATGTCTGATTAAGGAAGAGACTGCTTCCGTGTGGCTGCTTGCTGCAAGTTCCAAACCAGAGTACATAAACAAGAAGCCAAGGTTGTGTCACAGTTAGTGTACGAGTCCAAATTTAGTCCTTGATGCTAAATGCAACCTACGGATTGCAACTGCAAGTAGAATTCTAATGGGTTTGAATGATCTACACAGAACTGGATCAGAGTATACTAGTAGAAATCGTATACTCTGATCCAGTAGGGTCTTAGAATTACATTTTAAGAATTGATGTTTGTTACACACTAAGCAATATTACATTTGTCCATATAGCCCCCAGCTATCGCTTTTGAAAGTTAAAGTATCTGTGTGTTAAGGCTATAAAATCCCTGGCAGTATATCCTATCACACCTCATTGTTTTCCTGTTGACCTATTACATAGGAAAACTATGACTTTTATGGATCATTGCATTGCATTTCAGTGATGCAGGTTTTCATGTCCTGTGACCATGCAGCATAAGCTTGTGGCCTGTTATTCATGGGTTCTTCTCCAGAGCAGGATTCCAAGATCATTAATGTGATTATTGGTTTCTGAGGAAGAACAAAAAAAATACAGTGAAAACTAAATATTCTGAATATTACACCTGTAATGTTAATGGCAGTAGAGTTGAATTAAGAGAATATAGGTTATCCAACTGTATTGTTTGGGATATACAGTAACCATGTGGTTTGTAATTGAGAGCTGGGAAGCAATAACACGATATTTTAAATTAGACCTTATTCACTCTGAAGATTGTCCTATTCCTCACTAGTCACAAACTATTTTAAAGAAGGATGAATCATACTAATTAAATACCATTATTTATTGTGAAAACTTTATTAGAAAAATAATATGCTGATGCACAAATTACAGTCTGTCTCATGGTGTGAGTTTCAGTTGTAATAATTTCAAGACGAAATGCTGATGCCTCCAAAATAAAACTGCAATAGAATGAAGGAAATAAGACAGATTTGTTTAAAAACTATTTTTAAAAAGAACTTTATCCTCCAGCTTTCATTAAAGTTAATGAGGTCAGTCACATAGAATTGTCCATTGTGATATCTGCTGTAAAGGTTTATGAAATAGCTACCATTCTAAGCCTCCCCCAGAAGAATTCTGAAATGCATGAAATGACAGTATGCCATACAATTAAGCGGTTTAAAAACTGAAAAAAAATTCTGAATTATATTTATTTTTTTCTCACCGTTTAAAATGAGAATCGATCTAACGTCCATAATAGCCTTCAATCTTATTTGTGGAACATTGAATGTACTGCAAGTGCAGGCCGCTGTATTTCCTTTCATGCAGCAATTTGCTATGATTAGAATGAAGCTGGGAGAGTAAAATTCCTGTGTCGCACTATACTGTACATTCAGGTTTTATTTCCATCTGTCTGTATTCATCATGCATCTTGAGGAGTGACTAGATTGAGCTGAATATTCTTTATGGTTTTTTGCTGGCTCCACTCTCGTAGGTACTGTTGTTCTGCCAGACTAATGGAACATTGAAAATGCAGATGAAGAGCAGTCAGTATATTTTGAGAAATGAAATGCTTTATGACAAATTTTATTTCTTATTCTTTTAATGCAGCAGGTTGACCTGTATCTCAGGACTCAGTTGTCTAAAGCAGTATAGAAAATTAAGATTTAGTGACAGAGATTCCTTGAGATAATATCGTGGACCTGTTTGCTTTGAACAAATTTACATATCTCTTTGAATCTTATAAAAGATTAAAATGAGAAATATTTAAAAATCATATAGACATAAGGAATTTCACTTTAATGTGAAGATCATTGCTTTTGTTTTTTTCCTTTTTTTGCTCCGTATTGTAAAGTCCTTTCTCTTTTTAAATTTAGTATCTGTCTTTGCTTATTTTTATTGATTATATTATTATTTAAATAAATTGATATCAGTCAAAAGCACATCCTTCTCATTCATCTAACCTACATTATATTTCATGCTGTCTTTATTACCACATGTCTTCTGCTTTTCAGAATTCACATTTCATCCTTCTTTCAGCTGTGCCTACAGAAAACATACATTTCTGAAGTAATTGCTGACTTCTGCATGTGCTTTGTGAAAAACAGAGTTATCATGTTTGAGGTGGTGTCTGTTAAAATGAGTTATAGGGTGTGCAGCTCTTGGAGCAGAGGCCGAGGATGATTAGTCAAGATAGAGGGTGAACTGAGTGGCCTTTCAGCAGATAAGAGCAGTACAACTGAAAAAAAATATCTCTAATAAATAAGAATTGTCTTATTCTGTTTGTCCATTTTGAAATTTGAAAGGTAAAGAATGTCCCTGTAATGGAGCTTTTTTTTGTTTTATGAAAAATGATTGTGACAGAAATTATATGTACATGTTTTTTGAATGAGTTATTGGGTGTCATAAAATACTGTCTTCTGTATTTCATTTATCATTTACACAAAGATATCATAATCAACACTCGGTTCCCAGAGATTGATTTGTTTTGTTCTCTGTCCTTTCTCTTTCACTGCATGAAGCTTTGGTTATTCATCTTCCAGACAACAGTCACAATAAAAACAAACCTTATGTTGTTTCTCATTAAGTCAGATGTCAAAATATGTTAATTCAGATTATGATTAAAGGTAGCTTGGCATTATGTAGCGCTCTTTTGTTTTCTTACATGGGCTGAAGTTTGCAAAGCTATCGTGACATAAGGCAAAAGACCACGTCAAATCCACACTAAGGCAATTTAGGTAATAAAATGCATTTGTTGGATCAGATTTTAGAACTGTATTTCCTGTGAATCCGTTCGAATGCTGTGCTTTTCTAAATGAAATGATTGCAGCTGTGGGACAGAAGGGAGTAATCTTTCCCCTGCACTTCACAGAGAGTGGAGCAGTTCCCAAAAAGAAGGATCCCTTAACTCATTCAAGTCACTCCCTGCCCCGATCAAAGCATGTACCAAAAAGCACTTCAACAGGCCTTCCTGGACACCAGCGATCTCCCAGCTACAGTGGGCCTTCCTCCGCCAGTACAGGCAGGCCAGCTGCACAGGCCTCCACTAGCACTAAGGTACATGCATGCTTACTCTGTGTGCAGCAGCGGTTACAAATATAACCTACAAGCTTTTCTGGGGTAGAGTTCTGGGAAAAGAGGACGTTGTATTTGAAGGGACTTTGCATTGACTCTGGGTAGCCTGCTTGTGTTTTAATCGATGACAAGAGCAGTGTTATGTTCAGGAAATCTCTAGTTGTGAGTGGGGTGGGAATCATCTTATAGTTTTAAAATACTTTTTGGTCTGCCACAACATTATCACTTTAACCACAGATCAGTTCTTTATTTTTGATTTCTCAATCAGTAAGTAGCATTTAATGACCGGATTAAAAGATACAATAAATATATTTTGCAAACTTAATCAAACCTCTGATTTTCTCAAGGGTCCAGCGAAAACCACTAACAGACCAAACAACAAACCTCCAACACCTACAGCGACTCCTCGCAAAAAGAAGGACTTGAAGAACTTCAAGAACGTGGACAGCAAGCTTGCAAACCTCATTCTGAACGAAATCGTGGACAGGTGGGAGTGGACCCCATGTGGCAGTGGCTTGGCTTTGAATGACTTGGGACTTTTTCTCTCATCGTTATTTTTAATGAAAGATCAAATATTTTTCAGATTCTTTTTAGCTGCTTGAAGGGATGGAAAAGGATACTCCTTTTGATTTTTTTTTTCTTCCGATGCTGCTTTTGCCTACTGCAGTGGCACATTTTAACTAGTGTAATAATATCATAGGGGGGCATTCTGAGTGACCAGGTGGTAAAGGTACCTACCTGAGCACAAGTGGAGCTCTATGATCTCATGCATGGGCCAGGATGATAAAGGGCCTGGGGTTCTGCAAGCAGCTGTGCATGATTGGTTGAGAACTGCCGAGGGTGAAGTAGGCTTAGTCAGCCAGGGCTCTCTCGGCAGCACAGTGACCCCTAAATTAACAAAGATAGTTTAGATAATTGTCTAAATTTAGAAAAGGCAAAATGCAGTTCCAGACTCGCCTATTGGAGTAATGGTCAACAAAATGAAAACCGTGTTGTAGTTGATAATTGATGAAGTTTCTCTGGACTGGTAAACGTGTGTAAGATCCCTGGTCCACAGGTACACAGGGGTGTGAGAACGGCAGATGCCTTATGTGCATTTACCGAATCGTTCTAATGCACGTCTTGAAGAGCGCTGCTTAACATCAACCTCATGTCGGGGTCTGTTGTAGTGGCACGCCTGTGCGGTTCAATGACGTCGCTGGGCAGGATCTTGCCAAGCAGGCTCTCCAGGAAATCGTCATCCTTCCCGCTCTCCGACCAGAAGTGAGTTCCGAGACAGGATTCCCACACATGGCACCCAGACTACTCCTGTGAATACCTGGCTGTAACGTGGACAGCCCATGAACATTTCCTCCTGTTAGGACAGAAACAATATTAACTTCTTGCACACAAAGACACTTGTAGATGAATCATTAATGCTTTTCCAGCTGGTTTTTTAATAGAGTTGCAGGTTAAATGCAGGTTTTTGTGTACTGCCTTGCCTTGCTTTAAATTGGGAGGTTGGGAAATTGATCTGGTTTTCATGCGAAATGTTCTTTTTCCTTTCAGCTGTTCACGGGCCTCAGAGCCCCAGCTCGTGGCTTGCTGCTTTTTGGACCCCCAGGAAACGGCAAAACCATGCTGGTGGGTACGGAGTAAAATGCAGTGAGATTTTCATTTTTCCATTTTGCACTCGTATTCTGTGCACCTGTGCCACATCACTATGTATATATCACTATTTAACTGGCTTTAAAAACCATTGTGTTCTGTGAGATTTTGGGAAGTCTAACTGATACCTCTTTTGCGGGATGCACCTATATATTAAATGCATTACCATGATAGTTGTACTTCATAACGGTTATTAATGACACTGTAAGGCTGTCATTAATCTAACCCTGAAGCATTTTTAAACTTCATCAACAAGGATCAGGAGCTGCAAAGTCGAGTATCATGAAATAGGATGTGAAGTGAATCATGTGTATGCTCGATTGCGCCTGTTTGTGCTGTAATATAAGGGCTTTGTGTTACCTTTACATGTTTTGGTGTGGTCTGGAGACTTCAAGGAATCTGTGCATGGGCCATTTTGCATTAACTAAAATTACATAATTACAAAATTACATATTACATATAGACCTAGTATAGTAATATTAAGACTTCCTTATTGGCTTCCATCTTGGCACGCCAAATACAAATTAATTCAGTATTTGAAATGCACTTTTCATCTGACATCTGACTGGTTTTATAAAATCAGTGTTTTGTAACTTTAGGAGGTCCAGGTCTGCCTGCAGCGTGAAGTTAATCCAGTATTATATATGGTGAAAAAGATGGGGATTTTCTGTGGCACAGAATGTTTGCATGATGTTTGACCTTGTAATTAAGGCTGCCGCAGAGAGTCAGTCTGCTTTGCAGAGGGAACACACTGAATAGACAATACTGTTTCTTGTGACCCACTTCCCTTAAGCTGCAACTTTAGCAGAGACAACTGACAGACTGGGCAGAGTTTCAGTACATAGAAACCTATTGCATCTCATCACCTCAATCTGCTTTGTCTTTGTTAACTCTTCTGCATTTCATTTTTTTTATGCAAAGGCCAAAGCTGTAGCCATGGAATCCAATGCAACGTTTTTTAACATAAGTGCTGCAAGCTTGACTTCAAAATATGTAAGTAATTTGAAACGGCATGTATTTTATTTGTTATGCGGAGTTATAAGGATCCGTTGAGAAAGTTCAGTTGTATTTATAAGGATTTTATCTTCCACAGGTGGGAGAAGGAGAGAAACTTGTGAGGGCACTTTTTGCTGTTGCTAGAGAGCTCCAGCCCTCTATTATTTTCATTGGTAAGCCCTGTCTTCAGTGTGTTTCATATGTCAGGTTATGATACCCATGTTCTTAAATATTTGTGAGCAGTTCTGTTAACAATTAAATTAGTTTTTGCACACACAGTGAAGTATCGCAGTCGGAGTGGATACTATCAGTCACGTTTTTCGCTGTTTTTTATGCCACAGATGAAATTGACAGCCTTCTATGTGAAAGAAGAGAAGGTGAACATGATGCCAGTCGACGATTAAAAACTGAATTTTTGATAGAATTTGATGGGGTGAGAAGATATACAATACTTATTATTTGCGAAGTGAAATATGACCAAGACAGGACAAGTGTCTAACATTTGTTGTACCAGTTGTGCAGTGTTGATTGCACACTCAGTGACGTACTGATTGATATTGCCTTATTCTGAAGACCTCATGAAACCTCACTGGACGTGGTTATCTTCATTGCTGGGGTGGTGTTTGCAGGTTCAGTCTGGTGGTGATGACAGGGTCCTGGTAATGGGAGCTACGAACAGACCTCAGGAGCTGGATGAAGCTGTGCTCAGGTACAGTATCTCTTGCAGTAAAGGTCCTGTTCCTTCTCTAATAAATTTTATCTATGTATTGTTATTAATTTCCTTTGTTGTTTCCTGTCTGTGAAGAGAAAACGTGAGTCAGACACTGTTAACTTTGTTAGGCAGTTGGCTGTAGAGGGCACTGTTTGACTTCAGTCTTAAACCTAAAAAACAACAATCGCTTTCACAAGTCAGTTTAGCAGTTTGGTTTCAACATATTTCTCCATTCCTGTTTCTTGCTGAATTAAACATTCTCCAGTATATTTTTTCTTGATAGTCTTTTACCAAACAATCATATTTATGGGAGATAGATAATTTATCTACAAAGTTCTTTATTAAAATTGCATTCAGGCTGACGTCAGAAGACTGGTTCAAGTGCACGTACAGTCATTTGCTCAGCATGTTGCTGATCTGTTTTGTGATGGCATTGACAGACAGTACCACAAAATCATTAAGTAGAGCTTCACTCCAAAGCATGCCTCTTTCAGACACATTAGATCTCTCTGACAAAAGCCTGATTATTTGCATAAAATGGAAATTAAAACGTGAAAAAAAATGCATTTGATAATTTCCTACATTTAAGAGAAGACCTTTAATGGTATTTTGAATTGATGTATGCTATTGTTTAAACAGGAGATTTTCCAAAAGGATATATGTGGCTTTACCAACTGAAGAGGTATGTTGGCTCTTGATACACATGCTTGGTTTTATCTGTTTGCACATTCGTTCTACTTCATCTTGTGCTTCTTTTTTGTATTATTAGTTAGTTTTGTGTTTATCATACATTAATTAAATTCTAATGATTTATATACCTTGAAAAAATCCCGCTGTCTCTTCAGGAAAAGTTCTGCGATTCTGTTGGACATGCATTTTTATTTTTATTTAATTCTTCCTTGCAGACACGATTAAAGCTGCTAAAAAACCTTTTGGGAAAACATGGAAACCCATTAAGCCAAAAAGAACTGGTGCAACTGGCCAAGTAAGCTCACACTTTCATAAAATATTTTTTTATGTTCCTCTAGTGAGGAAAGTTTGTGAACCTTTTAGAATTTTCTGACTTTCTGCATAAAGTTGACCTACAGTGTGATCAGATCTTCATCTAAGTCATACAAATAGATAAAGAGAACCCAATAAAACAAATAACACACAAAAGGATATACTTTTTCATTCATTTATTGATCAAAATGATCCAACATTAAATCCAACTGTATATACACTTTATTACACTTACACTTGAGTGTATTTTAATTGGTATTGAATTTCATCTGAACTGATAAATATCTGTGTGGTATGCTGTTTTTTTATTTCTCTGATCAAAAAGTCATACATCTGTCATTCTCTGTCATGCCTTGGAACAAAGATGTGTGGAAAGACTGTTTGCTGTCTTCACTTTGCATGTTCTATTTTAGATCAGCGAGGCAGGGAAAAGCACATTTTCTCAGCTTTATACATCTTATGGGCTGTTGTTAACGTGTTAATCTTATAAATACAATTACAAGAAAAACGTGTGTAAGAGTTAGGGGGTCACAGAACCCCAGAATTAGTCCCAATATCATACTAGATTGTACATCATGCACACACAATGACTGTAGAGTTGCCAGTTAACCCATTCATCCTGGAGGTGGAAAGAAACCAGAGCCTATAGAGTACTGACACAGGCTGAACATAAAGAAAATGTCTGATGCATCATACAGTGGTGCTTCGATCCAGTATTGAAACCAGGACCCAAGACCTATAATAATAATAAATAATTCCTTACACTTACATAGCTCTGTTCTAGAGACTCCACTCAAAGTGCTTTACAGGTTTTAGGGACTCCCCTCCACCACCATCAATGTGTAGCTCCCACCTGGATGATGCATCGGCAGCCATAGTGGACCAGTACACTCACCACACTCTCAGTGGGGAGGAGAACAGAGTGATGAAGCCACTTCATAGATGGGGATTATTGGAAGGCCATGATTGGTAAAGGCCAATGAGAAATTTGACCAGGACCCTGGGGTAACACTCCTACTCTTTTTTGAGAAACACCCTAGGATTTTTAATGACCAGAGAGAGTCAGGACCTTGGTTTTACGTCTCATTCGAAGGTCAGTGCCTTTTTACAGTATAGTGTCCCCGTCACTATACTGGGGCATTAGGACCCACACAGACTGCAGGGTGGGCGTCCCCCAAGGGCCCCAGTAATACCTCGTCTATCAGCAACCTTAGTTTTTCCCAAGAGGTCTCCCATCCAGGTACTGAGCAGGCTCACACTGCTGAGCTCCAGTGGGCTGCCAGTTGTGAGTTGCAGGGTGAAGCACAGCATTCCACCATGTCACCATGCTATCTAATAAAAAAAACATTTGAAAAATATGCTACCTTTTCTGATGCAGAACATTTCATCATTCTGCGTGCCATAGGCAACAGCCCTGGGGCTGTTGAAGCTTATAGTCAGATCTGTTTTGGAAAGCGCTGACATAAAACATCATCTAGGCTTGCAGGCAACTTTTTTGTAGGGAGAATGATCAGAAAATCACGCACTTGTGAAAATCCAGTTCCATTCCAACCAACACAAAAATAGCTAAGGCAATTTTCTTTGGAACCAGAAGAACTGTGATACTGTATTTGGGTACATGGAGCAGGAACTCGCTCTCAGAAGGTGAACATTTAATTAAGTAAAGCACAGTGGGATCGTGAACATTTTAGGTAATTCTTGTTTGTATTTTGAATTCGTTAAGCCTTTGTTGTGGTTTTCATGTAGATGGAGTTGTACTTAAAAACAAATGTGCACCACCTCCCTTAATGTGAGCTTGGCTGTTCTTCCTTTGTATCCTTTCCTCCTTATTAGAATGACCGGTGGATATTCTGGGAGTGACCTGACAGCATTAGCTAAAGATGCTGCTCTAGGGCCCATCAGAGGTAAGCAGGAGGAAGATGGTCTTTTTTTAATACATATTTCTGTGCTGATTACTTTCTATTTCGAAAATAAACAACTGAAAGCACTTCTAAATGTTTCGAGGATTTGTATAACAATATATATAGTATTCAGTATACAATTTCACAGTGACATTTTTATGCCTCTGCTTCCTTTTGAAGTCAGTCATTCTTGTACTTGTGACATGATCCGATCTGGACATGATCCAACTTCTCTGCCAATTTAAGTTCTCCCCAGAAATTTCTTCACAGGCTTAATAGTTATTCATTGTAAGATAATTCTGCTATAATTGGCAATTTTGTTTCTAATTAGCCATGCTGCTTTTATTTTAACAGAGTTAAGACCAGAACAAGTGAAAAACATGTCTGCTAATGAGGTACGGTATGCTGTTTAAACTATACCAGAATTTGCTTATGGGGTGGAGAGTGGGTGATTGTTGTTGTCCTGTCTTGCTGCATGTTAAAGATTAAACTAAGGCTTTGGTCTGTTTGAAATGCGAGACTCGATATTGTTGTAGAACACATGGAAAAAGAACTGTATAATATATGCAGATGCCATTACCCAGGGTGATTACATTGGTAAAAATTGCATAATATAGGGTATTGTAGATAAACCTTCTTTGAATGTATTTCTGAAAGTATTTTTTTATATCAATTTAAATATTTTTTGTTTTGCTTTTTTTTTGCCTTGTGTAGATGCGCAACATTACCTTTGCGGATTTTGTGGAATCCCTGAAGAAAATTAAGCGCAGCGTCAGTCCACAGACACTGGACTTGTATGTCCGTTGGAATAAGGAATATGGAGACACAACAGCTGTGTGAGACAGCGCCCCCTTGTGTTCCTGAGGGGTACAACAAACTGAAATGCTTATAGGGAAAAGAACGCCTTCCTCATTTTGCTCGAGGTGTGGGAAGCGGATCCAGCGCGAACAAGTGGTACATTAAGAGGGATTTTCTTGCAGAAAAACAGCTGTGCATTGAAATTTCAAACCTTTTTTGAACAGGTGCACTTGAGTCAGTAATGTACATATAAATCTGCCCTTTTTCTTTGATGGTGAAATAGGGTGGAGTTTTATCAAATTTCATTGTGTGATAGCATGTGCTTTTACACAGGATCCAATGAATGGCTTTGGTCCAGAAGGCTCATATTTTATAAAATGCAAAACATGAGTCACACCTGCAGCAGAAATTGTACATAGTTCAGCTGCAAAAATTCCTCCTTTTAAAATAGAACATAGAAACTGCATGACTGTAGAAAGACCTGTGCCTTAATTTGGAAAAAAATTAGTTTAATGTTTTGATTGTCCTTAATTCTATTTCCTTTATTAATCATTAGAAGTTTTAAAGGGAAATTCTGCCTTATCTCTGAGACACATTAGTATACTGTGCCAAGCAAAGCTTTTGGTATTGTTTCTGGGGCAGACAGATACCGAGCCTGTCAATATTAAACCTAACACATTTTTAAAATATTAAATCAGGGCTTTTGTACGTTTTAACAATTGATGCAAATTATGGCCTCTCTATCTGCAACAGGATTTTTTTGTTGTTGCAGTTTGTATACTTCAGCCTTTTGTGTGATTTGTATACTTTTACTCTTATATGTAAAGAGGAGCTGCATTGAATTGTCTGAATATGGTGTGTGGGCAGGGTTTTGAGAGATCCTTGTCTCCTACAGTCACTGGTGAGTTTCAGTCTGTGTGAGAAGTGTAGGATTGGTACTGCAGCATTAAAGCTGGTTTGCATTGTAACTATAGGCTGTTATGGTTAAGCTATGGCAGCTGGTTAATGGATTTACCTGTAGGCCTCAGGTCCACACACACCAGTTATATTGGCCATCAGAAGACAGTCCTGATGAGCCTCCGTGTAAAAAAAAAAAAAAAATCAAAATGAGCTGATCAGCCAGTCAGGCACATCTGAATTGTAACTGCTGAGCTGTGGTTTTCTGATTATTGTCATTCTGCATTCTCAGCTGTTGACCATTGCCAGTCACTCACCATACAGCTCAGATCCTTCAGGACACGAGACCAGTGTTTTTTGGTAGAATATTTGTAATGCTGCTTTGCTAGTTCCCAGAGATGGTCTGTTAACATTTAGAGATAATGAAATGAATAGATGCTGGGGGTGGTAGGTTGTGTATGTGTAAATGTTAGAAACATGGAGCGTTTTTATAGTTCATTAAAAATGGCTTTTTTTGTTTCCTAATATTAAGCAGCTGGTCTGTATTAACAAATGCATTTGTTTTTTTTCAGTTTTTGTACAAACACCTGTTTCGAAATAACAAATAAAAAGGATTTCAAGGGCTGAAGGAGTTTCTCCCAGTGGCTGTCTTCATTTTCAGATATCCTGTGGTGCAGGCTTGCTTATCTAAGAATGTCATGGAGCTGTGCGGAAATTGGACTTTGTAAGGAACTAAACTAAACTGTGTGCAGCAACAACAAAGGTTTTTTTTTTTCGGAATCCTACAGGCAATAATTAAATCTCAGAGCCATACATGTTAACGAGTACAAAACTGACTATTGTAAATATTAGTTTTGTCTTTAGTTGTTTTGGGTTTAGATGGCTATACCACTAATAATTTGGTCTCTCCTATAGCAGGTTGAGTTCAAATGGCAAAGCCACTAATGTGTACCTTGATTCATTCAATATCTGTGCACAGTTTCTACCTACTTATTGTTTACTTATAGGGATGAATTCTTCTAGTTAAAAACGTGTTCCCAAAACTTTGTACATTGAAACTTGAAGCTTTGGATGACCTTTCTGTGTTATTCTAATAAATTTGTTTATGCTGGAATTTACATTCGTAATCTGTCAGTTTTTTAGCACATAGTTTGTGTAGCAAGCTCTACGGACTTGTGTTCACTGTGCTGTGTAAATTCTTGTTTAAAGCTTTTCAGCTTCCATAAAGTCTTTGAGGAATAAGTGTGTAAAGAAACTGTTTTCAGAACTCACTGTCTATCTTGACTTTGGAGATATTTCACTACCATTGTTAAAATTAAAAGTTTTGGAACCAAGAGACTCTTTAAACTAGCACTTAACCCTTTTCAGCTGTAATGGTCCATGTAAAATGTTTTGTGATTTATGAAACGTGGAAGAGCTCTGTCGTCATATAAAAAGATCGCTTTGTTCAAATTAGTTCAGGCTTTTAGTACCCGGCTCTCAAGAAAGATGCATTTGCCAGTGGATTGTCAAATGGACATTTAAAACACTGTTGTGTGTGTATGCAATAGGTGTTTTACTGAGTGCTATTCAGTCTCCTTTCCTATCTTCTCTTTCATTTTAATTTTGTGAAGAATGGAAACGGAAACCAGTCAGTATAATAAGTCAGTGCTTGCTGTGTTCGTCTTTCTGGGACCCAGACATTTCAAATTGCACGTGTGACTACTCCCTGAAACAACATCAGTGTAATTAAATCTATCACCCTACAGATCAGAAACCGTGGTCTACAAAATAGGGAGAACTGAGAGGCATTTCTCCGTCGCAGGCCCGGCATGCCAGAGCTTACTAGATAAGGTCCAAATGTGCCCTGTCTTTAACCTTAGATGTGTGGACACACGTTGTTTAGCAAAGGTCGTGATTCAGTAATCCCTGTAGGAATGAAAATCCTAATACTTGTTGACAGATGACACCTCTCGTGTGCCCTGATGTCCGCCCGGGTTCAAGCCAAATAATTGGAGTTAGGCTACTTAGCCTAAGGGATGCGATTTACTGTTTGTCAGTGTGGTTTTAGCGTGGCGTTTGAGACATTCCACTTTTTTTTTCTGTCAAGGAAGCAGTTTTTTAATATAGAACCATTCCTTTTATATTTCGTATTTTTTATCGACGTCATCTCTCAGATTAGTTGATGAGCCGTTGAACAAACACCAAAATGTTGTAGCCTGAGTTCACATCTGTTCTTCTCCATCCGGAAAAAAAAATACTAGTTTGTTCTTTCCTGTGGTTTTCATGCCTGTAAAACACTGATGAAACCATGTTCTTTGAGTGTGTAAATAGAACTAAATAGTTTTAAGTTTGTTTCCAGAACAGCTTGGTATTGCTAGACAGCTTTGGGGCGTCTTCCACACTCAGCTTTCCCTTTAAAAAAAGAAAGAAATTGAAGTTTCTCTGCTGTTGCTTCAACGGCATGGAAAATTCTCATTTTAAAAGCGTACCTCCAATGAAACGTAAGCTGACGGAGGAAGAAAAGGCCTTTGTAATCCCCCTTCATTTTTGTTTTTCCTTGCGCAGTTTAATTGCCTATCAGGTAACTAAACCCGGCAAACTAAACCCAGTTCCGTTCTTTAAAAAGCAAAACATTTTCTTCAAGAATGTGCCAGTTTGTTTTTGTTTTTTTTTTACCTCCACGGACACAAGTTGGTGTACACTGTTTACATATTAATTGGTGGTAAGCTCTGTTAAATCTTATACTTTTAAGCCGATTAGCAGACTTTCATTGACTTGAAAAAAGTGAGGCTCATTGTAAAAGCTACGTCAAAACGGAAGATGGTAAGAAAATGGAAGAAGGAAAGAAAAAGGTGTAGTGCAACATTCCTAATTCTTCATATGTAGCTGATAATTAGTTTACCCTTGATTTATGCATCTCCTGACACCATGGGAGTGAACTATGAAGCAGCATGTGCTGCTGTAGTGTCAGCTGAAACAATACCTTAGTTTACATCTAACATACAACAGTCTATGATGTACAGTCCATGTCAATGAATGTACTCTGCTTCAATGCAAATGATTTTCTTAACATCTTTGTTCAGCAAAGTACTGAAGCTGGGAGTGACGGTTCTCATCTGCTCCAGGTGTGGAGTTTAAATCTGTTAGGAGCTGGACATCCTGCCAGGGGGAGAGTGTGGCCTAATTACGAGGACAGGAAGAGAACTGAAGATGCATCTCACGGCTTGATTGAAGGGCAAGAGCCATTATCTGCTGCGAAGCCATAGCTGAGATAAGGAGTGAAGGAGCTCCAGGAAAACAACTGCTTGCCATGTGGGTGGGGGATTAATGACTATACATTATTGCTCAACCTCATTTTTAATTTTCAGGAGCCTTTGCTGCCGACTGCAGTGACAGCCTCGCCAGACTGCTCGGTAAACTGAACAACAAGAACAACGCCGCAGTCTTTGGGAAGTGCAAAGTACATTTTGGAAGGCCTAGTTAGGAAATTGAAAAATAAGTATCCGGCCATGTTCAGAAAAATATTTTCATAAATCTTAGGTTATTGCGTCTACGTCAAGGACAGGGGAGCAAATGTTTAGGCTAGAGCCTGTCTCATAGTGTTACACACTGCTTATAACAAAATGTACTACAGGAATGCAAAAGACTTCTGCTAATAATATTAATCTACAAAGAATCACTGTTCCTGGCATGTTGGCACGTTTAAAACTCTATTAAATATGGACATCGAGATATCATCTGTGTTCAAAATTAAAATAAATGTATCCTAAGAATCAAATCTTCTGCTCTAGAAAACTCTGGACAAAGGTTACTGGACAAAAACATGTAGGGATTAAGCGAGATTTTCAAAAAAGCCTTCTTGATGATAATTTTCTTTTACCCTCCCGGTTCTGCATCTGCGTGAGGGTATAGATGTCTGTACCCAAAGTCAGTTTCAGAATTTTACAGATTGAATCTGCATTTTCATGTGGTGCTCCTATTATTTGAAATCCGTCTGGAAAGTTATCACACCCATTTGGCAGGAGGGAGCAGGGAAAGCTTCAACCTTTCAGTCACATCTTCACCTGCTGCTAAAGGTGGACCACATGCCTGGTGAGCTTAATTACCCAATTGAAACTTAATTGAATTAATTGAATGTTGCTTCACTGAAAAACTTGCGTGTTCCTGCTTGAAAGTCTGGAATTTTATTTTACTTTACGTGAATCCAGTATTTAAAGGGTAACATCCAACATGTTTAAAAGCTGAAGACATTCTACTAGTTCGCATTCATCAAATGATTAAGTCAATTATGATTTCCGTTGTGTTAATGAGAGCTGGCTGGAATGAAAGCCAGCAGGTGAAGCCAATGGCATATTCGGAGAAGAGTATAGAGGGGACTTGAGTCGTCCTCCTAAAATTGAATATAGACAATTTCTCTGAAATTACAGATTAGCTTGGTGTCAGCATGTCCTGTGGACTAAGAGTGGTTTGTCTATTAGGCCATACTGATAACATTTATCATAGTCTGTTCATTTCCTTTCATTTTAGGAGATAAAAATTGTTCTATCTATTGCCATAACTAATAATTTTACAATAACGACTGTACTGTCTGGAGGGCGGTATAACATTTCATTAATCGCTGGAATGTTTTTCTTCTTTTCCTTCAGTAATGTGTGCTTAATTTGCACTTCTCAGTGATTTTCAATGTTATGAATATTAAATCTGGTGATGGTATCATTTACAACGAAAACAAGCTCTCCATATCAGAGTGAAAAAATGTCAGTTACTTTACTGGGAGTGGGTGAAAATTTAAAAAGCAAATTGAGAGAGAAACAAAAAATGAAAATACAGCGAGAAAGTGAAGGAAATGAACAAAAACGTTTTATGTTACTTAATTACATTGAAGACACAATACCTGGGCCCGCAAGCTGCATTTCATATGCTGTGGTCCCACCGGAAGCTCCAACAGGAAATAATGCAAATTCCAGGGAGTAAAAGTGATAATATAATCTCCTTGTGCACACACAATTCACTTCATTTATTTAACTCCTGGAAACGCTGTGGCTGTTTTCCATTTTTATTGGGTCAGAGAAAGGAGAACCCTATTCAGGGGGAAGAACCCTTCCTTGTTGTGGAAATCCTGCATTTCAAATGACCCTCCGCAAGCTGTGAGGTGCAGTAACTGCAGAGCACTCTGGAAACCCGTTTCCACTGGGCGGTCACCCCCACAACAAAGCAGAGAAGTGGGGCGGGGGGCTTGGAAATGAGAGATAACTAACGACTGCTCATGTGGTCAGTGTTACCAAATCATCTTTTAATGCATTGCCTAATAAGTGTTTATGAAAACCTTTGGCAGAAATGTAGGAGATAAAGCACTGAAAGCAAGTAAAAGCGTAGAGGCGGACTATATTGTGTGATGAAGAATATGGACAACTGGGAGTAGTTCTCCGAAGTTTGATTTTATAGAGGTAGATGCAGAATTCCTGGACAAGGAAATCCCTCTTCCCCAAGTCTTGTTTAGGTAGATCAGTATGCTTGCGAATGGGGTTGATCTTGACTTTAGTGACTCAACTCCAACCATTTACAGATGAAAAGTGACTTAATTTACATGAAAGGGATTTGATGCACTAGCCAAAGTAAATTTAGCTCCTTGAAATTTAGGCTTTGCATAAGTTCATGTTACCTTACTCATTGACTGATATTGCGGTACTCAAGGAACAGATATATTATCTTATTAAACCTGCACTATTCAATAAAGGTTACACAGGTATTTTTTAAATTTTTTTTTAATTAGTTTTTTTTAAAGTTTTTAATTAGTTTAATTTTCGGAATAAATGTTTTTATAATGAAATACACTGCAAGGCCTATAAAGTGCTTGTACTGTATTTCTTCTCTGCAAAGAAAGTGGTTTTGCGGTTTTGTTAGATAAAGTAATCTTGTCTGCATTGCAGTGTTTAATCTGGTTAATTACAGAGCTTTTACAGGGCACAGATGTGTAACTGCTTGAAGTGGAACAGGGTGTGCTCAGCAGGTAGGTGCTTGAAGTACTTCATCATTTAGAGAAGCTCAGGAATAGAAATCGCCCCATTCTGGAGACTTAGACGTCTCTCATCCTATTCATATTCCCAGATGTTTGCTTTTAGAGTTTGGGATTTGTAATGTGCTGAAATTTTCCACTCATTGACTGTTCAGTAAAGCGATTGTTTTCAAATGAAACAGAGCCCTCGTAGAGCACTCAAACATTTGAGCTTGCTTTCAGAATTCTGTGAAGTCCAAAAAAGTGAGTAACTTAAGACACAAGATAGTTTTAATTGTTTTAATTGAGTTTTTTTAATATTCTAAAAATCAATGTTTAAGGAAACAGTTGAGTAATCAACATGTCCCTGTTTTGAATCAAGCAAAACAAGTCTACATATACTGTATTTACTGCAAGGCAGTTTGTCATGAGTTTCCCCACCCCAGCATTAGCATAAGGTTATTTGACCATGGTACACAATATGTCTTTAATAATGTATCTATCTAGAGCACTAAAATTGAATCTCTGAATAAAAAGACAGCACTAATCTGGTACGGTTTCTAAACTTGTATGCTGGAATAGTTTTCTTCCATGTTATCTTTATGCACAGCATGTACTGTATGTACTACACCTTTGTATTGCAGTCATACCTTTGTACACTTGCAAAAGAATTCTCCTGTCCTGTCCAAACATGACGTACAGAGGTGTTTGTCTCTGGGAAGCTTGTCAGCTCGGATAATTCAACAGAGGCTAATTTTATCTGAGAGCGATCGGCAGGAATGGTGTGCGAGTGTGACAGAGGCTGGACAGCATTAAAAAGGAGTGGAAGCACGGTACTTTCAAGAATCATCCAGAACCGCTTTTTTAAACTGGAACCAGTTGCCTGTCTTTATATTCCCGTTCAGTTTTTCTTTCATCTTCATTAAAAATGATCTATTTCCTTATAACAATACATACATCATTAATTTAGCCCTTGTGTCATTTCTAATATGAATAGGATTTCTCATTAGGATTTGAGTCAAATACTTGCTGGTTGTATATTTTGCACATTTGGAGGAATGCTTTAAAAGAATGATGTAGATACAAGTGTCTCTTCTGTTACATTGCTATATATGTTTATAATGACTGAATTGTATTAAGGATTTGGGTAGGAACACTGGCCCTAGGGTACTGGGTTTGCTTATGCTGGATATGCAGGCGATTAGCATGATAACACAATCTCTATAACTCTTCCTCTGTGAAGCCGCTTAAGCTGAAGAGCTTGCCTCTGACTTGACAACCTGCTCCTTCCAGAAGAGGAGTGAATTATTTCTGCTCGGTCAAAGTGCACATTCTTCCCAGGTGATAGGCAGGATGCTCATCAGACTGCAAGAGACAAGTTTGGGCTGGGACGCAGGCAGGGCCGAGGGCAATCCCTCGCAAATTCCTGTGATTTGCACGTTTCTCCCCTTGGTGCGTTTACGATGTGCTTCTCGAAAACCTAGGTACGTTGGCCCCGATGAAAAACTGAAAGTGCCTTTTAGAATACTCATAATGATAGAGCCTGTCCCTAATAGCCTATAATCTTGATCCAGCAGCTAATTAAAAAGAGCGCTTTTTTTCCTTGCCTCAAGTGTGCGCTAATTATGAGGAGGTGATTTTGCCCCGTCTGAAAGACCTATGACCTGTTCCTTGTCTGAGCTCTTTTAAAAATTAAGGTGACTGGCTAACTTTAATTCGAGCACTAAACCTGAATTCATCATTTTAAATATTAAAACATGATTTTCTACTTAAATGCTGTATTGTACTACTCATCTTGTAAAGCTATGCATGATGTAAGTGTGGTGCAACATCAGAGGCTTGTGTCAGTATGAGCAAACATAGCTGTTCATATAAAGTATATAACATTTAACACCTATTTGGACTGTTGAGCAAGAGAAATGTGGCTTCCTCACTATGGGGGCCTGACAGGACGTGTCTGTGTCTCAGAATTCATTCAGATATTCTGCGAACAAGCCATTACTTAGTAAATTCGATGCTAAAGACCTGACAATTCCATACACTCTATCCATTGTGATTCTAAAATGTATGGTGTGAGCGTTTCTTGCCCACATAGCTTACTATGTGAATCACTCCTTCCATCGATCAACCGATCAACTGATCAGCCGATCAACTAACCAACCAATCAAGCAGTTAGTTAATTGGAGTATGGCACAAGGAAACAATTTACCAGAGGTACTCAACAGTGTGCCGAAACACCTGAGCCTCGTTCAGCGTTGAATGCTGCTTCGTGCTGTTGGGTATTAAATCCTGCACGAAGTTTGTAGCTTTCCTGTGGAAATCCCCCATCACAGCTTCAACAGCTTGTTTTTCAGCCTGTGAGGTCAACTTGACAATTATAGGCAGCAAGCAGGAATCTGCCCAGCTCTTACAGATGTAGCTTTGCTCAGCTGCAGCAGGAAACTGGATTATTCATCCTTGGGGCGATTTTAGATCTTCATTTTTTCAGTGGATTAAAATCTAAAATCTTATACCAATGTTTTAAGGAAGTGACCTGTCTCACCCTTACAACAAAGTCAAAATTGAGATACTAATTAGTAAGGAGTGGTGTAGCCTGTCAAGACATCCAGTTACACTTTGAAATATTTTAATAGTGCTCAATGCACTTTCCTTATCATTTTGCTTCATCATCTTCTTCTCGATTCTTTTAATTTCTTTCCATATTTAAAATCATTTTTGAGCTTATGCTGTTGTACACCAAACAAGTGCACAGTGAAAATTCAACATCCTGTGTTTCACATCTTAAACTCAGTTCATACACATTGTTTTAAACTTATGAAAGTATGTTTCTTGTGGGGATAAAAATACTGTGCTTGAGTCATATGATTTCATAAATATTTTCTCATATTTGAATTAAAAAGTCTAGAATGAATGAATTCTAATCTGCATGAATAGCCATTAAAAAAGAGCTTACTTAATTAACACAAGATCAGCTAAAGATACTATCGTGCCCTGCTTGGTAGCTGAGATCACCTGGTTGCCAACAACATGATTGATGTCAGCCTCTCTGTAATAGAAATTGCTGGAGATTGAGATGCCAGTAATGCTGACATCTGAGAATTTAAAAATCGATATTCAGTGGGCTAGAATACATCTGACAGAGGCAGAGAGAGTGGTGGAGTGTTTTATTAGCAGATGTTGTGTCCTTGACAGACCTCGCAGATGGAAAACAATGTGTGTAGAGTTATCCTGGTGAGGAGTTGTGCTGACTTGTGTTGATCAAGCCAACCAGTGTGGCTGTCGAAGTGTGGTGATTTGTGAACAAATGGTCAGCATCACAGCTCAGCGATGCATTGACAAAGCAGTTTTTCCTATTAAGCCCATCAAGCCAATCAAGAAATTTTAATTTTCCAGCAGCCCAGTGCAAGACCACATAGTGCTCGAATTGCAATGGTAAGACTTCAAGAAAACAGTGTTATGATTGGCTTTTTTGTCCGGAGTTCAATATTTGTGCAGCCAACGCAACAGGAAAAATATACACAACTGGTCAAACATAATCCAGCTGGCCGCTTTTTGCAAGAGTGAAGCAG
Source organism: Lepisosteus platostomus (assembly GCF_059453375.1). Taxonomy (NCBI): domain Eukaryota; kingdom Metazoa; phylum Chordata; class Actinopteri; order Semionotiformes; family Lepisosteidae; genus Lepisosteus; species Lepisosteus platostomus. The sequence goes on along the minus strand of NC_142627.1, from coordinate 11,144,923 downwards.
GATCGAGAGGCTGATCAGGCCTATGCATCAACTGGGCCAGGACTGTGTTCATGTTCAGGGAGATTATACCCCATACTAACTTTGTAAAGTTTTCCTTTTGACAAACTGTCATATTTCATATAGAGCATTTACAGTGGTACCTTGATTTATATTTCTAATCTCTGAATTTTTGTTTGATATGTTTAAATGATTTGATTATTCAAATTTACTTTTCATCCTTTTTTTGTTCTCTGTTTTAACAGATATCACTTTGTTTTCTTAAAATTATTTTTTAAGGATTTTTGTTTAACAAACCTTTCTGGACAAAGTTCTTCTTGGGCTTTAAATATTTAACCTTTTCTCATGTTAATATTGGTTTTATTAATACTAAAGCCAACATTTTATGAAAGGGTATATTTATTGATTAAGTCTTACACCTTAGCAGTTTCTGCAGTTTTGAAAATCATTGTTTTTGTTTCCGAAATTAAACAGCATTGATTAGAATCAATTACAGCTTATAAACAATTACCTAAAAGTATTCTACTGGAAAATAAAACTATTATAAAACTTAACCAGGTAGAGTTCAATTGTCATGTTGGCTTCTTCAGTGGTGTGAATGAAGTGTAATTGATTTAGGTCATGCAAATTGAAAATGGATAACATTTTTCAGAAATTTAGAACTGCAAAATGTTGTTTCTCCTGCAGCGCACAGAGCTTGTGTCTTCCATCCATCTTCCTTTAAAGATGGGGGAACTGTGAAATTTAACCTAGGGCAAAAATAACATTGTCAGAAAGAGGTGAGGTAAAACTTTTGGGTTTTAACAGACAAAAGTCTAGGGACAGTTTAAGAAGTTTTCTGCTCCTGAGCGAATGTAGTTTAATTTTTTGATCCATGTTGCCCTATATTTATTTTGAAATGGTTTACTTTTCAAAACATTTCTCTGATGCTTAAAGAGAAGTTTGAAAGTTAAAATATTTTTTTCTTCACTGTGAGAACATATAACACCCTCTGTAACTGAATTTGGTAGTAAATCCCTTTTCCACAAATTAAGATCCCACTAGGACACAGACAGGGAGAAAATAAGATCAATGAATCCTGGTTATGTACTAAGCATGTACTCTATTGAACCTGAGGGCTTTGTTTCACAATGAAGAGTGTCTGACATTTTGGGGGCGAGCCTGTCTGATCTGTCAGCAGTGGTTGGGAGAAATCATGTCTAGCGTGATCTTAGGCAGTGTTGACCCGCTCTGTCGCCATACAGGGGTTTCACTTCATTCCAGTTCTGTCGGTAACTTTTAGAGTAGTTACACATTGCCAGGATTGTAGGGGGGGGGGGGGGAAGCCTTCTGCTGTGAAACCTAATCTTGTGCTCTGTTGTTCTGCTGCGGGAGTGTCTCTCATTTGTAGCGATGTGTTTAAAACATGCTACCATCATCTCCTGGCCTGCAGCTCCATGCACTGACAGTAGCAGCCCCTTTGATCAGCGGTTTTGGATGACAAGGAGACCGCCGTCAGCGAAGCAGTGCAAGAGATGCTCGGGACCCCCTGATATTTCAATCCTGCTCTCTCGCTCAAGGCCAGCGGGTCCTTTCATTGAACTGATGAACAAATGGAAGGAAACTCTGGAATGCCAGGTGCACAAGCAGGGTAAATGCTCCTTGACTCCCTCCTGCGTGGCGCCAGATCCATAAGGATTGTCACCTCCACTGACTGCATCCACAGAGTGGCAGGGGTTCAGATCACACCCTGCGGTGAAACTCGAAGACAAGTCCAGCCGCAAGCGAGTCACGCGCCGATAAAAATATGAAGAAAAGGGGGATGCTATTTTAAATTGTTGGTAGAGGAGTTGAACAATCGGCAGTAACTAAGTGAACTGTATAATTAATAATACTGTAAATGAATCAAAAATTTAATTTCAGTTGAATGAGAACACAGAGTACAGCAGAATAAGTGTTAATGTGATCTGCTACTTCTTTATATACTTGCGCTTAGGATATGTAGAGAATACAGATGTGATTTCTGCTGAAGTAGGTTGTTCACAAACCAGATACGAGACGCCAGCAAAACAAAATTGGAAAAACCTTTTGATCCCTCATGTGTACCAACACAAGTGTGGCAGGAAAGAGAGAAGGGGAAATGTTGTTTTGTGTCAGGGGAGACAACTAGGACTGAATGAAAAAATGGTTGCATGATGATAAACTGAATCTTCTAAAAAGGTGATAAAGACAATCTCTATCAACATCACAGGCTGAGTGTGGTTGCCAGTCAGAGGTCAGCAAAACGATTTTGGCTGGGTTTTAAGAAGATAAGCCCATCTAGGGTTTTTGGTTGCTACTGATCTAAGTATCTGAACCACCTGTTTTTTTAAAGAACCCAGTGACATGGCTGTACAGCTTGTCTCAAATAATGCCTCCTTTTCTAAGTTTTCCAATAATATGGACAGTTATTGATGTTTATTGATCCTCGTTTAGTTATATTTCAAATAATATTGCCCACGTTGTGCCTGTGATACTTTGTCTTTTCAACAAAAAGCAGGAAATCGAATAAGCAAACATCTTGAAAATAAGTTTTACTTGGTGTCTGAAATGTAGTCTTGGTAAACCTTGCAGACAGCAAAGTGTAAGTTTGTGTGCAATAACCTACTTCTAATAGGTTACAAATTCCCTTCCCGTTCCCATTCTGAAAGTATTTTTTGTTTCCTATTGCTTGGCTGGTGTCTGAATCGAGATACAAAAAATATTTTTAAGTCAAAGTATTCTGTTACACAAAATAAACAAACATCCACTTGGATGACCAATTGAGGTGGTCCCGTGCAAAACTAACATTTTATTTTGACACTTGTCACAAGGAATGAAAGAAAAATCCCTGAGGTCAAGCAAATGTGATGACTTTGCTTGACTTCTCAGTTTCTTTCTGTCATAATATACAGTACAACATTGCTGATAGTTAAAGGCTCACTACAAACTGAAGTATTTTTAACATTTTTAATGAAGCCTTGTATTGTGAAATCGAAAAATGCCTTTGCATTAGCACAGTCGATTCTCCAAAAAAGCTAATAATCCTCTGTTCCTAATGAACACACTGATGGCTTTCTTCAGGCACTTTTAAATGACCTTACACTGGAACAGTAAATCCTGGACTTAGAGTCCTTTTTACTTCAAAACTGTTTTCAGTTCTCACTGCTTTGCTTTCGCCAGCACTCTTACGTTTAAGACATGAAAAGACATAAAAGTGCTTTAAAATGTTGCCAGACAACAACATGAAGAACCAGATTTTTCTACCAGATTTCAGTTGGTTGGTGTTTGTGAATTCAACCTCAAATATGCACTCATTCACTATACTTTGCTGCGTCAAGTCAACAGTGCTGTTTTTGGAAAAAAGGGCCCAACCTGACGAATGCTTTTTCAGAAACCAGGCTGAAATTTGTCCATTTTAACAGGTTCCCCTTGGGTCACCCTGCCAAATGTGGTGTTCAGAAGTCTGATTCTCTTGGCCTAATGGCCAAATGCAAAAACTCAAAAAGCGGACACTATTTCAACACATGGGCTGGTTAACAGAGGTTGCCTTATATTCAGGGTTATAAGCGACTTGTTATGCAGAAGCTTTATTCTGGCACCAGAAGGAGACTGGGATTTTATAGCATCTGTGTTGCTTTTTTCTCCTGAGAGTTTAAACTAAACCCTGCATTACTGCACCGCGTAAGTATAGCCTGTTGAGAGAGCAATATTTATTAAGCTTAAAGATAGATCTGAAAAAGAGAGAGGCTTGACAGTGTTTGAGAAATACAATTATTCTAACAAAACAGGAAACAAATCATGGAGATGCTTTTCACAAAGTAGATTCAATTTATGCTACCTTGAATTAAAGTTTATTGCTTGGCTTACAACATACTATGTCCAATACAAAAGAGAAATGTAAGATGTACACCATTTACATTTAATTCAGTAGATACAAACGTTTATGAGTACAAATTCAGCTCTGTATGAACAATACACTTAGTATAATATTTTTGCATTTTAGAGATTAAAGAGTTAGAAAAAAAGATTGCCTTTTTATTTTTTTCCAGTTGGTGCAGAAAACACTGTTCAAATTTAACCCAAGAAAAGGATAGTCAGCTATTGCAAGGTTTTAATTTCTTCAATGCCATCATATTAATGTGGAAATTTGAGTTCTTTTAATTTTTAGTCTTTTCTTCCTGAAACAGGTGATTCCCCACTGACACTATTGACCCTGCAGAACTTTTCACTGGTCTTTCCAAATATTCCGCTTCTTGTTTTTCGGAAGTCTAGGCTAGCTGAGGACTGAAGAAGCATTTCCATATACATGCTCATTATCTCTGAGTGTCTGCATCTTGAAACCATTTAGCCTTTCCACTACGTACATTGAAATAAGTAGCTTGTGTATAGCAAATTCCTGCAGCACCACATCACATGGTGTTTTCGGAAAAACCAGGCTGTACACAAAAGTATCGTCCTCTGTGCCTTCCTTTCTGTGGCTGGACCTCGTGTTCCACCTCAAACAAAGCATGACGCAGGGGCTCTTGCTGCTGGCTCTCAGTCTCTCGGGCCTGATTAATTCACACTTGTTATTGATGGCTGAATGAAGCGACTTTGCTCTTGTGGTGAGGCCCGTGGTTCTCCCCTATGTTGGCTGATCTGCTGACAAGTTTTTCTAGATATTACAAAGAAACTATTTTCCTTGTAAGCCCGTTGGCTGCATGACATCACGTTAAAACAGGTACCAGCGGCCGGCCTTTTGCATTTGACACAGGTGCTTGAGTGTGCGTCTGTTACCAGTCTGTGCCACTTGTGCTTCTCAGCCTTCCTACAAGAGACACCACATGGGGTGGGGACTCAAACCGCTGGTGTAAAAAATAGCAGGGCCGAAAGACCAAGTGCAGCATCAGTGCTGAGATTAAAGAGAATTAAAAATATATTGAAAATACCACAAAAAAACGAAAGTAGCTTCAAGTCAAACCACATGTGTAAAAACAACTGAAAGTTCAGCTTCAGTGTGGTTCTGATTTGGGAGTGGGGTCTTAACAGGGACTGCAGAATAAAATGAAATGAGCTTTGCTAGAAAGCCACATAAAATTCTCCATCTGCCTAATACCGTTTCTTGCTCTCTTTTTGCACAGAGACAGAGGATCCACATCTTTTAAATATGATTTAAGATCCTGTTTTACAGATACCAGTAAGTACTGTATCTTACGTTATCTGACCTTTGAAATATTGATATTTTTACATTCACAACACAAATTACAAACCTCGTCTAAAGCATTTTCCAAAACTCTGAGTTACCTGTACTTTTCTCAGGTGCACATGAAACATGTAACGTTACAAAATCAAAAGACAGCACCTCCACTGACTTTGTGGACTCAGACGTTTGTATTCCAAAAGAACCATGTGGCTAATTGTTTTGTGAATTAACTGTATCGTTTTCTTATTTTGACAAAAAGTGTAACCCGGGTGTGTCTGATTCAGTTCATCGTGCCCTTCACTCTCTGCAAGGTTTAGGGAGTAGGTGTGGCGAAGGTGTGCCTAGCCTTTTCAGTACAATTTATGGGATTCCTCCTTACGCATTTTCTGATGAAAGATAGTCTTGACCATATACCCCAGAAAAAGGATTGGTATGCTGCCACTCCCACCTTCTTTACTCACACACAGGCCAGCCAGACTGCAGCACTATCTAAGGAATTTAATGTTGGAGTTTCTTGCTGTATTATCAACAGCTGGAGTTTCCTGGAAGACCAGTGGCAGTTAGATTCCAAAGGAAAGTCTATTTAGATACACCTGGAATTCTCTCTGGTCTGGTTGGTAATAAGTTATAAGCAGTGGAATAAAACTTTTTAGAGCTATGTTTTTGGATTAGTACAGTAGTAATCCCCCTTAAGTATTATCTATCTTGCTGCTTGTCGAATCAGTAAAAAAAAACATTGTGCAGTTTAAAACTTTCAATTATGTGGATACTTCTATATATTTGAAATAAAGAATAGATGGAAATCTCCTCAATCACCACATATTCTTTTGTTATGTTGATTTTCTCCTTGAATCTATTATCCATATGATCTTGAACCTACTGCTTTAATTTTCTGTCCATGAGTGAATTTTGTATTTCTATGCAGACAATTACTTTATTTGTATTCTGAAAACATGTTGCCCTTTCTCTGTGAGTGGACACTGCAGCAGAGGCAGTGGAAAATTCCATAATGTGAAGTCATTTGGTAAAAAAAATGTTTCATTAGACACCAAGGGTCAGTTTGAACATCCTCATCTGAGCTAATCATTTATAAACCTTGACTTCAAGGACAGCTGATCACCCCCATCTGCATGCTTGATGGATATACACTTCTGCACCTCAAGGTCAATGCAAATAATCCTGAGTTAAGATAAAATGAACAAATTCCTCTTCCACAGATGAGGAACTGTACTGTTTGAAAGGCATCCTTTAATGAGCTAGGAAAACCCCCCACCATAGAGCCTTACTAGGGCTCTTCCCATCAAAATCATCTTCTTTGAAGCCTTACTAGCAATCAAGTCTCTTAGCTGCTAGCAGAAATGCACTTTCCAAACTGTGCTCTAAACAAAATGTTATTTCATTATTTGGTTTTCAGTTAATCTTTGGGAAGAGCATACTTCTGGTGCTATTGATTAATCACATTGAACAATTGCTTTTCTTGAGCAGATTAGCCTTTGTGCAGACTGTTTCCAGGAGCAAGGCAAAAATGCAATAATAGAGCACCTGGGTCCCTACTTCCTAAAGTGAACACAATGGAAAAGCAGTGAAGAATGAATTAGTTAACATTTACATCATTCAAACACTGTTACACACAGCCAAGCCTGATAATGTTCCTGAAATCTTGGAGTGAAGGTACCCAAGCTGAATTATTAAGGGATGAAGAAAACTCCCAGTTTCTTTCAGGCTCCCTTTTCGTTTCAACCATATCCAAGGTGCCCCACCATGATCTTGCAAATATTTTGAAGACAACACAAAAGAATAGCCAAACTTGGCTCGAGAGTTTAATGACCAAGACTTGGCAGTAACAGAATGTATTCCGCGTTAGTAAATGAAGCTGAAAGGGCAGTCCGAGCAATTAATTACAGCCAACGTGTTCACGAAACAAGAAAAGACTCCTTCTTAATTAAAGCAATACTGATGACTCCCTAGCCAGCCTTTTTTCGCCTGAGGTGAAGCTTTCAATGCAAGACAGTAGGCTATCTATTAACATGACTCTGTTTGTTTGCTCCCTAGATCAGCCTTCTCTGTGTGCACAGAGGGAAGCTACAGCACTTTACAAAAGGAAAACTCGGAGGACAGAATTATTTGTGATAGGGGTGGAAAAGCACACTGAGGGAGAGAAACTGAGAATCTATTAAAGTTAATAAAACCTGAAGCTCACTCTCCATATTGTTTTGAGAATCATTCGGCCTGAAAGTGTGTTAAGAAAACATGGCTGAGATATTTTCAAACAAGAACTCACTTGGTACAGGAAATGAGAATTTCTCTGGGCTCATCTTAATCTGTCTCACTACTCTTGAGCAGCATCGTTTTGGGAGGTTTTCTATATAAGATAACTGTAACGGGAGCCGGGAATAAAAACGGGATGAGGAGGCCAGGCACTCGGAGCCCCGGACTCAGCTGGGTCAGGTTGCCGATAGGAGGCCTATGCCCTCAAGCTGCAGACGTAGGGCGACTTGATGGTAGGCGGGCCTCCGGACGTCCGTCTTCCAATGCAGAGCCCAGAGAAGTGAGAGCGGCAGGCTTAATTAAGGAGGGGCAGGATAGGGGGCAGGTGTACGTAGTTAGCAGAATAAGAAAGAGTCAGAGCGCCCTTAAGAGGAGGGATTACGATCGTGACAAGAATATTGTGTGAAAACACATTCACATCTGTCATGAATGCAAAAGCAATGAGCATGGTGAGGCACAGTTCCATAAAGGAGATTTTAAATGAATGATTTACTTAGTCTTTTAATTTAGACTTCAATTTGTGGTTCATGCAGTCTTAGACTTGATGTTGTCATGAAAATCCTTATTGAAGATATTTGTGAAAATGCAACTTTTAACCTGTGAGGCAGCTCTGGAAGAGTAATGAATTTCCTGAAGGTTGTTAAACAAGTGTTAACACGAGAAAGTTCAGGAATCTACATTTGCTTGCCTTTCACGTCTACAGTAGCAGACTTTTGGACAAGAAGTGAAAAATAAATCTGATCCTCTTTAAGCAAATATTAAGCCTCAGCTTTGAACTGCAAAACAGTAGGCTTTTGATTATAATTTGGAGATGTGAACAGGTCTTATTTACCATTCATGAATGTTTTGGTAAAATAAGAGGTGTAAAACCATGTTAATTTCTATGCAGATTAAAAAATGCAACTGAACCACCTTTAGGGAGAAATGCTTGATGATCAGATCTTAATACTGCTGCCTGTTAGCTGAGATGGAAGGCTTAATCTGACAGAAAAATAATGCTTACATTATGATAAAGTATACTTTATCATAAAATGGAACAACATTATATAACATGCTGTAGCCAAAAGAGCTCATTATGTTTTTTTTATAACATCGGATCTAAGGATTGACACAAAGAACTGAATTACATTTTATGTGATTTATGAAGAACATTATAAGGATCACATGCATTAAATTTTGAAACGCCCCTGCCAAAACATAAAAATTACACATTAAAAGAAAACTCCAGTCGTGCATAACAGGAAAATATACCCTGGGTGTGATTATCTCTGTAAAATGAGTTGAGCTATGGATATACTGTATTTTTAACTACTCTTTCAATGTATCTATTTAAATGGATTTGTTTAAATAGAGCAGAGAGACACAGACACACCAGACACTCATCAGGGCCACTTCCCCCCGTAGCCAATTAACCTACCAGAATGTCTCTGGACTGTGGGAGGAAACTGGAGCACCCAGAGCAAACCTACACAAACATGGGGAACATGCAAACTCCACCCCAGGTCCAGAATCAAACCTGTGATGCCAGCAATGCCATTCGGTGGGCCACAATACAGCCATAATCAACAGCAATGTATTTCTAATTTGAACAGTTAAGAGTGTAATGAGATTCACCCCCACAGCTCAGCTTGCAAAAGTCCAATTGGAAAATGTCTAAAGCTGGTAGTTGTCATGTCATATAATATTGAAATTTAGTTTATGTGCATGATTGCGCTGCTGATGGATCAGATTCCTTCATAAAGAACAGCACATCAGGATTCCAAGTGTCTTCTAGAACTCGGGTTTCAGGCGTGCAGCCTGAGCTATATTGTTGATGTTTATTGCATGAGCATGAGTGTTGGAAGAGTGAGTATAGAAAAAAGAGACAAGAAACAATGGATGGCCTGGAGTTGGAAAGAAGCTTGCTTTACCTGTTGTGCATCTAATTCACAGAACACAGAATGACCTAGTTGCTGTGAACTGGGTGGGGTTACTGAAATAATTACCAAGTTCACTTTAGCCTGAATTGAGAGGAATTAGGTGAACACCACGAACACCTTAAATCTCTGGGGTAGTTACTAAAATAATCTGGAGAGGCAGGGTAGAAGTAACCACGGTTAATAAAACTGCCACTGATATCATTTGCATTGTTCTATGGGTTAGGGAGTTAGGGTTAGGATATGTGTGGTTATATCAGTGGCTCATAAAAATAGCCACTGATATGGCTTGTAGGCAATACAGTACACTGAGGAGGAAATAAGGTGTTTTCTCTCTGTCAGCCACTGAGTATTATTTTATTATTGCATTGCACTAGCAACTACTGTAGACCCTTTGTTTCACCAAACAAATCATGGTATTCACCAATCCAAGCCTTGGATTCCATATAGTGAGCAACCACAGTTTCTAAGTGTATGATACGTAAGTCTAACATAAATTTGTGATTCTGCTGAAGGCAATACACACATCGGACCAATCAATTGTTTTGGCAAAATAAACTTTCCTCACACAAACATCCTCAAGTATAAACATGATTTCTATAGTAAATTGACTTTACTTATCTGCTTATCTTAATTGTGGTCTCTGAAAAATAAACTGGCACTGAGTGATATTCCTCTACCAATGTCTCCACACAGCCAGAGCCAGAAGACCTTAGATGAAAAGATAGTGTCCTTCAAGACTGGCGAAGGCTTCTGTATTTTTGAGACCAGGGATACATACAAATCCATTAAGTTAATTTTTTTCTAAAGCCTTTATTCATGAGTGGTGTCTCCTAGGAATGGAAGGCCTAGCAACCAATTGTCTGTTTCTTATATTTTAATTTTATTCCTTTCATTGACAAGAAAATGTGAGCAGAATCGTGTTGTTCTAAAACAAGACGGGTCAAAATTAATAAGATATTTTGTTGTGACCAATCTTTATGTATTGATTTACCTATTAATCAGTGTAAATTTACCCTCGCCAGTTTCACAGTGAGACCTTATACAGTCAGTGGATAAATGTCTAAAACATTTTTGTTCTTCAAAGCATAAAATGTAAAAAGAAAACAAAAACAAGGCAAACTACCAGGACCTCTATATTGTCTGACATTGTTCAGATGTCCATATTGCCACATTTTGTGTTACATAGAGGATTTAGGTAGCATAACAAAATAATAAGAATTCCAGGGACAGCCTGGAAGTTATTTCTGAACTGCTTGTGTCCTAGAGAAAGCTAGTGCTTCAAGCAGAATAGAAAGCAGCCTCCTTTGATTGAATTCCTCTGTGTGTGCTGCTAATGAGTTCATTGCTTACTATACAGCATAGGCTAGAGACCAGTGCAACCTACTTACACACTTTAAAGCAGACCAGTGCAACCTACTTACACACTTTAAAGCAGAAATAATTTACAGAAAGTTACAAATTACATAAAAAGTTGAACCAGCCCTTACATAAATAAGTCAACAAATCCAAATCCAAATAATTATTTCATTAGTATGTACTAATTAACACCACACAGGGGCTGCACAGTTCTACACAGACTCTGTGCATGGAGGTGTAGCTTCCCTGTCTTATTTTCCTAATGTAGGCTGAGACAGAGTCTGTCAGCTGTGATTGTGCCATTTGTCATTTCCAGTGCATATTCTTCAAAGCAGTACAAGCAACCCATTTTAGTGGCTTGAACGAATTGTAGTTGAAGCCATGGCTGAATGATGTTTGCAACAGGGATTTGGCACAGAAAGAGCTGTATACTGTTGCCAAGTCCCTTTACTTGGGGAAAGCAATGTGCAACTTGCAAAGCTCATATTCAATGTTATTCTTTTAAGAAAAAACTTTCTGTCACTTTTTATGGCGGTGTCGGTGTATGATAAAGTGCACCATTGTTTCTGAGTGTCCAGAGACGGCTTTTTTGAAAGCCGGGGACACTAAACAGCATCTCTCTCTTCATTTCCCAACACAGTAATGGAGAACTGATTCAGAGAAAGCAGAATCATCTCAGTTCCTAAGCTCTGGGCTCCACCATCTTTTCAAGGCTCAAAGAATATCCACTTCTCACAACGATCACAAGGATGATAGTGTCTGCTGCCAGTGTATACAGTATGTCTGAACAACATAACTCAGAACAATCAGACAGATAAGCCATTGCTTAATACACATTAGGAATTAGCAACATGTTCTTTTTTGTGTTTAATCTCTGACTTTTCTTCCAAGTTCAGCAATCTTACTTTTTCAGCCTGGAAGGCCCAAAGACATCTGAGATTCAGACAGAGATAGACATCTCCCTGGGGCAGGCTACAGCAATGAAAGTAGAGGACAGTAAAACAGTAATCTGCAGCTGTCAACCAGTGGCTTATAAGTACCTGCTGTATTGAACTGAAAACTCTCATTCTTGCGAAATCCTCAAAGTTTTTGTTTTAAAGTTTTTAAACATTTTTAATAATGCTATATGGGTTAGTAAATTGATGTGTGTTGTGAAAAATATATAAAGATAGAATAAAAGAAAAGGTTAAGAATGATGAAAAGGAAAAGATTCTGATGACATTATTCTGAGTTACAGAAAAATATTAGATTTTCTGTAAGCATGAAAAATTCGTTCTCACCTTATGTTCTCACCTAATCTCTACTCTCTTCATCTAAAATTCCAAAATTTTAGAATTCCAAATCACAACATGCCAGATCAGCCACTGGAGGGACACATGCTGACAGCTCAAGATATAAGGTCTTTCTGTTTGTTTTTGGTTTTTTACTTTTTGGATGTCCATGTTTTGCCAATCATTCTGTCACCAAAGGTCGGGTCATGGGCTACAGCTTTTGTTTCACCTGAGCAGAAACTATGTCTCTACCTCTGAAACACACCCACAGTGCTGAAATGTCAGAAAGAAGACAGCAAGGCTAGGCTACTGAAAGGGGTGTCAGCCTTGGCTAGCCCTTCAGGCAAAGAACCTTTGTGTTCAACCTAACCTTTTTACCTTTAGGTTATGTCTTCAATAAGAAAACAAGTCACGTAGTTTACAGACCTCATATTGAGGACACCAGTGCAATCCAGTGGTAAAATCTTTGGCTTCCAAGCTTTCAAGGAAGAAGAACAGCCACAAAGCTCGGCATGTGAAAGGTACAGTATTCTTTTTTACTTGCAATACCCTCTGGGAAAAATCACTGTCAAAACAGCAGGGAATGTTTATAAAGGTGAAACATATGTTCAAATAATAATAATAATAATAATAATAATAATAATAATAATAATAATAATAATAATAATAATAATTGCTTACACTTACACTTTTCTGGACACTCCACTCAAAGCGCTTTACAGGTAATGGGGACAAAATGGCACATAGTTGAAATAACAGTTTAAAATACTTTTGATTTCATAAAATACTTTTGAAATACAGAGGAATAATAACATTCTACAGAAGCATTTACCAGGACATTTTTTCGGTCAAGCTGTTATTTTATTGTATGTTTCATTGTACTGTAGTTCTTTACTCTATGATGAAGAAGATGTTACTGTAATACACACCGAGAGGTACTGTATGCATTAAACAATTAATTATGTGTGTGTAAACCATGATTGACTGATTGTTATAGCAGTTTATTCTCAGGTGTCATAGGGTTTTTACTCTACTTGCGAGGGTTAAATGGATAATCATTCAAGGGCTTAGGCCAAACAGCGTTGTGACAATACTTCTAGCATTGTGGGAATCACCACGTGTGTCTGAACAACAATTGTAAAAACAACAATTCTTGGCTGCTTTCGATAAAGGTTTTTTAAGTTACGTAAGTCTTAAGTACTTATGAAATGTAGCTTGCATTAGGTGACAATGTTTTAGTAAAAGGCTTGCCATGCACAGCTAGTGGGGAGATCTCCAAGGAAAACCAAGTTGCTGCTGTGTGTGGTTTTGCTAGACCAGTAGGTGGCCCTCCTCCCTCTGGACCAGAGTTTCAAAATTCCACTTGACCAATGCCAGCGTATGGTGACCAGGGAAACTGGCTGTAGGCAGTGCCATCCTTCGGGTGAGACGATAAACATAGATCCTGACTATTTGGTCATGAAAGATGCCATGGCAATTTCAGCAAGCGTAGGGGTGTCCACTATGGGAGTGTACAACTTGCTTCTCAGTTCTCTACCTTATCTGATGTAAACTGGGGCTTTTGGCACCTTTGGCAGGGTGAAGTGGAAGCCCTCTTATACGTGAAACACTTTGGGATCCTTAGAGGTGAAAAGCTCTGTATGAATGCATTGAATTATTACATAATTCACCAATTTCTGGTACAATATAACTAATAACTTGACTATTGCACAAGTAAGTTCAAAAAGCTAACTCAATGGATCAAATGAACAGCATCATTTTAAATAGCTTCATAGCTGCGTTTGGCAGAGACCTGAAAGCTGATGTGAATTAGGAAAACCGAGAAAGGTAGTGTATCTGACTATTTTTGTGTTCAAATATAAAAACCTTTTTAGGAGCATGGTTATCTTTTCCCCATGACATACACACAATGATACAGGGATGCTTAAAGCGGCTTAAAGAAAAATGCCATTAGAAATTGCAGATCCTGAAATAAGACTCAAGATGTTTTGTGAAACAAAATGAAGGCAACTGTACCTCTGAAGTGATTACAGTTTACCTTAATTCAGGAACACCTCTGAAGTGCTTGGAAGGTAGATTCTCATTCCCAGTACAGAACTAACATGCTCTGAACAAATGAGTAGGGTAGATGCCTGAATAGATTTCAAATGGACAGCTATATACAGATATACATTTACAATCATTCAACAGCTGCACATGCGCATGTAACTTCCTGCATGCTGTCATGACCAGTCGTCACAATAAGACAGTTTTGTTGGAAATGACCATGACCACACTAAGTCTCTTGAAATATTTTTAGCAGCACGAGGTCAGCTTTCCACGTTCTTTGGCTTGTTAGCTTTACAATCTGTTAATCCCTGCTGTGATGCCAGCAGGGTTTAGGGTGCTTAAGCAAGCAGGTGTGCTTCACGTGACACCCTCCAGTCCTGGCTGGCTTCCCTCAGTAGAGCCAGCAGCACTGTGTTCTGTGCACGGTCCTCATGGCCTTGTGACTGTCCCAGCAAGGACTGCTGCACCACCCCTCCCCCCCTGCACTCCCATGGCTCCTTTAATGACACCTAGTCCCTTTTCTACATCGCTGAGGCCTAATGTAAGCTAATAGCATCAGTAGGTAACTGGTTAATGGCATTTGACTAAAGTTTGCTCATTGGTAGTTCATAGATATAAAGATGATTACAGTTACCTCTGTGTGACCCTGCCTTCTATAAGTACTGTCTCACAGCCTTCACTATGCTGTCATTGAAAGTCAGAAAAATGTTGAATGTCTTATTCTTCTTTGTTGAATTTCCAGTCTCCTTAGTAAGTCTCCTTGCTTCTCAAGAAGCAAGTGGCATCTTAAATTCCACAAATCCTTCTGCATCTAATTTCAGTGCATTGTTTTTTCCAGTATTCTTGTCTTTTGCAGACGTATCTCAAAACTGTATCGGGGCATGAAAACAGCAACTCTCCTGTCTTGCATAGTTTTCATGTACACTGTACACTGTTATGTGCACATAATATATTAGGAACAGGGAAAGGTTTATTCCACGCTGAAAGGAAAAGAAAAGAGACACAACGTTTCGGCTGTGGAGCCTTCTTTAGGTGGCTGTCTCCTTTCTTTTCCTTTGCAGCCCATGCAGCTACGTACTTGAACTTCATAATATATTAGTACAAATAACAGATTAGAACCTGCTCTTCTCTCCGGGCTTCCATTGTCAAGATACAGACATACCTGCCCATTGTAAGTCCCCAGTACAAAGCAGCTATGTTGGAAAACACCCACTGTTGCCATAATGGAACCGTTTTCCATCTTTTTGATCCAGGCAGCAATTAACATTGCTCAACACAAGCTAGTGCCTGCAGAATGAGTGGCGCAGTGTTTTCAGCTGGCTGGGCTGGCACTGAGGAAGGTCAGAGGTTCACACCACAGTACAAGCACTCACAAGGTGCCAACTTTGAGGGGCTGCTTGATGTACAACCAGGAAATAGAGGGCAGCTGGCAGGGACTCCATCCACGTCCTAAAGCAGATCTACCAAAACAACAGTCTCTGGACTATTACAAGGTGGGTACTGTGAGGTTTCATTGGCTCCAAAGACTCATGTTTCTTTATGAGGTGTCCTCCTGCTCTTTACTGAAAAGAAGTGACAGCAAAGTAGAAACGTTTAGTGTACCTAAATGTACATTACAGTTTATGACCTAAAAGCGTTAATGCACATATAAAAGAATGCATGCCGTTTAATGCGTTTTTAAATTGCTATATCAACAGGATAGCTTAAAACTAATTGTTATTGCATGTTAATCTGTCTTGGTGCTTTAAAGACACAGGTGTTTGTGCTTTTGGAATACACATTTGATTTAACCTTCCCGTGAATTGATCAAGTAATAAAAACTGCATGAGATTTTAAATTAATTAAGCTGCACAGATCAAAAGCTGGCAAAACCCAAACAAGAAGAAATTCCAAGTGTCAACATTTATGTTTAACTTCAGAACTGTCAGAATTTAAAACCTGTATTATTAACATCAAATTTACACAGTGTTAAAAAAGAACTTTAGGAAAAAGAGAAGCTGAAGTCATTAAAGTAGAGGGGAAATCACTCATGATGTTAAATTATTTCCTTTTTGGAAAGAATTTGCTACAATTACAGTCACAGATACCCTATTGTATATGATGAAGCTTGTTTCTTTGTATTGACATTTCACTGGTTTCCAAAGTCCAACCCTGAAAAGGATTTTACAGTCCTTCATACTTACTTTAAGGTTTGGTGTTTATGTTGAAAACTCATTATGAAATAACTTATTTTATTTACTGCATAATGTAACTTTAAAAAAACCACACACTGTTTGCTAACTGGTATTCAGCAGAATATGTCACAGGGCAAAAAACAAATTATTGTCAATTCTTAAAGCTCGCAATTTAAGTAACATTTAATCCAATATTGTCTGAGTATTTGTTGAAGTAGAGTTTGCAAAAATTGCCAAGGACCTACAGGCTCAATTGTGCTATAAAAATCTATTAAATTGCTATTAAAGTCTAATTTATTCTGAAGAATGCAATGCATAAAATTCATTGGATTTTAGGATATCTTGGTACTTATACAAAACTGAAGGGGCACATACTTCAATCAGATATTGTAGTCCAGTCCAAGAGACCACACTGCACGTTTTTATGTTTTCAGTGTTTCTCCAACCAAACATAAATAGCAGCTTCAATTTTCTACATGAGAGCACCTCTTTACTCCTCCCATGATACTGTATAAAGAGTCTGGTGCTCTTCTCGAAAGAGAGAAACAATGACCGTGCCTTAACCAGAGAACAAGACCGTTGATTGGCACCTGTGAAAGTCAGAAGGACAGAAACCATTCTTTGCTCCTAGTTAGCAAGTGACAGGAGGTTTTGATTTATTGTGGCCACACAATGACTCTGGGCTCACTTTCTCATCCCTAAGCTGTATTCTGAAGCAGAAGGCCTCAAGACAAAAAGTGAACTTATCCTAGAATTGCAGCTGCAGATGGATAGATCCCATTCAGCTGAACTGAAACGCAAAGAAATCAATTATTACAAGCCCTTTTCGGTTAGGCATCAGACTTACAGAGGCTGGTTCTTGTATAAATGAGGCAAATAGGTTACACCATGTTTATGGCAATCAAATTAACACTGTATGCTCTATGTAATTTTTTTACTTTTCTTTAAAATTAGGTAAATCTTAGTTTTAGTTTTTGAAGATTATATGACAAGGAATTTAGGATACTCACAGAACATTACCCTATTTTATTTTCCCACAAGAACTATATGTGAAAATGACACAATTCTTCTAACTTTTAGAAGCTCTGCGCTGTGGATTTCTTACTGTTCAACCTTGTGTGACATTAACATGAATGAAACTCAAAACAATTCAAAGGAAACCTGAAGCTAGAAAAATATATAGTAAATAAGCAAGGGCTATATACAGAGTCCACATTCATTTTTACCAATCTACAGTCTGAATGCTTTGTCCATCACCGAAATGATTGACAAAATTAGCAGACAGATGGGCTGGTGATTGGGGATAAATATGATTCATAAGATATCTTTTCATCCACACTTTGCAAGTTAAGAAGCCAATACTTCCTATCACACTCCAAGTGAGTGATTTCTCACTCTGCTTTTCGCAAAACAGCATCTTTCATTGCTTACTGTTGCACTGCTCACAACTACTGCTGTGTCTCTTAACTTTCCTGGAACAACTCAACTGTAGTTCTGGCTAACCATAAAGCAAAGCCTGAGAGTGTCAGGGCTTTGTCAAAAGTCTTCATTTTGGGGTCTTGGGGATAATCTCCTATTGTCCCTCACACCCAGCGTGATAGTTAACCCTTCAAACTGGAAATAGGGATTGTCTTTGTCAGCAAGACTGTGATGCAAAAATCAACATAATTTACCACATGAAAAAGGATGTCACAAAGCCTGTAGACAAACCCTCAAGGAAAGACAATAGTGACTAAGGAAATTGGTGTATTTTGTATCTACTGTACACTTAGCCACTTATTTTACACTTTTGTTAAGGGAACTCCAATTTTAGAAACTGTAATTGTATGCTTTGAAAGCTGAAAGCAAACATAACATCACAGTACAGATAAAATGCAATTAGATACCACTAAAATCAATTGTAAACAATTCAGAAAAAAATCTAAATAGTTTATTATTACATTTGAATAGAATGTTTAAATATTGTTACAGCTCCTAGGGTCTAACTGCATGCTAATGTCTGCAGAAGCAGGTATAATATGTTCAGTAGTTTGGCCAAACCCTAATTCAGAGTGGGGTTGCCACATGGTTTGAATTAGTTTGCTTTCTTGGCCTATCTTGCCTGGCTGAGGAGTAAGACCACCTGTCTGTGAGGTTGTCGGATCCCCTGATGAGGAGTGAACCAAGGAGCCACTGGAACCAGCACAACTCAAAGAACTCTACAAAAACCTCTTCCGTGTAAATAATCCCCTGTAATAAATACCCAGGAATTTACAGAATACAGCAATGCAAAATACAGAATTTATTTTTCATAGGTACTGTCATTTCAGACATCCTAGATCCATTTTTTATTAAAATGAATAACCAGTCACAAATCCCATTGAATAAGTACAGTTACAGCATTGACGTGAAAATCAGACTAGTACCAGAATCCTATAGCTCCGTGCGCACTAGGTACTAGACAGTACATGATCCATTATAACTGAGACGAAAGAATGTGCATAAAACACAAACGAATGAACACAAATGTTAATGTTTTAACATCGATTTAATCATTTCTAAAACGGACTTTACTGTTTTATTGATACTGGAGTTTTAGAAAGAGCTCATCATTGTCGTGGTGCAAGTGTTCCTCTGCCTGGAGCGCATTGTCTTGCGGTGCGCGTTCAGTTTCAGCACCTTGGACAGTCCAGGAGCAGTTCGCTCAATCAGTGCACTCAGATCTTTCTTGGGGCGACGATGTGCCCTGAAGGTGAGAAAACAACGTGTTGTTTTAAATATTAATTATTTTAAATGTTTCTCTGAAGCTCTACTTCATGAAATATAATTAGCCGTACAAATAAAGTTCTTTGTCATCTGTAGCTATATGATACCATTATTCGTATTTAACGACAAACTTGTAAAGCTATACTTAAAGACTTGGAAATACAGTATAGTTTTAGTTCCAGCAAGTGGCTTAAGGGGACATATTTAATATTCTTGCTTTAATATCATGTGAATGGGCGATATCTGCAATGCAGTCCAGATTTAAGTCCATTATTTTCCCAAAGATTGACTTGAATTAGAATTTAGCGTCTTTGTATCTGTAACATATTTTTTGGGTGGAAAGTAGCAAATGCTGAATAAGGTCTAATTGCTAGTGAAGATGATTAAAGCAACATATCTGTCTTCAAAGACTGCACTTTGCTTTTCCGTATATACAGTTTAGGTGGATGATCAGAAGTCTGTAGATTGGATATTCACACGAACACATATCTATACGCTAGTAAAACTACAATATCCAGAAGAAGAATATTGAGAGCTCATAAAGGCATTCTTAAATGCAAATTTTCTTTTCGATAATATGCCATGTTATATCCAACTCTGGGAATAAACCTTTCATGGCGACGAGACATTTGTCAGTTAGTTTTTAACACGGCGATTTCTTTGTGCCTTGCCATCAACGTTTTATCTCCTGGCGAAAATTGGATTACAATCACGCACGTCATCCTCGTGGACTGCAAATGGTGCAGCAGTGGATATTTTTAGCCTGGATTAGGACATAAGAATCGGAAAAGGTTTTTTTTTACAGAAGACGCGGAACACGCTGTCTTCTCCAAAACCAGCTGCACCCGGGCTTTCTCAGAAGTGTTATCTGGAACGACAGGACCAAATCATACCGTGGCAACCAAAACGTTCAGAAGCAAGCATGTCACTGAAAAATCCTTTACAAGTGGCCAACATTGCATGGAGAAACAATAATATCAGCCTTCTGAATAAAGACCCTCCTCTTTCAGAACAAGGAGAGACCATCATCGGAGTATACCTGTTGATTCTAGGTGGGTATCTAAAGTTGATTACACTGTTCGCTAGGAGTAAAACTGCTACATTATGTACACACTGTATACTGTAGCTCAACACGAGTCACAAGATTTTGATTTTTCTGATTCTTTCTATAGTGCAATATTTTCCATTTAATTTTGTAGGTCTTGTTTAGAGGTGTGTTAATGCTTCACTGGAACTGTACTGTATATCGCTTGTTTCACTTTTTTTTACCGCCAAGATAAAGCATACTGTATCGTCTCCATATTAATTTGTACCTTTTTCTGTTTTAACTTCCTATGTGTCAGACAGTGCGGACTGACTATTGGTGTACTGACAGAAGATTCTGCGATTCATTACTCTACAATTGAATGTTTTGCAAAGTTTTTAAAAATCTGCTTTCGTTAGCTGGTGAATTGGTTAATTTCTTTCACGTTTCCGAAATGATTAAAAGAGAATGAATATTTAACTGAACTTGAGAAGAACGCACATTAAAAAAGTGAACATCTTTTTTGTGTGGCAAGGCTATATTGTTAGGTGTCCAGCTGCATAATACTAGCTATGAAGGACTAGACTTAAGCCTGATTAATACTTTAAGTACCTCCAGACATACTGTAATTGTTATGGTAATCCTTACGGTCTTGGTTCTCCAAAATAATGGTGAGGAGGTTCATGTTCATGCAGAGATCATGCAGAGATTTGTAGTCCTCTGTTGCTGTAGCTGATCATTTGGTTTGTCCAGAATTGTGCATAGCTCGGAGAAAACATGAGAAGGTTGTGGATTGTAATCTGTCACCAGAGAGAAAGGGTAAAACAATCTTATTTTGAGTAGACTAAGTCAGTTTTATAGGAGGTACTGCATTTTATATTTTTAAAGACTTGCAGTCATTTTTTCTCTCTGTTCTATAATGTTAGTAGCTTGAAAACCTTTACCAGTCTGCTTCTTTCATTTAGAATTTGGGAAACAAAGTAAATGTCCACTGGGAGAAAGGCATTTATTTTGTTCAAAGGAATGGGCACCCTCTGTCATCAGCTAATGATACTCGCTAATTTATTAAACCCAACTACAGATTTTTATAGAGTCTCATGCCTTGATGCCTGTAGATTCCTTCTTTCAAGATTTTAAGATTTTCTAGGACAAGCATGTGCTAAATAAATCTATTTGCATAAAAATACACTAAACATATAATAAAGAATATCAATTATTTTTATTTATCTTGTTATTTGAAATAACACTTTTTATGGAAATTCCTTCTAGCAGGTCTTAAAGTTCGGCCTCAAAGCTCCAGTTTATAAACATTTGGAACCCTGGTGATTTTTGGTTAAATTCGTTAATTGAAAATTAAGTTAATCTGTTCCTTTAAGTCAGGAATGGGCCATTGGTGGTAGTTGAGAGTTACAGCATCTTTGATATGTTTATTTCAGATTAACTTCACATTGTTTAACACACCAAACTGTCTGCTTCTGAGGTCAGGCTGCGAGGCACAGCACTGGCCAGAGTGTTTTTGATGGCAGCTCTTCTGAATTGTGAGCACGATGCAGAAGCAAGATATCTCAAGGGTGAAAGGACCAGGTCATAAATATTTACATATCAATTGTAGGTCTTCTCTCAGTCCCATTACTCTGAATATTCCATGACTCCCATCGCTGACTTTTGAAAGACGCTTTTCATCACACGCGAATGCCTTGTTTCAGATTTTTTAAAGTAAATACGTGGAAACCAAGAGTAGTCCTTTCTCTTGTGCATCTAAATGTTTTTCTAAGTTGATTGAAACCATGGGGAAAAAAAGATAATAAGAAATTATGCTTATTATAAAACATGCCTGACACTAGAGAGAGAATTTTCAGTGATACAAAACATTAATCATAGTTTCAATTCACTTTATTTATTTCACTTGTAAATTCACAGCTATAAGCTGTAAGTCCAATTGCTAGAGAAATTAAACATAACCACACTTCCTACTTCATGGGCTTTAAACCACTATACTAAGCACAGTTACAGACCAAAGATTCAGATTCTGATAGTGTCACTTGACAGTAGCCCTGTTTTTGATCCTGTCTTAAAAGTAGAGTATAATTCCACAAGCCCCCCATCTCTGCCACTTCAAACAGGAGGCAAGATTGTCCTGAAATGATAGCCAGGATTTGCTCTTTTCTGTAGGCAGTCCAGGGTTTGTGGGGTTACACTAAAGAGGAAGGTCTTTCCTTCATATCCTGTCTGATCCGAGGATATTGACCTGCCCAGCAGGGATAAGTCGTGTGGTTAAGGCTCTGGACTGATAACTGAAAGGCTGTGGGATCATGTGTGGCACTACTGATGTACCCTTGAGCAAGGTGCTTCATTCTCTTTCTGTCAATAAAATGTCCACAGATATAAAAAAGTATAAGACATACTTAAAAAAGTGTAAAAATATTAAAGTAAGTATTGTGTGTGTTTGACTGACCCTAAATGTTGAGCAGTAGTGCCTTATAAATTTTACAGTCCTGGTTTTATCAGAGAGTTTGGACAGAGCTTTAAATAAGATGAAGCAAATTCAAGCAATGGTACAGGCACACTGACTGTTGGGAACAACCAGAGAACAAAGGCAGGGAAATACAAGAACACTGTGAAGCACAGTTTGTAAGACACCAGTTTCTGAAGGGCTGTGGAAAATACTGTACATCATATGTGAGAATGATTTTGTTTGATAGCTTCTTCTTAGTATTAATATAATTGAACCTGATGAACATATGGAAGGGCTATGAATATATATCATGTTTACACAAATTATGAAATACCATAGAAATATTATATAAAATATTTTAATAATGTCCAAGTGAATTTAGAACATGCTCAGCCCTTTTGATTTTTTTGGCATTTGTAAATATGCTATTCTATTGCCTGATATAATTTCTTTAATTACAATATTGATTTCTGGACAGAAGAATTTCAAGAATTCCCTTTGTGTTGTATGGGTCTCCATATGTTATGTCTGCATTAAGAAACAAAAAAATGCAGTCTGTATAATGGGATCACTTGTGTAGTCCAGAGATGTTCCATATTATGAGGTAAAATGACAAAGTTGGGGACTAAAGGGGAATGAGCTATTAACCATTCTCATATCTTTCTTAATATAAATCCAGTGGGAAACACCAGCACAGAGCATCACAATTTACCCATATAATTTATTCATAGTCTTTCAGCACCACATGGTTCGACTTGATGGCATAATTCTCCGGTCTCCAAGGTTGTCCAGTAGTAATGCCAGTTATTGTGATATCTCCAGGGCTTAACGGCTCAGCGCCCAAAACACAGACATAATAAGAATGAATGAAATGGGAGATGTGATTGAGCTAGACCCTTTGCAATGAAGTAACCGAATAAATCAGCTGAGGGGAGTAAACAATAGACAAGCCTCAGCAGACTGTGCCTCTGTGTCCTCTCGCAGGCTGGCTGTCTTGGTTTGGAAACAGCATTGTGCTGTTCATCCTTTACAAACAAAGGGCCACCCTCCAGCCCACCGATTACCTCACTTTCAATCTGGCCATATCGGACGCCAGCATCTCCGTGTTTGGATACTCCCGAGGAATCATTGAAATCTTCAACGTCTTCCGAGACGGGGGCTTTATTATAACATCCATCTGGACGTGCCAGGTAAGGCAGTGTCGGTGCGAGTTCTGCAGCTGTGGGACTTTTTTTAAAAAAGTTATCTTTTTTTTTATCTTATTTTTTATTCTAATGCAACTGAACATAAAACCAAATAAGTTGCAGATATACTGAAAGCATGGGAACAATTCCAAGAGCTATTCACCTCAATGTGAATGAATTGCCGCATAAAAGAGTTTCACATAAGGAACTCCTGAACCCTCCTACTTGTCCCTCTAATGGAAAAACAGTGTGACAGTCCTGTTACTGAAGAGCAGAGAGACATTGACAGAGAGATTTTGCACACACGATGGGTAATATAGACAAATTTCAGTTTCACGAGGAATGAGGGCAGCCAAGGACTGTGTGAAATCACACGTGAATGAAGAATCACTTCTTGAGTTTTGGGAGACTTGGCTTCACCCACCTGTCTGAGGGCCAACCTCCAGGCCACAGGACAGGGAGGCTAGAAGCCTTGATGTCGGGTGAAAAGGCGACCCAGGGGTAGCTGCAAAGGTGGAGATGGGGTAGAGGAGGGTAACAAAACAAGCAAGGAAGAGGAGAGAGTGACGTGTGGTATATACAGGAATCTGCCTAATTACAGTACGTCAGGATTAGTTTATGGAGTGCAGCAGCTGATCTTCATTAACCTGGCTTCCCTTATTCCTCCTGAACTCTCATTAGAACTCCATTTAAAGAGGTAATAGATTTTCATGTTCCTCACAGTCAGGCTTTCTGTGTTCTTTCTGGTGTGTGGTATAGAATATTGTATTACATGGAAGAAAGCAGAATCAGAGCTATCTGTATAGACACTGAAAGGGGAGCATGGCCCCAGCCTGGCTGTGATATGATTTTTCTTTTTGTCTCTTTTACGGCCTTTTCGGTCTTTTCCATACATCAAAACAACATTTTCCATGTAATAGTGAGGATAATCCAAACTGTATTCTACTTGACCAGTTTTGTATTCCGTGTAATGACCATAAATCTAACTCTATTTCAAGGAACATATGCTGTACAGTGCGTTTTAAGAGTACACAGTAGCTATGTTTTTGGGAAATTAATATTAAATTGCTCTTAGTATTTTACAGCACTGAGGAGGAGGGGAACCGTTTAAGACTTCTAATTCTAGTCCCACAATTCATAGCAAACGCAGGCTCTTAAAAGACTCCATAAGGCTGAAAGACATTACTTTTAATTCACATACTGCATATACTGTACCTCAATGTCACTTGTGAAAGCTGTCAACGCCAATTAGCCCTAATATGACAAAGCAGTTGACCATGATTGTTCACCTATACCTAAAAAGAAGAATAAACTGTGTTTTTATATGGTTCTTCACCCCTCAGCAGCTTATGGATCAAATTACATTGAAGAATCAGTATACCAAGCTAAAAACTTCACAGTAATAAAAACTATTTAAATAATTATATATATGTATAAAGACATTAAAGAATTATCTCAGATCAGGCACTAGAAAATCCTCCAAAAAGAGCAATTTCTTTATATCCAGCACTCTGGCCCATCTTTTTAAAACATTTTAAAGATACTCATAAGACAAACTGAAAATAAAGACAACTGTAATATTTAAGGTAAAAGTGATGAATTGACTTGAAGACATACCAGGTTTTAGAACTTTGAAATACAGAATGAAGCTGTATAAGAGCTGTAGAAGAAAGCTACAAGGAACAGAATTTGCTCTATAAAACAGTGAATTGATGCTTTCATTAGAACATTTCAAAATGTAAGAAGAAAATCATAACTGAACGAGCGTGCAAAGTGACATCCATGTACTGTAATAACAATGATTACCAGTTAATTAAATCCATCACAGGGATAAACTGTACATTTCCAAACCCACCACATAACTGTTAAATTTGCAGATATACCACCTTTTGCTACTGAAATTATGAAATATAAAAAAATATATTATAAAAGATTTGTGATGATGCTTAAGGTCCTCTCAACCACAGGTTATCACAATTCTGAGAAATCCCAGCCCACAAGAGCATTCACCCTGTATTTTGGTATTTTGGTGCTTTGTGTTGGATTAGTTGTTACTTTCTAACTTGTCACTGACTGCTCCAAATTGAAGTGTCATTTTCACAGGCTGCTCACCACTGTGTTGTGTGCTGCTGATATTGTAGCTAATACTAGCTCAGTGTAAAACCTTAACATCTTTCAAGGTCATTGTCCTTCTGTTCGTTTTTACCCCTTAAAGCAAAGGTGTAAAACATTTTGCAGTCAGAGTGAGGTTTTATTTAATTTCTCTTAACTTGCATTTTGAAGGTGTTCAGAATGGAATTTCTCACGTTACAATAACGTTTAATTCTTAATAATGCTGTTTCTACCATTACTGTACCTCCCCTTATTCCTTCAGAAGTAAAAAGACAGCAGTCTTATAAAAGACTTTAAATTCATTAACAATTTCTTCAAGCAATATTAAATGTTTCTATTTTATTTTGCCTGGAGATTGAGATAAAAGTAGTGCTGAAAATGAAAGGTCTATAAAGTTATTTGAATGAGCAGGCAGGTACACATGTGACACGTATTAACAGATTACAATATTAGTCTGACAGGACTTGTGTGGGAACACTTGCTAAGAGCTCAGTGCAAATCTATGATGTGGTCTGTGGGTTTCACTGGTTTATTTGCATGTAATTTTCTATTACCTTGCAATAATACATGCATCAAAAGGATATTTTACCTTCCACTTTTTCTCTACAAAGTGCCACTTAAACAACAAACTATAGTTACCACAACCAAAAGACTACCTGAAGAAAACTAACTTATGCTTTCTAAAACAAGGTCGTTTTAAGATGTACTGTATACATAAACCGATATGTTGTTTTCAGAAAATATTACAAAAGGTGGAAAAAGTTAGAGGTCTGGAAGTTCAGGAACACATAACTACAATGCCATCACTGCTGTTGTGCCCTAGAGCAATGTACTTCAGTCCACATGACAAATGTAGACCTGCAGTTCTGGGCGTAACATCTCAGAAGACTAGTATCCTGTGTCCAGGGGGGTCACACACTGTGGTAGGTTATGGCTTGATCAGCCACTCCTGGGGTGTCCAGTCCAGGCCCTGGAGGGCCAGCGGGACTGTGGATTTTCATCCCAACTCAGCTCATAACAAGTTAAACAGCTGGTTACTCAGTTAAGTGGACTGATGTAGCAGCGCTGTTGCTTTAAAGAGACTTGAAAATCCTGCAGACCCCCCAGGGCCAGAGCTGGAATACCACTGCTTTAGACTCAAGTATGGGCTTCACGTTTTTACCTTTCGTTTCACGGAGCCATTTGAAACCCACTGTGCCGACACTAAGAGCTTATTATGAGTTTATAATGAGTTTATTATGAAATTAGCAGCGGATTTTGCGTAACTGGTACAGCCATGAGAGTTTCGCATTTCCTTCCCATGGCCTTGCCTCCTCATTTACTGAGGACAGCAGGATCACTGCTTTTCCCACAGTGCCTCTGAATCACCACTGAGTCCCCTGACAAGACAGTGAGCTGTATGGCTGTGGTTCAGTTATCAGGGATTTGAGCTAACAAGCGGAGCTGCACGGACATTGGCATTCATTCCTTGCCTTTTTCCTCCCTGTGCACTATGCATTCATTTTCCGCGAACATCACAAAGTATTAAGCTTAACTTTAATCAAGATCCAAAGTATGCGGTGCCGGCTTTGTTTTTTGATTGTTTGCTTGTATAACGTTAAGTTCAAACTGAGCAGCTAGCCCACTGAGATTCTTTCTCATTTGAATTTGAAGCATGCAAAAAGGGCAGGAAGGTGGGAGTGGGAAAGCATTGCTGCTTGCAAGAGTCATGATACTAGATAGGCATAATAGCTACCTTTTACTTGTAACTTTTCCTAACTTGGAAAACTGCAAAGTAGCCCCAGCAAAATTGGCCAAGATATGTGGAATCCTTGTAATAGCCTAGTGCAACTAGAGATTTTAACAATAAAATGCTTTTACTGTATCTATAGTGCGCATATAGAAATGCTTTTATGATTACTTTGGGTTGATGTGTACCTAGGAATTATTTCGCAGAAGTAGTCAGGCATGTATTGCCTGCTTAATATGTCAGCTGGAAAAAACCTGTATTATCTGACATACCAGTTGTAAGATAAATCTGTCAAGCTGTCAGCTGTGCTGTATATGATGGATCATGACACAGGTAAGTCTAGGAGTTTGCTGGAGATTAGTTAGGTACCTAGCTGTAAGAAAAGCATGTGAGCACATGGATGACTGATTATGACAATGATCTCATTTTTAGTGTCCTCAGGCATATTTCCAAGAAGCACTGTTTGAACTGAAGGAACACAGACATTCGTGGATAAAGAATGAATCTCCTTGAATTTTGAGCTACCAGCATTGCTGAAGCAGTGGTGATATTATATATTATTTATTTCCAGGTCGATGGTTTTCTCACCCTGCTCTTCGGTCTGGCCAGCATCAACACCCTGACTGTCATCAGTGTGACCAGATATATCAAGGGATGCCATCCTGTCAGAGGTAATGTCACATTTAATGCAGGCTTCTTATCCCTCTGATGCACAAATGGTGAAGTTTATTCATAGCATTTTTGTAATATGTATCTGATTTTATACATGTGTTTTTATTTACTTGATTTTCATCATTTTAAAATGTTGCAATGCATTTCTGCTTTATTTGCCCCATGTAACACAGCTTATACAAGCTAACTTAGGAAAATGTTGATTTTGGTTCTGTTTTTATGCTTATCATATTTGTTAATATGGTTCTAAGCTTAAAGGACATCAGCAGTTCTTCATTGTATCATCATGCTAGTCCTTCAATCCCCCCAAAAAAGGCACTGCCAATGGTGCGTTTCAGGCGATGAAAAGATCAAGATCTTTCTTCTCAGTTAATATATCATTCATATAAAAATTATCCCCAGTTTTCAAGCTTTCACGATCCTCACAGACACAAGTGCCAGACTGTAATAAAGGTGCTGTATAGTGTATTATGGCATGTGTGCAATCAGACTAAATGACCCATGTGCTGCCATCTGAAAAAATATTTTCGTGCTGTTGAGAAGAACTGTGCTTGATGTCTCAGCTCCTTTAACATTTTTCATGGAAACCTTGTTACAGTATATGAAGAAAGAAGCAAGGGCAATACAGTCCATGAATACATAGTGAATTCCACTTATAAAATGAAAACCAGTCACGTGTACTAGTGCTGTGCGAGTGTTTAGATAAATTCTATGCTCTTTGCACACGCTACAGTATATATTGCTGTTGTAAGACATGAAAAAGGAGATGTTAGGTGCATGTACGTGCTTTAGCTCAAACAGTACAGTTATGGAGCCATGTGACAGAGAAAAAAATACATACTTGATTTAAATACTGTAAAGAAATTCAAATGCTGTGCTCTTTTGTGCAAATTCTTTTTATTGTACTTTCATTCCCAACACTGAAAATAAACTGTCAATAATACCGTACATCCACTAATAAATCAGTGTGTCTAAACAAGAGTATAAGTGCAAATGATTTTACTAAGTTCATGATTGTGTGAATTTTTTCAACAAAAGGTCTTTTCACTCACTAACAGGTCGCTCCTCCTTCCTCCTTCAGAGAAAAGTATTAATTATTTATAAAATGTCACAATCTGACATTCATAAGCCCTAAAGGAATGTCCCTCTGTGTCCCCTCTCACATTCAGTGAGAAGAATTACAAGCCAAACATTTAATCTGGAAAGAATTCCTTTAGAATTTTAAGTAAAGTAGAAATGTGACTAATAATGCTTATCAGAGAATTGTCTGGGTCTGTAGAAATAATAACTGCATTTTTCATCATTTTTAGAGGGACCTGCCTGTTGTACATTTTTATTTTAATATATTTTATTTTAATTATGCTGCAGAAATCTGTAAGTGCACATCTGGGGTGCACACCATGATAATAACAATACATACAGTACATGGGCTGTGATAGGACCATTTGTATTGGTTTCCTGCACCTGTTGGGATTACAGGGGGGTAATGACAAGGTGAATGAGTGTCTAGAGTCTTCTCATTGTTAATGCACTTATTTCTTCATGTTTTTTAATTCTTTCTGCAGCTCCCTGCATCTGCAACCACACCATCACCGTGTCGTTAGTGCTGATCTGGGCTGCAGCTCTCTTCTGGTCTGGAGCCCCTCTCCTGGGCTGGGGCAGCTACACAGGTCAGAGAAAACAGCTGTGAATTAACTCTGATCGACACAGAGTCATTTTGCATTGTTCCATCATTTTGATATCCATGTATTTCCATTATGTACCTTTAAAACGCTGCTCAGTTTCAATGTTTGCCTTTTTTTACTTGAAACTGAAAGACACATAGCAACCACTAATGCGTCCATTTTAAAATTCACTTCGAATGTCTAAGTATGATTCAGCTTTGTGTGTTCAATATTTATGCTTTGAAGCAGACATGCTAGCATGACTCCATTCGCCCACAAAGAAAATCCATCACATCTAGCAAACCTGCATCCAGTTACACAAAATTCTTATTTTTACACTAACAGAACTTTACCACCTTGCTTTTTTCACTCTTTAAAAAGAAAGCATGCTAAACCTTCCATGTTTTTTTTTCTGTCTCATCAGACCGAGGATATGGAACCTGTGAGATTGACTGGGCCAAAGCCAACTACTCCACCATTTACAAATCCTACATCGTGTCCATTCTAATCTTCTGCTTCTTCCTGCCTGTGCTGGTGATGATCTTCTCCTACGTGTCCATCATCCGGACCGTGAAGAGCAGCCATGCCCTGGGGGCAGACGGGGACCTGACGGACAGGCAGAGGAGGATGGAGAGGGATGTGACCAGGGTGAGTGTTCAACGAGCAGCCCGGGGGCAGAGCCAGAGGACTATTACGATTCTGACACACTGGCCCTCTCCCCACCCAGCCTCAGAGGTGTCAAGGCTGATCAAGGCCTCCTAATAATGCAGCCACCTGTAACTGGCTTCATGACTCTGCTCCTCTCCCCACTGATAGCTGGTTTGTGGGGAGTGTAACGGTGCACTATGGCTGCACACTGGTGGTGGTGGAGGGGATCCCCATTACCTGTAAAGCGCTTTAAGTGGAGTGTCCAGAAAAAAGGAATTATTTTTATATATCAACCAGTTGTTTCTCAAAGGGACCCAGGTTATCAGCTTCAATGTTGTGGCTGAGTAGCTTGTTTCATACACCTACATTTATCCGAACCTTTGGGTAAAGAAGGGTCTCCTCTTGTTGGTTTTAATATACTTCTATTTGGTTTCCATTTACAGTATGGCCTCTGGTTTGTGTTTTTGAAAAAGAATGGAGTCTGTGTTTTTAGACAAGGGATCATTTTTATTTATTAGCTTGGAAGTGTAATACATGCAACATGGCTGTGCGTCTTTCTTTAAAGGACTCCAGGATGATACATTGACTCCCACTGGAGTAAGGAACTGCAGGAGTTTGTAAGAAGTCTGAACCAGTGTACCACTGTACACACTTTAAGGAATATCCAACAGCAAAGCCTATCATTTCAGTGATTTATGACTCGGAACTCCAAAACCTGTAATTAATTAAAAACCAAGGCTTGACAAATGTGGTATTCTGCTCAGTAGAAGAGCAATAAATAATTAACTTACTTCACTTGAAAAGGATAATTCAGAAACAGAAGCTTGCTGTACATTAGCCAGTGGTCTGTGGTTTAAAAACTCATTAAGGCACAATGCTTTGCTAAAGCCCTTGAGGGATAAATCTGCCATTTATGGCACCTAATCAATGGAGCATAAACTTCAGTTTGTCTTAAAGTATGACTTTTATTCTTTTTGTTGCTTTACAGGGATACTAAGGTAATAGAGAGCATTGTTAATGAGGTCTGTTGCTTTCTCCACCACCTTAAAAAAACAAGGTAACACAAACCCTCCTGTTCCAGGTGTCCGTCGTGATCTGCACAGCCTTCATCGTGGCCTGGTCACCCTACGCCGTGGTCTCCATGTGGTCGGCCTGGGGTTTCTACGTCCCCAACATCACCAGCATTTTCACCCGGCTCTTCGCCAAGTCTGCCAGCTTCTACAACCCCCTCATCTACTTCGGCATGAGCTCCAAGTTCCGCAAGGACGTGAGGGTGCTGCTGCCCTGCGCCAGGGGGGGCAAGGACAGCGTCAGGCTCCGGCGCTTCAAGCACCTGAAGCCCAGGGCGGAGGCCCAGCAGCCCAGCAAGGAGCCCCAGCCCGGGGAGGAGGTCAAGCCCTCTCCCAGCCCGGACTCTGGCGTTGGGAGCCCCTCCAACACCCCTCCCCCCGAGAACCAACAGGTCTTCTTCATTCCCCTGCCCCTGGAGTCGGAGACCCCCGAATTCGAAAGCGACAGACTCTAAAAACTGAACTCTCGTGTTGTCATTTTTTTTCCCCCGTGGTTACAGGGTTATTTTTCATTCTGGGGAATATATGTGCAGTGATGTTGAATGGTAATGTGGTTTGCACGTTATGTTTTTTTTTGTTGGTTTGCTTTCCTCTCTTTTTCCTCACATTGCCCAGGGCAATGATCAGAGGCTTACGTGCGCCCAACGCCAAGGAGATTGAATCGTGGGAGATGCAAATCTTAAAACAGACAACAACACGAGCACAACAGACATGGCAACTTCTCACAGACTAGCTTGATGCAGACAAAGGCTGCTACCTCTACCATTTAGTTGGAGCTCATGTTGGATGGTCCTAGTTCTTCGGAGGATTACTTATTTTAATAAGGCAAGGCTCTGTGCGTCTCTATAATGGTCAACTGTGCCAGATCTATTAAAATCTAGCAAAATGTTTTGTTATGATGGTTTCTCATTAAAGGAGTTAAAAGGTGTTAAAGTTTTGTAACCCTTCACAGATTTTTTACTTTTTAATATCTGCTTCTTAAGTCTATCATTCTTTTGTGGGTGCAATGGGGGGCTACAATGTGAGTATATTTTGCCATTAGGAAACTATAAAGGTCAACAGCTTTACCTTTAATGTTATTCAGTAAACAAAAGCCAGAAAGAATGAGTCACATAAACACCTTTGTGTGAAGATCACAATTAATTTTATGCATCATACCTGTATCCCTGTTAGATGGCAGTGTCTAAGGTTTTGTGTTCTACCAGTTGCTTTGTAAATTGCTTAGAGAAATACAGTGTGTTCTGATACTAAATCTTATTTGCTTTGATGTGTTTCTTTGCCATTAGATTGTGGATAAGCTGAACATGTTGATAGAATCAGTGGTTACTTCTTACCACCAAGCAAACATTAATATCAGCATCTAATATGGATTCTTTCTCACTTTTTTTTTTTTGCTGGCTGACTTGGTTGTTGCCAAAATAAATTTCTAGGCTTCCAGACAAGTCCCAGTTCATCTGTTAGTCACTTGTCCCGCACAGATATTATGGGCCAGTCCAGATTGTGGCTAACCTAATATTAACGATGAACACTGGGTTTTAAAGGGGTGGTGTGTCTGCAAGGGAAACCTTGTGATACTGCTCTCCACTCTTGCTGTTTGCTCAGTGGAAAAAAACAAGCAATTAGTAATATCCCTGAAGAAGTAAACTCATCATATCTGGTTAAAGCTCAGCATGTCCAACTAAACACAAAATGCACTGAATAGTTGGTGCAAGAATGAGTGAAAACTTACCACTTCTTCTTGCCACAAAAGCCACAGAAAGCAGGAATGAGTGTCCGCTGGCTGACTTGAAAAGTCAGTTTCTGAAAAACAATCAGGCTCAGAGTAAAAGAGGTTATTACAATCTGTGCTTGACTTAAAGATAGTAATGTAATGAATCAGTAATCCAGCAACGTGATGAAAATAACATCATACATTTACATGGAAAAGAGCTATTTCTTCCATAGCGTCTGTGAAAGACTGTCAGCTGAAATAATAATTTCTTAGACTTGAGAACACATTTGGAATGGACAGGGTGTATACACTCCTACATTCTTCAACGACAAAATTATACAGTGTTGCATTTTTGTTACATCAAAAAAATAATAATGACTAGGCATATAGACTGATGCGTTTTAGTTTTTGGCCTTGTTTCTCTGTGATTCTAACTAGTGTGGGATAAATCCTACACAATCTGAGAGGCATCAGATCAAGGCTGCTCTGTAACTGTTCTCTGAGAGTCTGCTGGTGTACCTGCAGACTGCAAGAGGTCAGTCAATGAAAACTCTATAAAGGCAAGAGAGACCAACAAGAAATAGGAGATTTATTCTGCTTCAGCCTTGAGATCTCACTCCCTATCCTAAAAGTACTTTGTTGACCTTGGCTTTATTGGCCATGTAAAAATGACCTTGTTATAGATATAACAAGTACTGTATACTCCCTAGTTATTAATATATACTGTACTTTATAGAGTTTGAAGACAGGCATATATAAGCCACCACATTGTTTTAGTACATCAAAGAACCCAGACTGGATTTTTGCTGTAAAGCTAGTCCAAAAAGTGTTGCTCTTAAAAGACACTAGATGCTTAAAACTAGAGTTTTGTTATCCATACCTTCTCAATGGCCTGGGGTATGTTTCCTGCAGAATGGTTCATCCACGGGCCTGTTGACTGACAGGTAGGGAAAACAGAGAGAAGAGCTGCCTGTATTTAACCACAAATGGAGGTATGGGAGAATTACTGGAGGTGTGACAATACACTCTGAAGTCCTGCAATGGGTAATTATATACAAGCCAAGGCCATAATCAAGGTGCAATGAGCTTTTATTGTTGCAATAAAGACTATTGAAACAAAATGCCAGTAAGATCTAACACACTCACATCCTGCTCCAGACACTTCTACCTTCTTTTAATCTCTCACATGACCGTCTCTGTTTGTCTCATTTCTGCACTTAGCAGGTTTTTTCTGCAAATCCTTGTAAGTCACTCGGTTTCCTGCAGCCCTGCTCTGACAAAAGCCGAGAAGGGAGATAAATGACATGTTTTAATTCCAACATGTTTTACCCACAGTACAGTCTTTGCTTTCAGAGTGCTTCCAAAGGATCTCCATGCAAAACCCCATAGTGATTGCTATTCACTCCTCACATCGGGTACTGAATTTGATTTTGTTTTGTTGTTTTGTTGTACGGAATTGCTAAGAAGTGTTGTCAAAATAAAGAATGTTCTGAATACTTGTAAACACATGCAACACTCTTTGAACTCAGGGCTAATAAACAGAGCTCTTTGCTGACCAGCAGTGGGACATTTGGACTCAGATCTACAAAAGTCAACAATTCAGTAAAGAGATGCCAGTGGAAAATACAGAGGTGGCTGCCTATGTTGTTGCAAGTTCACGGACATTACTCCCTCATGGAAAGTATTTTCCTTGGAGTATAAAGACCTCTTGTTTACCAGTGAGTCAAATCCAGGGCATTTCCCTAATATCAGGGAAGGTTTGTTCCAGGTCATGATCAGTGCTTATGGAACAGGGACCAGTGCACTGAGAGAGTTACAGAAGTGACATTACCCTCCTCTGAAATCTAGACAGTCTTCTGGCCTGGCAGAAGTTATCCACTATCTCAGGAGTACCGC
Organism: Lepisosteus platostomus; assembly: GCF_059453375.1. Classification (NCBI taxonomy): domain Eukaryota; kingdom Metazoa; phylum Chordata; class Actinopteri; order Semionotiformes; family Lepisosteidae; genus Lepisosteus; species Lepisosteus platostomus. Next base: position 11,109,797 of record NC_142627.1, on the reverse strand, counting down.
TGTGTGTGCTTGGAGCTTGCAAGCAACCGGGTTCGAATCTTGGCAGGGGTAAGAAGAACTGTGCATGTCACACTCACACATGATACTGTGTGATACGTGAGCCATACTTGTTAAACTGTTCTGCAGAGGGGTAAGTGAAAATTGGTTGTTCTTCTGTAAATTTGCTGTCAAACCTGTTCAAAGAGGATCTACAGTATATGCAAAATCTTAGAAAGGGAGAGAATGTTTAATATTGTGGGTAGTTTGCAATTTCCTTGTGTTTCTTTGCTTAATTTGTCTTTGTTTTTTGTTGTAGCAAAGGGAGGAGTTCCTTAACATTATTTCAATATTTCTGCAAGGTCCAGCACATTTTACTTAAGCACACTCTAACAATCAAGACTTTCAGATGAAGAGCCATCAAGAATGCAGATTGTACCTTATGATTCCACGTATGAACATGGTTTATATGCTTTTGAGATTAATGCATGCATTAATGCATTAGATGTCTGAGATAATCACTAAAGTAAAACCCATTATATGTGCCTCCTGTCTTGATTTGTTTAAGATTTGGAAATATCTATTCTGTTGTCATGATCATTATCAAGAAATTAAATCAATATTGATCTAGAATTGTTCCATCAACCCACAACCCTTTTATTGTCCTCTTTGTTAGGAGATAAGAAAAGCACAAGCTAGTCTCAAATCTACTAATGAGTTTTTTAAACGTGATTTAAACCACTGTTTTTGACAAATGATCAAGCACAGGCTGTTGTCATTCAGTTACAAGTTCATTTATTTGCACATAAACTATATCAACCATTTCAGTCTGGGTTAAGATTGATGCACAATACTGATACAGCTCTGGTAACAGATATTTATGATTTACTGATGGCTGTTAACTCTGCTTTTAATCCCTTTTGTCATACTTGTCTTGAAAGGAGGCTTTAATACTATTAATCAAACTATCTTGCACAATAGATTAGAGAGGGCTTTTGGTATTACTGCAACTGATTTGTCTTGATTTAAAACTTACTCAGAGTAAGTGACAGAAAACTATTTGCTCTAATTGCGTTTTTATCTTTCTCAACAAAATTGTTAAAATCTGGTGTCCCACAGCGGTCTGTTCTTGGTCCCATTGTTTTTCATGTTATATACAGTATGTTAGCATTGGAGCAGGTATAGTATCAGTTTTCATAAATTTCATATTCAAAAATTGTTTTTGCACAAAACTGTACACTAGGCAAACATTGTTTTGTCACACTGCATAGATAATGTTACAAAATGGATGTACTGTAACAGATGCTTTTACATTTGAACTCTAATAAGACTGAAGCTGTGCTGAAGCTTCACTGATTGACTCTCCTCATAAGCTCCACAACTGTGTCAACATTAGTTTGATTATTGTTGATGCTGGAATCAATCCAAGCACTCCGAGCAGGAATTTTGGTTTAGCCAAGATCTGAATCTTACATCTGAAGCTCAAGTTCCCAACGTTATGAAGGTACTGTATGTGTTTTTTTTTTTAATTTGGTAACTTTGCTTGTGTCTCTTGATGTTTCTCCCGATCTCATGTAGAGAAGATAATGCAGGCACGTGTCTTTTTCAGGGTTAATTAGTGATTTCTGGTGTATCCAAACCCGTTCTTAAGTCATACTAGAATAATAATCAGATCCTCACTGAAGAAAAAAAATCATTTGCACATCTCAGAATAAAACCTATTTCAAAATAAAATTAAAGCTACTGCAGATTTACCTTTAAGGACCTGCACTGTTTGGGTACTGACTACATTCGTGAACTGTTATTTTCCTTGACAACTGCACAGTATATGTATTCTCGACTCCATCCTACTTTTGGATCTCAAAATCTCGGCTCTGATCCCTGGGAGACTGGGCTTTCTGCTGTGGTGCTCCAAGGCTGTGGAAGAATCTCCCAGCACAGATTGGGCCTTTTAAACCAGTCAACCTTGTGTTAAAACTTACTATAATACGTGAACATGTTTTGTATTGAATTGTGTATTCATGTTTCTACTAGGTTTGCTTTTGCTTTTTTTCTATGTAAAGTGCCTTGAGATTATGATGAAAAATCTGTACAAAACAAAACAAAGGTTACCATTATTAACCAATAATCAAACCTCAAGACGCTTTTGCTTGGGATAGATATACAGTTTATTGCATTAAATGATCAAGATACTGACAAAGATATCGAAACTGTAATGCAGCAGCTTGTTTCCTTCTCCGGTACAGAGCTTTCTAAACTTTTCACATATCGCACCCCGAAGCCAAAGTTTCCAAGGCGTCGAAACCTCGATCTGGCAGGCTTTGAACTTTTTTTTTTTAAATCGGGATCTCCACGTGAAAGGGTGGGACAGGTAGGAGGAGTTGCTTCGTTAACATCCCAGCCCACGGCCATGTGTGCGGCCCCGCGACTCACTGCGAGCTGTGAGGTAGTGCCTCGCAAGGGATGAGGGAGAGAGGACGGCACAGCGCTTCTTTACACTCGGATTTACAATAATGGTACTGGGAGTTTTTTGAGCCAAGGGGATTTGGTACTTGCAGAAAAAAAAAATTGTTCAGTGTCAAGACAGGACAGAAAACAACATTTCAGCCCCCAAATCGTAAGTGTCACATTACCTTTCCCCCCCACATAGCTCTTCGCGTCTATTGTAGCTAGAGACACGCATTTTACTGTGCATTAGTTTTTCTGAAGTTTGCACTTGACTCTTTTTCAAACTGGTGTAATCGCTGTGATGTCTGTTGCAGTAGTGCAGTGTTTGTCATATATAATTGCAAGCATTGATTTTTTTTCCTGTACTTTGCGCCGTTTTTTAAAAATCATATTTTATTGCCGATTTTTAATAAATATTGAATAGTTGAATAATGGGAGTACTGTATATCACACTTCAGATGAGCATTTTCCCTTCACTCGATTCTCATTTCTTAAAAGAAGCGAAGTAACTCGTCATGCAACTAAAAGTTGCAATGAACGTTTATCTCCAATGCTGATTTAAATAGCAGGTGAAGCTTTTGGATTAAATTCTTATTTCGCAGTATGTAATACGGGAGAAGGGCTTGTTCCATGCCACCTTTTTAACAAAAAGTTTTAAATGACTTTATTTCTTTGTAAAATTAGATTTTATTTACTCTTCGTCAGAGCGTGGAGAACGAGTACGAACTTGAACTAAGAGTTCCACGCTAACTATTCAGCTACGAGTTATTATCCCTGAAATGTTCTGACGTTTTTTTAAAGAAAGCGCACCCCCTTCAGAGCAAGGAGGAAAGTACATAAGGTGAAAACGTGCCTTTTGCTAGTAAACCAGGGAAATAAATATTTGTCCTGTTGTTCTAGAAATTACTTAAACGTAACAAAAAGCCGTCATATAAGATGTAATGTCTCTGTATTTGTCACGTTCCTATAGTTTTGTTATTGTGTAAAAGCTGAAAAATAAATAAGAACAGGAGTGCTCTGGTATCCTTCAGGATATATAGTGTTACATAAAGCAAGGAATTATATCCGAAACTCTAAAAGAGGTTGGTGTGGGGAGTTATGTCAACATGCAGGCTGGAAGTGTATGGCTAATTCCATACCGAAAAGGAAAAAGAGTAGGAATTTGAGCCTAGGTGTGGTTAAGGAGTACAAAAGAGAGTCTAAGAGTGGTTAGGGAGAGGAGAATGTGGGGACTGAAGAAATTATAATCTGGGTAATGAATTCCAGGGCAAGTGTGTTAAGCCGAAATCTGCAGAGCAGAGATATTTAGAAAGAAATTAATCAATCAGTGAGTACTGGGTGGAGCTGTCAACTGAATGTTGGTAATTTAGGATAATTCCGATGTCCTTCTGACATGAGTGTCTTTGAACCCCTGTGGAAGAATGCAGACATAGGTCAGTGTGATCAGATGTGGGGAAGATACAGTTGGCAACTATCGACTTGGAGAGATCTTCTGTCCTCACTGCTCACTGTTTCACCAGGTTAAATGGCAGGGCGTTTTCTACAAGAGATGCTCTAAAGGAGATTGCTGGACAAACATGATGGCCTCTGGCCAGAATTGCATATTTGTGGTGCTGGCAAAGTATTTACAGGTAATACAATGGTTGCCATTGCAGGTAAAAACCAAAGATATTCTAAACACAGTTATTCACTATAGGGCTCTTTTGAAGATTTTTTTAAACTACTGAAGTTGCATTAGGTTTGAGTTTGATGTGTTGGGTGGGCCTGTGTCGTTAAATGTTGATGAGACCCTTTTCTTTTTTAAATTCTATTGCATCACACTGACAAACGTAATTTTAGCCTGGTTAAAACAGGAGGGAGTCCCACAAAAAACATAGTCTCTTTTTAAAGGTGGTTTCAGTTTCTTATGTGAGCAGGTCATCAGGACATCAAGTATCTTTGATAGTATAGGTGCACAAACTGTATGAGCTACTCATCATGTCTTGTTCCTCCTTAGTCACCCAGAAATGCTGTATATTGGCCATATGCATTTTTTTCTTGTTTTTCACTTCATCCATAAGGTGCAGATGCTGACAGGCACTGCTTTCATGTCTGCTGGAAACAGGGCTAGGCTGCAGATGCTTATTGTCTGAATGCCCTCCTGTGGTCGGTTTCATCTTCAGGTGTGTTCATACAGTACTTCACAGACTTCCATGAAATATGCTTCTTGTTTATCCTTTGGGGAAGTGTGAAAGTTCACTTTTTATATAAAAAAACATTAATTTATTACAGAATAGATTACCAAATCTTTTTTCCTCATTGTTACAGTATTTCTAAACCGGGGTTGGTACCTATTAATAGCTAGATTTTCATGTGGATCCTTCTTATGCAATGCTTCAGCTTATTGAAAAAGTTCTGCAAAATCTGTATATATTTTTTCAGCATTAAGTAATTCCTGAAAGCCTAATGAATACGACAGAGACGAACTATATTAAAGTTGACTTGATGGAACCTGCCTGGCTGAGGTGACGGCAGCGTGCCTGTGAGAATGAGGCTGATAGGACCCCCTCCATCAATTCACGAGGAATGAGCCAGGGAGCTGCTGCAAGGGTGAAGATGCTGCACAATGAGCTTTTATAAAAGAGAAGTGCAAAAGAGGTGCTTGGCAGACCAGATATTTAGGTGTAGAAGAGTGAGAAAGTGAGATGAGGAATTTGGCTTTCTCCTGAACTTGTGTTTGAAAGCACCATCATTTGCAGATACTGTACTATTTTAATCTAACTTTTATATATATATAAGTACAAGGTTAAAACGGGTGTGAGCTCTTCTGAAAAGTTAAATAATTACAGTAGTTACAGTTTTTTTTCCCACCAAACATCCTTGCCTATTCTCAGGTTTTGTGCCTGAGCTCTTGTAAGAATATGCTCAAAGAATGCATCCTCAAAATGTTATTTAATATGGCCCTGCTTCTCCAGCAAATAGATGTTTATGAGCATGCCATGTGGCAGGAAAGAACTATTTTTTTTCAATTGAACTCACGGTAGCTGAGTTACCACCCTACTTGGGTGGCAGGATCATCTGTATTTCAAGCTGCATGCACCTTGTACAAGATTCGTGAGTGCTGTATTGTGTTCTATCAGAATAATTGGCTCGTCCTGATTCAGGGATAGAGAAGAAAAACAGAAAAGTGAATAATCCAAGCTCGGTCTTGTCCTGCGGAAGAGAGCAAACTGAGCCGATTCATTTCTTATGCCTGGGGGGGACGGGCCAGTGAGTTACTTAAATTTTTTGAATATATAGAAATAGCGTAATGGTAAGAATGTCTTGTAATAAATCAGAATGAGCCATGACATGGAAAATATCCTACTGTACAACAAAACAGCATCAAAGAATCTATCTCATTCAGAAGCTAAACCTCTCCTTTGAATCAATTTAAGCTTTTAGAAAATGCCCTTATCACTTTTAAAATCAAAAGTTTTTAAACCTTTGAACCCTCACCCAAGCATTTCCTTTTCATGTGCATACATGTAGTGCTTTAAAGAAGAAACAAAGCATTTTGTGGCTCTGAGTTCTGAGGTACGCTTTAGTGGATAACTCTGACTTTAATAACCAGTAATGTTCTTGGCTGTCATAAACAACTGAATGAAAAATATGACATGTCTCATTGTGGCTGTTTTTTTAGATAAAAGCCAAAAATGCAAAAAAAAACAGTAACTGGTGACTAAGTGGTGAACTAGAGTGTTTATAATATTCAGTGTGTGACACTGTGTGTACCTTATTATGAACAGTTCAGTTTATTTGTATACGAATGCAGTGAAATGCTTATTTGTATGTACTGTGTTCTCCGATACAAAGGAATTTAGGAAACACCAAAACATAAATACAGAACAGCAGCAACAACAACAACAAAGTTGTTAAATAACATCCAACTTAAATACAAGTCAGCAGGAGCAGTGTTCTCAAAAAGTGTTCCTTGGGTGGGATTTGCGATTTGTTATTAAATACCACAAGCAACAACATACAGTATAAAACTAGCAACACGTTATATAAAGAAATGTAGGTGGTTGGGCATATTATTAAAACATATTATGCTTTAATGTCTGTGTGTTTGTTATAGTGAGAGTTAAAATGCTTGTTCTTTTTCAAAGATTTTAAGTTCACAGAGACAGTTATCTCTTGCAGTATTAGGAAGTTTATTGTATTTGTTGCTTATTTCTTCAAATATTAGTTAGACCTTTGCTGTTCAAGAACAAAGAACACACTTGTGTATACCATTTACTCTCAAAGACAAGACTTCTTCTGATATGTCCCATTGTCCTGATATCCTTCATGTTTTACCTCTTTCTGTCTCAGTACATTTTTAATGGTGGGAAAAAAAAATCTAAGGAAGGAACTTTGACCTGTAAATTTGGCAATTTAAGAGATTAAAACAGATTTGCACAATGAGCTTTGATAAAAGAGGTCCCAAATAAAATCACAGCAAAGGTGGTGTCTGTGTTATTGGTGGCCTATGTTGATCTGTGTGTTGTTCTTTAATACAGTAGAAAACATTTGAATGCTAATGAACACTAAGCTTTCCAAATGGGGTGTAATGTTAATTGCCATTAACACAGCGTGTACTTTAATCCTAGACACTAAAGTGCTCAAGGGACACAAGAGTTTCCTCATCTGCAATCTATGCCTGGTGTTCATTCACAAATTGAATCATTTGGATAATAAATCAAAACACCTGTGTTTTAGGGTGGTAGTTAGTTGCTAATTGAAAATTACCTGTGTGCTTGCATCTTGTGGAATAGAGTGTTCAAATTAAAGGGATTGTTTTGTAAAAGCAGGTTGATGTCATGAAGCTAGTGTACTAGGTACTCATTTGGAATGAGTGCCATAGAGATTGTACTTGTCTGAAAAAGTGTCTTATGACAAAAAGAACTAGCACAAATGTTAAAGGTAAATAGCAGGGGTAATATATGAAGTGTTTACCCATATTATAATAATAATAAACTTTATTTTATATAGCGCCTTTAAAGGTGGCTTCTCAAAGTGCTTTACAGGATGACAATAACAATAAATAAGGAGAATACACAAGATAAGACACAATTACAATATATAGAGGAGACTGTGGATGGTGGTACTAAGAAGAGCAGAGGGGTGAAGAATGGAGCCAGTTAAGTAAAGGCTTTTCTGAAGAAGAGGTTTAGAGAAGGTTTAGAGAAGGTGACTCTCTGATATCCTTGGGCAAAGAGTTCCAGAGCTTGGGGGCATAACAGGAGAAGGCCCTGTCACTCATACAATGTAGACGGGCTTGGGGGACAGTAACAAGGGCAGAATTTGAAGAGCGGAGGTCTTCAACTAAACTCTATTGTTACCGAAGCAGTAATTTGTTTGAAGTAATGGGAGGGAAGTGATTAAATAAAGGCTTAGATAGAACTTGAAAACAGTAATTTTGGAAGGGAAGCTGAATTAGAGCCTAAGGCACTGTTAATACTTTCAAAAACAGTGCCTCATTCACAAACTGCCAAGACATTAACTGGCTTGAAATGTTGTATTTATTAACTATGCTCTCATGAAACTGTTGAATTCCTTCAATGAAATTAAAACCTAATACTTGGTATGTTCTAAGAATAAGATTTTGCTCTATAGCTTTTCTAGTTTAGCTGTTGTCACTTGGTTCCTGTCATGGTTTTGTGAGCTAAGTGCAGAATGCCCAAAATGGGGCTTAGAAAAAGATATTGAAGAAAGATTTGGAGGGGAAATAGGTATTCTTTTTCATGAAAGTAATTGCTTTTATTCTGCAATTATATGATCAAAATTCAACATAAGTAAAACATTACTACAAAAGCCACAGGACAGGTTTCTTCATGTATAGTATATCTAATTTTTAAACAAAAGGAAATTGACTGTACTTGCACTACATCAAGTTAAACCAGAAAATTAAATCCAATCCATTTGCAAAATAACAAATGAATTTGTAGATAGTAAATGGACTTACCAGCTGTAGTTTAACATCACTATGTAATGCTTTTCTTGTTTGATTATTTTGGGTCACTGGTTTGTGAAAACAAAGAGTAAGTTAAGCACTGGGAGTGGGATTAAGCAAATACATGTTCAGATGTTCGAAACTAATCTCTTTACATTAAGAAAGGGGCTTTAAGATTCCTTAAAGGTAAAGAAAGCCATTACCAGAAATCAAATTATGGCTTATGCTGTTAAGTTTGTGTAAAGAGAGACTTTGACGATTCTGCTTCATGTTGTTTTTCAAGGTTGTGACAAAACAAAGTCGAGGTTTGAACAAGCAGCCCACCTGCTATAAAACCTGGCCACTCTCATGATGTGTGGTTGTGAGCTGCTTTCTCTGTGCTCTTTAAGGATGATTCCTTTCCAAGTGAGGTCCAGTATGTGGTGACATGACGAAGCATTTCATCACCCATCTCCTGCTTAATAATTCCCAATTCTTTCCCATCATGTTAATTCATTCCCAATTCATTCTTATCATGTCTCGTTCCCGACGGGACGTGATTAAAAAAGATAAGGATCCTCTACTTAAAGGCAAGCCCTGTGGTAGGGAAGTGCATTCTGCATGTAATGGAAAATTAACTTAAACCTTCACTCATCTGACCAGACCTTCATAACTAGAATACCTCCCAGGCCTGGAGGTCTGGCTCCATTGTAATTTTAGGATGATACATTAAAGCAGTATAACTGTGACGTATTAGCCGTTTACTGTCTGTGTCCCATCTCAAGATTGAATAATTATTTTGCCTTTTTTAACTAAATGACCCATGGAATTAAACAATATAATGTAGCCTAATACTCCCTTGTGTATTATTTCAGTACAGTCCTCTTCAGAGTGAAAGTTTGTAAGAGTTTTATGGCTTTCATGCTGAGACAGGCCCAGCTCTTGTGCTTTTTTTAGCAATATATTCTGTTTATTCTATTTAAATCAGACTTAAATGATGCAGAAAGATTTTAAGTCCACTTTCTGTGGTGTACAGTATAATGACTTTACAGCTGTGAGGGAAATGCAGTCTCAGATTTGTTGGCCAAAATATTTCTTGCAGAGCTTTTAATATAAGCAAAACAACTTAGAAAAGTTTGCAGACCCTAGAAGACATGAAGAAAAAAATAAATGTTGGAATTGAAAGTAAGCTAATTATTATTGTGCATTAAGCAAATTATTATAACCAGTTGACAATAACTTGTTTTGGAGTTCTGTCACTGAAATTGCATTTGCTGAGTAAACAAAGTCCATGTTTTATAACATTAAAATAATTACATTTTTTTCTTAGATTTTGTTTCCAAATAAATGGTAGCCGAACATTTGAGTACAAAATAACAAAAACAAATGTATCGCCTTTTGTTTAACAGACCACAGTGACCTGTTCTCGTCACTGACTCACTCCTGGATCAGTATTGAAGCCTGACATCATGAGCACATCTACTCTCACAACGCTTTGTGTCGGTAGGCTTTTTTGATATATAATCTAATTTTGCAGATTTTAAGCCTTGGTAACAGTTTTAGAAGTGACCTTTAAGCCATGTATTAGTTATTGATGAGCAATAGAGCTTAATAAATAGAAAGCCGTTGTATAGTGTAAAATTAATTAAGTATAATTTGCACTTTCGCTAATAAGACATGTATTAACTTTGTATTTGTCATTTACTAGCACTCAAATATATACATATATACTTGAGTATATATATATTTAGAGTACCACTAAAAGATTGACAAAACTTTTAAATGAGAGAAAATAACAAATGTGAAAAATACTTGCATTTATTCCGATGATGTTATATATTCATCAGAAGGCAGGGTAGACTTATTAAAAGTTAGCTTATTAGTGAAAGTTTCAGTGTTGGAGGTGTTGTGTTAAAACTGTAAGTTTTTCTTTATGTTCAGTTCACATATTATTGAGTGGTGGCCTGGCTGAAATGAGCCTCTTAACCAAGCAGCTCATTGCAAAATCCCAATACATTACATTGATTGTGGCATCTGTTGGATGAGAGCCAGGAGCCTTTAGGAAAACAGGAAGTATTGTCCCAAGTATTGGGTTTTGGATTGACAGCTGAACCAAAAATGTGATTTAATTTAAGATGAAGTTCATAACCATCTTAGGTTAGATGTCTGAGTTATTAACATACTTAATGGAGCAAATAATAAAAGCACTTTATTGAGCAGCTTTGGATTCATGCATGCCTGAGATACGTATTTAATTAAAATTATATAACATCTTTATAATAAACTTTAAATCTGATAGTTTTATAATGTGTGAAATTATATTAAATAAAGAAACATATTCTTATGCTATTATGTTTTGGTAAACTGTTAATAAACCCAAAACATCACAGTGATGCCATTGAAGTTAATTAAAATTACAAGAATAAGGAATACTATACATACTGATGCACAATAAAAGCACAGCAGTCTGTATTTCACATCAATTTCTCACTGGGAACAATGTTTTTTTTTTTAAATACTGTGCAAAAGTGTTGTTTATTGAATAGTATTATTCCTTGGGAAAACATAAACCTGAGATAATGCAATTGTATTTTAATATCTAGACCTCAGTCAGGGTTACAGTGTATTTGGGTTACAGTTGCCAAGTAAGGTGAAGCAATTCAAACCAATAGCCATTCAAACAGACATTTCATATAAGAACAGCAAAGACTGGGACCTGTTTGCAGCTGCAACAGCCTCCCACAGCAGTCTGTCCAGAGGCTGATGAGGTCTGTGCGCAGTGAAGTCATACCTGATGCTTCCTATGCAATGTTTTCATTTTGGCAGCGACATGTTTCATACTAATAACACTATTTATTGAGCTCTATTTTTGTTGATATGGTCTGTGATTATGTCTAACTTACGTCTCCGTTTAAAATATTTGATTAAATGCATTAGGACTACTTAGGCATTTTGTTTGAGCATCAGTGCAACAAGCCCATAATTAGTGTATTCTAAATAGACTGCAGTTAGTTTTTGTTTGTGTTTGAGACTCAAACAGAAAAACCACTGTAACCTCAGTGAGACTCTCGCAGGCCCTGTTTTTCTGATGTATGAAATTTGACTCGTTACAAAGTGAACCTGTTGCTTGTTCTCTTGATCTCTATTTCAGCTTTGTTGCTCGCCAGTGGCAATGGAGCAAAGCAAAATGGGCAAAAAAACAAAAAGCCCAAACAAAGTAAGTACTGAAGCAACGCTCCTGTATGGAATTCAGAAGTACAGACTCATTCAAAAAGACTTGCTTGTGCTTCATGCAACAGTTTTTGAGAAACATTGTGAGCTGAGATGTTATGAAATAGGTGGGACTCTGTAAACAAAAATGGATGGGGAGTCCTTGGTTTTCTGGATGTAGTACTATGTTTTACATACCCTTTTACCAAAAGATTGGTATTTTGTTTCAGAAGTAGCTACTTTACGTAAATTTAAAATCCAGTGTCATTTTTTAAACCTTATAACTAAAAATACCATGTCAAAGCATACTGTTTCTCTTTTTTCAATTTCTCCTTCATTCTTGAAAAGTATATTTCATACTCTTCCTGGTTTAATGTCCATATGGCAATGTAGAATCATGTTTTGCATGAACAGCAACAGGTGGTGTGAATTTACCCATGCCAATCTTTACTCCCAGTTGTTCCTCAGATAGACTGTGATGTCCGAGCAGGGAAAATCAGTATTCCAGAATTCATTGCCAAGTGCCCTGCTAATTGCCGGGAGACCAAGCACCCTGTGTATGGAGCAGACATCTATGCCTCCATCTCCAGTGTCTGTAATGCAGCTATTCACAGGTCAGGATTGTGGAAAGATGTTCTGGAGCTTTGCTTATCGTCCTGTCACAGTGTTTGGTTATTGTCTATGACAAAGGGCTGGTCGATGCCGTTCTAGCATGACCTATGAAGTCCTTTGCACACACTGTCTGCTCACCTGGTACATATTGTCAAGGTTCAGCACTCCTCTCTTATTTTCATTGACTCTTCTTTATTGTTGTTATCCTTGTGTATTGAAGGTTGGCTTTAGTGCTCATTATGTCTTATATTAACTGTTGTTATGGATGTTGTTACGATGTGGTGATAATGTGGTGAAAATGACTTTAAGAAATTGGTTCATGAAGGACAAAGGTTAAATTGCTTTTAAAAAGCAAAGCTTCACACAACAATAAAGTATTTCAAACTATGTTCATAAACAGGTTTATGGCAACTGCAACCATCAGAGAGCAGTAAAGAGGTTAATGTTGGAAATGTTAATAAAATACATGTAATATGACTTGTTTTTCAAAGCAAATTTTGGAACACTGGTGAGAATTTGTACATCTTGGCACTGAACACGTAGTGTAGACACAAGAACTGAACCTGCAGATTTTTTTAGGTGTTACCTACTGACCTGGAGGTTTGTTTGGCAGCGGGGTCATAACTAATTCCGGAGGGAAGGTGATCGTGAGGAAGGTGGCGGGGCAGTCGGTGTACAGAGGAAGCTTCTCCAATGGCGTCCGATCTCTGTCTCTTCCCAAGTGGCGAGAGTCCTTCATCGTATCAGGTGAGGCCCTGGCAGGCTGGGAGGAGAAGGAAGGCCAGAATCGGAATCTTGGGGCAGGTCCTTGTTGCTCTCCATGCTATCCCAGTCTCTGAATGTTTGTCTCTTGGCAACATCGGAAAAGTGTGGTTTCATTCTGAAAACCCATCAGGTTGACAGAGGGTCATCTTTCACAGTTGTCCAGTTGAAAGCCACAGCGCTTATCATCTAGTTTATCATACAAATGTACAGTACTTGATAAAGACTATTGAATCATTTTGGTGAGCTTCAATCAACTTGATTATATTCTGATGTGTAATGTTTTGGTTTCTGTGGTCATCTAGGTGGAAGGTCAGATCTCAGAAAATTGTTTTTTTCACTAATTTAGGAAAATTTTGTTTGGAATATTTTATAATTTTATATTTTCAGGACTCTTATTTTTCTTAAATGTCTGTTCACTGCTTTTTATGATTACAATCTGCTACATAGATTACAGTGCAAAAAAAATCCGAGAAGCAACATGAGGCTAAGGAGAAAGGAGATAGGAAGGAAGTTATGTGACTGTGTGTTTGTTTCTCAGTGGGTAAGCCAAAGAAAGATGTGATCTATCCCTCCATCTTGGAGTTCCTACCTTCAAGATCTACTTCTGTTAAAACAGGTAAGATGCAACAATAGGTATTTCTTGAATCAGGAGACAATAGTACATTTATAGCAGTAGAAATCTTGCCATGGAAATGCAGGGGAGTGATCTAGAACATGATGTTGAAAAGCTGACTAATTTTGAAAGTCTTTCAAAGATGTGGTCAGATGAAATCCATCTCGCTAAACTATTGTTTTAGGGCATTTATTGGGGCTTGTGTAATTTCAAAAACTTTGTTTTTCTCTTTTCTATTCAACTGAAATATAACTATGAATCAATAGAGATTTTACTTTTCTAACAGAACCCAAAAAATCAGAACAAGACACTAAAAACACAAAGAATTCTGGAAGTTCATCGGAGAAAACCTCAGATCAAGGTATGGCAATAATTTACAAGGAGGTTATCAATTTCTTATTGCAGAATCTGGAGGAAATCTCTTGGGGCTGCTTTTCCCTGATTTACAGGGTGTAAAAATGGAAAAGCTCTGACCAGATCTAATCAGTTCTGGACTCCAAAACCCCAACAGACAAAAAATCAATTAAAGATTAATTATCTTACTTCCTCAGAGCTGTAAATAATGTTTTAAGAATGAATACAAAGTGACAAAGGTCAAGTCTTCATTTCTAGCTCCGACATGACCACTGCTCATTTTGAAAGGATAGTGCTAACCTACTTTTCCCACCTTTCTTTTGTAACATTGACTCAAGTGTGACTAAACTACAAAAGCTAAGTCCGCATCAAACTGCATGCTGGGTTTTTCAGGCATTCCGGTAACTCAGCTCTTCAGTTGAAGTTCTGTTTTTGTCTTCCTCACAGGCCACAAGGAGGCCAAGGCTTCCACAACAGCCATGACTCCAACCACGACGGTGACGGAGCCCACCACTACCCCAGCACCCACCACCACCACCCCCAGACCCGCAACAACCAGCACCGAGCTCCCCACCACTACCCCCACCCCGAGCTCTAGCCCTGCCCCCAGCAGCCCTGCCAAACCCCGGGTAGCGCCTCACAAAGTCCGGGAAGCAGGTCAGTGTCGGAGGGGCAGGGATTGCTGCTCAGGGCACTGCTCACACACATCAGGAATTGAACAGCCAGGACAAGGAAGGACAGAAGTAGTTGGTCACCTTGAGGGAGGGTTTTCAATCAGTTATCCACGGACTGGTAATCCGATAGAGAAGGTTGTCATTGCTACGCTGCCAGAGGGGACAGCTTTTTTACATGGTGCCCCTGTCTGTGCTATTGTTTGTGTTTTTACAAGGGTTTTACATTACAGAGAGAATACGAAGGGCTTTTGCACATAAAAGCAGAAAGACTCCTGTCATTCTATTCCAAGAGACTCCTTAAATGTGCATTTCACTTAAAAGCTCGCAACTGAGTATTTTTTTAATTTGATTGATCTTTTTGTGATCTATGAGCTACATTAATGTTCTATGTGATAGAATAAGCATTTATTTATACTATAAGAGATAAACAGAACTGGCAGTCAAAATCAGTGCATCGGCTCCTACAGATTATACAGTATCCGTGACTCTTACACCAAGACATATTACATCACCGGGGGTTGTTCGCTTGCACAGTAGTTGTGGGATTTCTATCATTTCAAAGAGAAACTCCTGTAGACAACAGCATTTCTTTTTCACCACTCTTTTTCTAGTATCGTTGCTTGCTGAAATAAGTTGGTGGCGAGCCTGTTTTGTTGCCAGATGCCCGAGCACTATTCTTTCTGAGCATGATAGACCAGCTTGAAATGCCCATGCGTTTGGAGCACCGCTGTGAATATACTGTATTGCTTAGTCTTTCTGATTCAGGAAGTAATCACATAAATGGGTACTGCCGTGCAGTGTCGGGTGTCTGCTTGCTGTCTTGGGGTGTAAGGTTAATCTCTTCTTGTGTCTGCAAGTCAAGCTATGCTTTTGTCCCTGTTTTTGTTTGTATTTTAGTGAATGTTCATGTGTCTGATGAACTTTGCAATGCCTGTGCCCACCAGGATATTTCTGAATGCTTATAAATCTTAAATAAATGAGTGAAAGATCCAGTATTCAGTACCACTCATCCTAACTTGCATTTTAATTGTGGATAGGTAGTAATTCAGAATATTTTCATCTTCTAAACATAGTCCATAGGAGTTAAAATTCTAAAACAGTTAGCATTTATAAATCCATTAACTCTCTGAAAAGGGCAGGATCAAGATGATAAAGGTCTTATAGTTTATTTTTAAAAACCTCATGACAGCTTAGGATTCTTCCAATTTAAAATTACAGTATTTCAAGAAAGAACAGACTTATGTGCTTTAGAATTTGTCTGTACAAATCCTGTATGTTTAAATAGTATTGTAGATTTTGTTTCAATTACTTGCTGACTTCTTTATTGAAATGTATCAGAGCTTTTCCGAGTGGGTGGACTTACCCCAGATCCTCCTTGAAACCTTCACCTCAGTAATATTCAAACAAAATCCTAATAGCAATAGACTAACAATCTACAGGATTTCTATGAGAAAGAGGCAGACTTTTTTTCACTTACTGTTCTCCTAGCATACTTTTATAGTAATAAGATATAATGTTGTAATCATGTCTGATGCACTTTAACAAGATTATAAATGCATTAAACTATTTTCTTATTCTCAACACGGGCTTCAGGGCAGGTACAGAATTCTCAAGCAAAAGGGCCAACACAAGGTATGGTTTAGAGGTTTTGCAGATTATTTGTCTGTTTTAAAGCAGAAGTAAAATCCGGTCTGCATAAAACTGTCACACTAACTGCCAATAAACTGTCTTCCAAGCATTCAGAGGCACTTCCAGCTATGCAAGTAGAAATTCTCCTCGTATCAGTCCAGGTAATCATGCTTGAAATACGCCGATGTCTTTTCTGCATATGCCACAAACTAGGCCAGCGTTTATTTCTCACAACGGATGCCCACAGAAATTAGATTTTTTTCTGGCTTTTCCTTCAACCTCACTGTTAAGTATTTTATTCTGCTTTTCACAGATTGCTGAATGAAACCTTGCACTGCAGTGTTTTTGCTTTGTGCTGTTTGTGCAGAGCTGTTTTTCCAATCGGTCTATTCAGTCGATCACAGCTGCCTCAGCTATCCTGCAATGGTTCTTTTTGACTGCTCTGCTGCTGTACACACTGGGGGCCACATCTGTTGGCTTTGAGAGCTTTAAAACCCATTAGCACTGACAAATACATGGTGAAAAGCGGTGCTCAGGTGTAGATAGGTGCACATCCCACACAAGAGGTGAAAGGCAGGTTGCATTATATAACATCCTTAAACCAGATGACATTGATAATACATCACAGGCCATTGTCTCATCAGTTCTGGAATAAGAATAATATCTTTGTTCCTAAAGTAGAAATCTGCTGCCAGTCCACTAGTGCTTTACTAATACTGTATAATGACTGTGTATAGGTTTTCGCCGCCAGGACCCAATAAGTACCTATAAAAGACAGTCTGGAGCCCCTGCTAATCCAGGTAAGTCACTTTCTTTCTGTCTTCTCTAATGAAGGACGGCGTCTGTCTTTCTTTGAACTCACACTGACGTAAACCGATCCAAATACAAAGATGTTTTGGAGTGATTGCTTAGATATTTTCCAATGTCCCAGAACATAATAATACTAAAAACATATTGTGAAAAACAGAATATATTTTCTGTAGCAGGAAAGCCACAGTAGTCTCTTAGATACTTTTTATATTCATCTCCTAGTAATTCTTTTTTTAAGCTTCAAATCTTCAGGTTTCTCCTTTTGTTTTTTTCCTCTTGAAAATCAGCTTATAACAGAGTTCAGCTTTCCGCTACAGAGAGAAACCAACAAGCTGTGCAGTCCCACCCCAGTAAGTGTTTGAAAATCCTCTCCATCAGAAGGCATACTATTTAACTGCAGCGGTTGCACTGTGATCAATGGCTATTACCTGGTTCAAACTTAAAACTAACTAACCATAGGTAATAAACCCTAAACTGATTCTGATAACTAGGACAATTAATAAAATCGTATTTAAATAGTTTCATATACTGTGCTAGTACTGCATTATTTCCGTCCAAGATTATTTGAACTTTCTCTGCATTAATTATGAGTACTGACACGTATTGCAGGAATGCTTGCTACTGTAAATATAGCATGCTTGCGAGCTACAAAAAGTGGTTTTGTCACCTACTGCTTTTGATTTAGGTTTGCCTGCCTCATTTAGGAGTATCACATGTGATAGCATTCTAATGAGAACTCAGTTTCTGCTACCCTGTTCAAACTAAGCTGTGCCTACACGTTTTAATTTCTTTTTAAATGATCCATTACGTTCCTTGAGTACCTTGTACAGTATTCTCAGTACTATTAGCGAATCTTTACTCACAGGAAAAATAACTTGAATGACTAATAACTTAGTCCTTAGAAGCAGATAGTTCTTTTTGCCTTCACTCACCAGTATCTAATTCCAAAGGGTAGCTTGATGTCAGATTTGCACTAGGCAAAGGCCAGCACCATGACAAACAATAACCATCTAATCTGTTACACTAGGACTTCATCACTTAAGTGGAATGACTTTGACAGAGGCAAGTGTATGTGCTATAATACTTATATATTGTATTTAAATGTAATATGTTTTCCCTTCCTCTAGCAAGAACCTTGGTGTCATTCTTGACAGAGACCTCTCATTTTTATTCTGCACTGGCCCACTGTCGCCACTTCTTGCTGAGGAGTGCCTCCAGCCCCTTCCTCCCTGGCTCAGGCCCTGCTGGCTGGCCTCCCTGCCTGTGCTCCTCAGCCTCTCGCCCGGGTCCTTTCTCTTCCTCGCTCCCCTCGTGCCGCCCTGCTGCTCCATCCCTCCGTTGTCTCCCGGCTGTTTCAAAGCGCTCGTTCTTAGCTGCTGCTGCTTATGTGAGGACCGAGGGGGTTTTCTCAAACTTTTATGGGTTTCACTCTTCTTAAATCCCTGAAAAAAGGTGCAAATTCTGCGGGAGAGGGACGGGCGGTGATGTTGAAAGTCAGTGGTACTGACACAAGGTTGTCTGTTTGATGCACGCCCTCCCCCACTTCATCTCCAGTCCCCCCAATCTCTGTACTCCCTCCTGACCCCCCCCTCCTCCTCCACCTCAGCCTGTTCCTGGTCTCCGTTCGCCCAGCTCCGGGGCCTGTTCCTTCTTGTCCCTGGAGCCGCGGCGGGAGAACGAGCTGGATACTGAAATCGGATCTGTGCTGCCCCCGGCCACCTTTCTGCGTCTCCTCAAGACTTGATCCGTTCAGACGGCACCTGTGATCTCTCTTGCACCACCAGCCGATGCTGCACTCCGCTTAATGGCTTTCTTTCTGGGCTGTAAGAAGTCATTCCTTACCTCCATGTTTCTTACTGCTCAATGGACATTATTTTACTCTGATTTTACTCTGATCATTATTAGTTGAATTAATAAGCTATTAGGATTCAAATCCTTTTCTTTTACTTGAGGTATTTTATTGCTATTGCCCTGAATAAGGCCACCCGCTAAAAAGCAATCATAAGCCAAACATGACAATAAAATAACTCTTCATTTAATAAACAGACCATAGCCAGTGCATAAATTGAAGACTTCAGCTGCTTGAAACTACTTAATACTATTTAATAGCGGAGTCTGAAATTTGGAGGCTAAAGCTTTGTATCCCTCAGTCAGCGGATTGTGACTGTGTAGACTCCTGAGTGTAAGTTTTTTTGTTTCTTTTTATCTAAAATATCCAAGCCGTAAGATAACAAGTCTAATGCTCAGTCTACAGGTCAGTGCACTCATACACTTGCCCCCAGGACTACTGTATATACAGTTGCTTGTATGGACTGAGGGCATGGAGGAGCACAAACAATGACTCTGTGCTTCACTTATTCACTCACTCCCACTCTGTTATACCCTCTAATCTCTGGGGAGGCCTTGGTTGCTGCTGTCTGCACACATGTATGGTTCACTAACTGCCCCGGTCTGTATTGTCCACAGAGGTGTTTTTGCAAGTTCCTGTCAAACGCGGCTCTTCTTTTTGTTCATGAAAGGGGGGATCTAGGATGGAGCGCGATTGACTAGATAGCATGACTATCATGTGGGGAAGCGAAGCCTCTCTCTTTCTTTGGTTGCTGACTTTGGCTGCTGGGTTTGAAGGTGTCAGCTGCACTGAAACTTTACACAGAGCTAAACTTCACCCCGTGAACTTTGTGGCATTCTTGTCACGTGCTCGGCTGTTCTCGGTCTTGGTCTGTGTCAAAGTGCTTTCTTTATACCAAAAAAAGCTTTTTATCTGGGTGCCTTCAAGATTTTAGTGGAGCTGTAGGCTGTCCATACACATGTACTGTACTTTGTTTTCTTAAACTTTTCTGTTTCTCTCAAAACTAATGCAATTATTAAATACAAAAGTAACATATTCAATAGTCAAAATTATATCTTACAATGGTGTTAGATAGGTATTCGGAAATCAAATATTTGAAGGAGGTAACATTTTTTTCCCCTAAAGGAAAGGTTTTTGGTCAATGTGCGTTTCGTGAATTTAGATAGGGAGGTGAAACTTGGACTTGAATGCAAAAACAATTTAATAACTATAGGATGCTATAGGATGTAAAATACTGATGGTAAAATACATGCTTGGAATAATAATGCTATGAAAAGGAAACAAATGAGTTAGAGCACAAACAGAACTGTGTGGCATTATTATTAGTCGCGACACTGAGGTGCCAAAGGGCTGGACAAGTGGAAATTGGAACAGGTCAATGTTGGACAAAGAAAATACTTCACCCGCTCCCAAGAGACTAATGAAGCCTCTTAAGTAAGAAGGTCCAATGACCCCAGTATGTGCGTTGGAGCAAGATGATATAGGAAAACGGCTGGAGAGAGGAGCTTCTGGAAGAATGTATAGTAGGACAGTCTCCCAACTTAGTTCTGGAATTCAGCAAGCCTATTTAAACTACCAACAGCTTAAGGCTGTGAAGAAGGGCTAAACTGGATCAGGTTAACACGTCTTCCATGTGGGAGAAGCCTTTATCAGATGGATAATGGCTGCAGATGATGAAAAGGATACATATATTCGTGAGAATATTTTCAAGCTGATACAGTATGTGGGTTTAGCTGTTTGAGGGGTTAAACCAAGAGAGGAGTCTTTAACAGGGAGGATAGGATATATAGAGACACGAACAATAACAGCAGGGACTCTATTTTATGATTGTATGGAAAACATTTTAAACAGCAATCCTAAATTATGCCCTTTTCTGACTAAAGTAGGTTATAATAAAACAGAAAATGTTAGGCTCAATGGAAGGAAGGTTTGAACTGGGCAGTCTAGAACACATTTCTCATTGAGTTTCATTAAAATGCTGATACTCTTATTAAATGCCTGGCACTCAAAATAAACATACATGACAAGTATCGGCAAATTGCCTGTAGCTATCCTGTATGATTATTCATAAAAAACACAACTTAACCGAATGCTTTTTTTCCCCTTCAGAGCATTATATGAAGGCTTTCAGAAGAATTGTTCGTGCTTTTTTCCCTTATACTTTGGAAGCCTAGCTAGCCATCCTTAAGGAGTTCACACAAGAAACTTTAACAAATGAGCTGTTTCAGACGAAAAGATGCTAGCTTGCATGTTTGCATTCCTTTGTTTGCCCTGTTCTTATTTGTAAATTGGCATTGTTTTTTAACTGAATGGCTTCAGGTATCTCCTGAAACAGGACACCGCATGCTATAATCACGAGTTTGCTTGTTTTAATATTTTGCTTCAAAAGCAGCTTTTAATCTCCCATGCAGCTTTTACTAGAAGGGACTGGCACCACTCTTACCAAAGACCAACCTGGCAGAATGGATATAGACGGCCAACAGGTATTGGTGGCAATAATATCCAAGGAGTTTAAGAAAGAAATCATTTACAAATAAGATGTTTGTCTTTTAAAACATCAATGGTTTTCCATGTTTATGTAAGATGTTAGATTAAGAAATCTACTATAAAAAGAATATTAGATTAGAGTGTAGGAACACTGCAGTTGAAAAAGTTAAATATATAATACCAGATACTAAAACATTTAAATAAAAATATAAATTAACACTAATTTCCAGAACTTCAAACATAAAAGTCTAAATAATAATGAGTAAATATGATGCTATTGTGCAGTTTGCTTCTATCATGAGACACAGTGAATGACTCTCAATTTCTGTATCTAGATATTAGTTATGCGGCCCCTGACTCTGGTTATACATGGACTGAATCGGAAGGTTATGACACACCAGGTAAGGACTGAGAATAGAGGACACATAGCACAAAGACAGTTGATAGCTTTGTGGTCTGTGCTGACTGTGATTCTGATGTACGCATCATGCACATTTATCTCCTGTTGGGTAGTAATAATTAGTAAACGAGTCCATGGCGGCAGATGGCACTGTTGCCTCATGCCTCTTGGGTCCTGGGTTCAATTCTGACTTGGTGTGCTTTCTGTGTGGAGTTTGCATGGTTGTCCCGGGGTGTCCCAGTCTCCTTCCAACTTCCTCTGAGTTAACTGGCATCCCAGAACGGTCCATGTGTAGGGTTTCCAGGGTAGGCGTTGATCTCTACCAGGAATAAGTGTCTTTCTCAATAATGAAGGGATAAAAGTCATGTTTGTCAAGGAGGTAGTGTGGGTCTGCAGTGTTGGATCCAGTCTTTCAGTGAGTATTGTATTCACATAAAAGACATGTCAGTTGGGTAGACTCAATCCCAAAACTTTGCAGCCTGAGTGCATACTTTGTATGCAACAAAGACTGGGAATCGATTCATTTTCGTCGGAATATTACTTGACAGACTTAACCCTTTGCATGGCCTACTGGTACTGCATGGCTTCAGTCTCCATGAGTGATCTATGTGGATCTGCAAGGGCATCTTCACTTGGGCGACAAGACAAGAAAAATCAAGTGAAATGATCTGGTGTTTTTATTTAGCTCAGAGCCCCAGACCTGCTACCTCTGAATTTGATCGCTGGTTTCTTGGACAGTACGGTAAGAAGGAATGTTTTTTCAATGAAAGGGAAGATCAAACCAGGAGGTGCTGCCCTTCACCTTCTGTACCCTATACCGTGAATAAACCCCCCTGCTATTCTTTGGGATGTAAATTGCAAATACAAATGCAAGCAATTATTATTACTTGAAAAAAGAACTTAAATTCAATATATTGTGGAGCTCCTGTGAACAATCCCCTCAGCAAATGTTATTTGTTATAAATGTTATAAATCTGAAATGTATTTATTGGGACTGTTAATGGGATCGTCTTGCAAGAGCCTGATCCACATGATTTTCCATGCATATTCTTCTTATTTCAGGTATTAGGATTAACAAATGGTACTGTCATATATTTAGTTAAATACAGTGTTTATATATAATATATTAGCAGCATTACAAATGCAACAAATGAGTATTTGAAACCAATCTGTTGTATTTTAATGCCTCTCAGTGTTTGTGTTGAAACGGAAATGGTAATAATTGTAGGAAGTACTGTAAATATAAATCTGCATTTTACGGATTAGAGAAGACTGATGAAAAAAGTGCGTAATGCTGGACTGTGTACAATTATTTGCAGCAACTTAAATATCCGATATATTTAAACATAATTTGTTTCCTCTGACAAATTTAGTGTGAGGATTTTTTTGGTGTAATAAAGCACATCTTAGTACTTTTTTTTTTTACAGTGGTTAACATTTCAGCTTGATAACTCTAATATTTATATAATGTAATAAATACAGTAACATTGTCACAGAAATATATAAAAATATATATTTCATAAATTGTGTATTCTTATGCTACACCGTAAAATACACAGTGTGTATTTAATATTAACTGACCTTGCATTTAACAATAGTAATGGCATCATTAAGACTAATGCTGCTTTAACGTCTCTAATTGCCTTGCAGATTTTTGACAAATTGGGAAAAG
Source organism: Lepisosteus platostomus (assembly GCF_059453375.1). Classification (NCBI taxonomy): domain Eukaryota; kingdom Metazoa; phylum Chordata; class Actinopteri; order Semionotiformes; family Lepisosteidae; genus Lepisosteus; species Lepisosteus platostomus. The sequence continues at coordinate 11,086,366 of NC_142627.1, read as the reverse complement.
TATTCTATTATTTTGTATGACTGTGTTCTGTCTGATTTGCTTTACTGTTGTTCTTGGTTTTATGACAAAACATTTTTGTTTATAATGTCACAAAAAATAGAATATGTGTGCTAGAAAATGCTTTTTAAACATTTTCTTTTAAAAAATGTATTGTACTTTCCTGCAGTTCTAAGTATTAAAGCAAGATTTTGGATGTTTAGGAGTCAGTGTAACATTTAGTTTTTTTTAAAACTATTCTTAGGCACCAGATTTGGAGAACAAGACACAAATCGTAAAATCATCCCAGAGACAACTCACTCACAAGGTACAGGTAGGTAACAAAATTTCCTCTACTGAAGAATAACAAAGGCAAAATAAACTTTTTTTTTAAAATTCTGTTGAGTCATACTAATCTCATTTGAATCATCTGGCTTCTATCTTTATCCAAAGAGCTTTACTGTTAATCAAATTCCGTTATATACAGGCAAGTTCAGTATAATGGAATTTGATTAATAGTAAAGCTCTTTGGATTGTAAATGCAGAGATAACATTGAATGTGACCTTTAACTTTGCCTTTTCTTCTTATCGTCATATGTATTTCTTCAGTACTAAACAAACTTTCTGGTATAACGTTTTTGCTGGATTTACAGTAAACTGAGTAATATCTTGTTTGCTGCTGGACTAAAAAAAATAAACCATCTGCCTGACCTCACCACCTTCATTATATAAACTTATATTGTAGATGACTTATGTTTGACAAACATAAATATACGTACAGTATATCTGCACATATTCTGCTGTACAGCATCCAGTTATTTGTGCAGGATATGCAAAGTTTTGGACTTGACCCCCAGAGGCCTTTTCTGGATGTACTTTTCAAACGTGTCACAAATTTGGTAACAAATCAAATATTTAATATTTTCGAAACAGTTGAGCCCTTTGATGCCTGGAAACCTGAAGTAAACCCTTTCAACACAGGTAGGGTCGATTGATACTGTAACAGTCTAACTCCCGCAACAAAAAGAACTGGCTTTGACCGGGGTGTTTTCCTACTGAGTGCCGAAGAGCCCCGAAGAATATAGGAGCATGCCGACTTGTAAAGAATAAAATAAAAGACTTTCATAGAGGCAAACCACTCTAGATATATTTTTGCAAAGCCTCCCTTTCATTATACGTGTGGAAAGAGTCAACTGTATAGAACATTTCCTTAATCCAAGAAGATTTCTATAAGGCATTAAAGTTGGCATGCACAAAGGTCCTGAAGTGTTTGAAACCACTTCGTAGCAGTCTTTATTTTTCCAGGTGAGCAATTTAGGCTGTTTTTTTGGGCACATAAACCACAATCAACAGTGTGTTTAGAGTCTAAAAATAAGAGGAATGTGAAGAGAAAGGAGTGGTTGCAAACTGAAACTAACTGTTAAGAAGCTCCAAAGCTTGCAACAAATTTTGCTTCAATCTTTTTTTTCGTGAGTTGTCAAGCACTCATTTACTTACAAGAACATAACACTATTTTCGCTAATTACTCTATAAGCTAATTTAATAAACTTACTGTCCTGCTCTTTATAGTATATTATATACAGTACATACAGTACTGTATAGACTTCACATATCCTTAAAAGTACGGTTATGTAAAGCACTGTTATTGAGATATCATGTGTTGTGACACCATGAAACAGTGGTAAAATAAACAGATTGTTCAGAATCATGTACAGTTTTTCTGTGTTGTCTCTAATGTCATCATCTTCCCCCAGGCATTGGTGCACAAGAACAGGAACTGATCCCCAGAGTGACAGAAACAGTTTCTCAGGGAGATCCAAGTATGTGAAATGAATGCATTTGCTTTAGTATTAAGCAATTGTCTGCGGCCAATCAGCTCTCAACCTTGAGCTAATTCATTTCTGAAACGTATTTCTGTCTTCACTCTCTACTCTCGGTACCCTCTTGTGGCTTTTTTGATTGCGTCTTGTTCTTCGGTGTTGTCATGTCCCTGCAGATTGCAAAGTGGATATTGCTTTCCTAATGGATGGGAGCTGGAGCATAGGGAAGCGTCGTTTTAAAATCCAGAAGGATTTCCTGGCCGAAGTGTCTCAGGTTCTCAACATTGGAATTGCAGGTCCTATGATGGGAATCATCCAATATGGGTAAAAATATTTGGACCTATGGTGTAGTTTTAGTGTCTGTCGAAGGAGTATCTGCTCAAGAGCCCTGGACAGAATTTTGGAATGAATACATGATCACAAATTCTTTGGGCTTCAGCATAAGAGAAGCCATACCTAAACAATTTCTGAAAATAAAGAGATTTTCCATAGCTCTTCAGGTCTCTAGGATGTCTTCAGCTGTTCATGCTTTATTCTGTTTACAGTAAACCCTAAATTCCAAGTAAGTCGGTTTACTGCACTGATTGTTTCCTGCTATACAGTAGATCTATGACTGCGTTTGATATAACACTGAAAAGTGACAAAACAGATGACAAAGCAAATATCTACATTAACATGCCTGTGGCAATCTAGTTGTGTGGAAAAGCATTAAGTTATATCTCCTTCCAAGGCCTAAGAATTTGATATTTATGGAGATTCTTTTGTCATGCACTGGAGCTTACAGAGAAATATTTCATGTTTTTAAGTGAACCAATAATGATGTGTGCTCCTGTAGGTTTTATACTAACACTCCCCTTGAAAATGAAAAGTTAGAAAATTTAGTAAACAGGTTTTCTTTACACTCATTAAAGATTTCTTAATCTGAACTAAAAGGGAGTCAGAAAACATCAGAAACATCAGACTGAATCAAGATGTGTTGATAACTTCCATGGCAAAATTCAAGTGCTTGACTTATAGGCCTTAGTCACGGCAAGAGACAACCAAATCTTCCAAACTCATAAACCTGACACTCTTTAATAAACAGAAACCAGAATTATGCACACACATTTTGGGGTTTGTTTTTTTTGCTCTAGGGATGACCCAATGACTGAATTTAGCCTCAAGACTTACTCCAGTTCCAGAGACGTGAAGCCAGCAATAGAAAAGATAGTCCAGAAGGGGGGGCTCTCCAATGTGGGTGAGTGATACTCAATGGTGGTGTGCATGGACAGCCCCATTTCATATGGGTGAAACATTTTAGATGAGGACCCGTTTAAAGATAGATCCCTGGAAGAGGCTGCCAAGAAGGGGAGTGGGTTTCCCAGCACCTTGTTAAATCTTCCTCTGGGTTTCCTCAGGCAAGGCCTTAACCTACATCAACAAGCACTTCTTCAGCGACTCCAGTGGGAACCGCGGAGGGGCGCCTAACGTTGCTGTGGTGCTGGTGGATGGCTGGCCCACGGACAAAGTTGAGGAGGCCTCGCGTCTGGCCAGGGAGTCGGGAATCAACATCTTTTTCGTTACCATCGAGGGACCTGACGAGAATGAGAAGCAAAACGTGGTGGAGCCAAACTTTGTCGACAAGGTGCAGCTGGAAAAAGAGAGCCCCGGTTATCTAGAGGGTTGCTCTTATTAATGGGCGCGTTGCAAGTTTTCTTGCCCCACAGTTCTTGTGGGGCCTGGCGTGATTAACATCCACACATTGTATTGGTGTTTGGTTAGACCAGACTGCACAGTGAGAAAGAAGGTGATATGGAAATGTCAACAGATTACACCTAAATCCCCGAGCCGTACTGTTTTCACAGTCTTCTGATGCTGAATGTGGATTAAAAGTTGAGTTAAAATAATAAAAAAAAGATTTTATCCAACAGAGCAGTTGCTTACGATGTTCCTACGGGTTTTTCGAATAACTGCCTCGGCCATCTCAACAACGCCCTCTCTGTCCCCTCCACCCAGGCTGTGTGTCGGACGAGCGGCTTCTTCTCCCTCAGCATTCCCAGCTGGTTCGGGCTGCGGAAGACCCTGCAGCCCCTGGTGAAGCGAGTCTGTGACACGGACAGGCTGGTCTGCAGCAAGACCTGCCTGAACGCCAATGACATCGCCTTCGTCATCGACGGCTCCAGCAGCGTGGGCACCAGCAACTTCCGTACCGTGCTGCAGTTCGTGGCCAACATCACCAAGGAGTTCGAGATCTCGGACACGGACACGCGGGTGGGCGCCGTGCAGTACACTTACGAGCAGCGGCTGGAGTTCGCCTTCGGCCAGTACGACAGCAAGCCCGAGCTCCTCAACGCCATCAAGCGCATCGACTACTGGAGCGGGGGCACCAGCACAGGCGCCGCCATCACCTACGCCGCGGAACAGCTGTTCAGCAAGTCCAAGCCCAACAAGCGCAAGATCATGATCGTCATCACCGACGGGCGTTCCTACGACGACGTCCGCGCGCCGGCGCTGGCGGTTCACCGCACAGGTAAGAGGAGCTGGAGGGGGGAGGGCGTGCTGCCGGGGAGACAGACTTACAACAAACCTACAGATAACAGGAGAGTATTTAGTAGTATTGAAAACTGCATTCATTTTTAGATCTCTTGATGTTCACCCAACACATCATATATACCTTACTCTTTGTAAAATAACTTCATCTCCAATATAGTCTTGATGCTTTATTAAATAGTTACTTATTAAATACTACTTATCTGTCGGGGCAGACTACAAATGGAGAGCAAACTTTACCCATACTTTTTATGATTACAAGGCTGTCATTGTCCCACATACAGTATGAAGAAGCTTGAGTCAATAAGGAGCAGGTCAGATGAGAAAGACATGTTCCTTGTTTGCCACCGGGGTGTGAAGCTTTTGATTAACGGGTTCTGTCTTGCCCTTATTAAACAAGTTAAATCGGGCAGAAGTTTAAATAACTGACTTAAACAGCTGTGCAATGATATATACAGTAGTAGAACATTTTAAGAACTATTGTGATAGTTTAGTTGGGAATAAGGTAAGGCAAAATAGTAAAAAGAAAGGTCAGTGGAGAAAAATATTCCCAATTTCACCACTGGACTGTGAAGCTTTGGATTAATAAGCTCTGTCTCGCTCGGTCAGGTGTGATTGCGTACTCTGTCGGCATCGCCTGGGCAGCGCAAGATGAGCTTCAGTACATCGCCACCGACCCCGACAAAGACCACTCCTTCTTCGTCGATGAGTTCGACAACCTCTACAAGTTTGTGCCCAAAATCATACAAAACATCTGCCAGGAATTCAATTCGCAGCCTCGGAACTGATCTAGAGACCTGATCCTTTGGGGGGGGACTGGGGAGGGGGGGGGGCAGATTTATTTTTGTTATATTCCAAGAAACACATCTAAAGATAGCACCCGCCTGTTGTGTAGGAGCTTGTCATGCTTATGTGCCCTCCTTTCTGTATCGGTGGCTTTGTGACTGAAGAGCTTTCTCATTGATCTTATAGTGCCGCGGTTTGCTTCCGGCCTCGTCTGTGGGTGGAGGACATACCTAGGGCTTTCCTAAAGGAAACAGTACAAAGATGACTGTGGATCTGAAGTGTGCTCTCAGCAGAAATCAACAGAGCTCTGCTTGTAAAAAAAAAAACTTGGGGGGAACAAAGTTTGGTTTACAAATTGGGTCAAATAGACAGAGCTAGAGTCCAAGAAATGTTCTGAATAGCTGTGCAATAATTAATAATAGAAAGATTTAAGCACTAATGTGATGGTCGCATGTGATGGCTCAAAAACCAGCAGGACCAAACACCGCTTCTGTAATTAATCATGTCACATAGTGAAAGAAAGTGGATATCATCGGTCAAGAGTCTTATTTGCTTCCAACAGCAATCTTATACTGCTGTGAGTAGGGTTTTAGAGGGGTGGGTTTTTAACAAATCTAGTCAAATAAATAATAAATTGATAATTATATAAAAAGTGACTACAGTCATCTGAAAACAGAATTTTTATTTTGCTGTGACTTTTGGAAATGCACTCGCAGTAACGGAATTATTTTTGTAGGGAACGCCAACTAATTTAATTCAACTTCCTATTCAGTCAAATAACATGCTATGCAAAAAATGTAGGGGATACCGTAAAAAGCAGCTCCTCATATTAAAGCTTTAAAAGCTTTTGGTTAAGGCTACAACTACAAGCATTTCCTTAATATGGAGACTAAAAACACCCTCTAAATGAAGAGGGTTTTAGTTTTGTCGCAACATAGAAATAATTAATTACAATTTAAGAATCACCCTTCTTCTGATTGCCAAGACTTGTGTGCATACAAAGTAGAATACAGTTACATTCTGTCTTGACAGAATAATTGCTGTAGATGCCCCAGCTCTCGAAAGGCTTGATTTGATCAGCAGCCATCTAAGACAGGGTTAGGACCAGGAGGTGCTTTTCCTGTTTTTACAGCAGTAAGCACTCAGCTTTAAAGCACGATACAGTTACAAATGAATTACTTTTTTTTTTTACAGTTAGACCAAAGAATGCCCTTACCTTCCATGTAGGAGCTGGAGATCCAGAGCCAAATTCTAATGCATCCCTGAATGCTGCGCTCGGGGTCTGTTCGAAATATTCCAAAATGCACAACATCAGCTGAGGCAGACACAAAATATTAGACCATGGTGGGGGTCATTCTCAGTGTTTTGTACTACTCACACACACAAGGGTTAGAAGAGTGGTCTCAAACTCTAATGCCAGCAGGACTAGTGTCTTTTGGTTTTTGTTCTAACCTGTTATCAATAAAACAACAGAGTTAGTTACTGTTAGGCATATACTGTATAAGAATTTTCTCAAAATATTTGCTTCATAAAAGGTAAAGTTACCTAGAAAACCTATACCTGTTATCTAACACAGTACTGTATAGTCACTCAGTGTTACCTACTTTATTACAACTCAGTTACAGCTGGTAAGAAAAACTATACATTTCACAGTTAATTCCATCTGGTGTATTGGAGGTTCCTATCCTGGTGGTGGAGACCAGCATGTCTGCTGGCTTTCATTCCACCTGAACTTAATTACCTTATGGTAGCCTTTATTGAACTACCAAGTGATTTGATTGAAATATTTGCAAAGCTTTCATTTACATATCAAATAGCCTAAAAGTAACCTCAAAAGCTGAGATCATGTCAAACAGTTCTTAATAAATGAATCCTATTAGGTCAATTAAGGGGTCAGTTGTTCTAGTGAGAGCTTGGCTGGAACCAAACACCAGCGGCTGTGTGATCCTCCAGGACGAGGACTGGGAACCCCTGGAGGATGCAACCAAGAGTTTGGGTAGAACAAAATATCAGGAGAGACTGGGTCTCCCAACAACTGGGTTAGAGACCCCTCGATCAGAAGGTTTAGGGAAGAGTGGGAGGATGTGTCTTTATGGTAGTTAAGGTGGTCCCTGCTGTATGTGCTGCAGTCTGGTGGGTGATGTTTTGTATAGAAGAACAACTCGACTTGCCCCCAGTGCCTTTTTCTCTGCAGAATGTTTTTTCTTCTCCACCCGAGTATCATTTTTTGAAAATTGTATACAATGCATTTGTACGAGCGCATTACAGCTCTGTAACCTTTCACTTTTGTAGCTAAGACTTATTTATATGACGGCTTCCTTTCTGTTTGTACATATTTAAAAATATAAACTACTTTTGCTTTGTGTTTTGTAATGCACAGTATATTTGATCATTGTTCTATTGCAATTTTTCATAAAATACCTTAAAAACTAGTCATCTCCATGTGTTTTAATGAGTACATAAGTACAGTTAACTTTAGAAATAAATCCATTAAGAAAACATATAGAATTTGTACATTGAGCGTGTTACCTCACAGCTAAACAATTGCTTTTCTGAATAGTAAGCGACATTTCATAATTTCATTTTATAATAAATATAAATATACATATATAAATATATATTTTTAAAGAGCTGCGTTTCTTGAACTTTATCCAGCTACATTGTTAAGGACCAACTGGACTGGCTGGAACTGTCTGGTTGAAATTTTAGGTACTAAACTATCTAATGGGCTTGATGAGCTGAATGGCCTCTAGGTTTGCAACAGGCCAGCTGTTTTTCCAAAGCACATTTGCAGAGTATATGTGACTGCCAGCTTTTCAAAAAAAGAAGCAGGCAACCGCCACTGAAAGAAAAGTCAGATCTGAAAACAAAATGCATACAAATAAAACGCACACTTCTGTGAAATACAACATATTTTTTATTATTGTTATTGTTAAATCTCTCGCTCCCCTTATGGGGAAAAAAAAAAAGAGAATACATCATGGAAAAAAAGAGTAAACTATAATAAGATCTGTACAAGAAAATTAGCATATTTATCAAATACACATGATATTTAAGAACTCTCTATACAATTGTACTTAAAAGAGCAATGACGCTAGTTTACAGGCAGACTTGGCATATGTCAGAACTCGTTTTGTTTTTTTGGATGCAACCTAGAGTAATTTCAGACATTTGCTCAGGACAAGCCTGGAACATAATGTAATCAGGCCTGGATTTGGGAAGAATTCTTACATCACCCATAATTCCTTTCGAAAGGCCCTTCTTTCAACTGGCTGACCTCTGTTTCCCTCTGTCGTGCTACTGGATCAGCAGCTGCACAGTGAGAAGAAAGGGCCCCAGTTCGGAAAGTGCACGTCAACCGACAGCTTCACAGTAGGCCATCATAAAATATTTGGTACAAATTTTCTAACGCACAATCTGGTAAATGAAAAAAAAACAACAACTTTTTAATAGTCCTCTCTGTTTACTTTTTGTTTAGTCCATGAGGTACTGGCTGGTTTCTTCACACCCTTACGAAGAAAAAAACAGAACAGGTGAAAGACAGCGAGGCCATAATATGTGTCTCACAATTCTCTCATTCTCTGCCAAAAACTATTTGCTGTAGGGAGGACATGAGGACATTGACACCCTTGAGACCTCAAATTCATGTTGCTTTTGACAATCTTCTCTCGAAGTGGAATTATCTTCATTCAAAAGAAAAAAAGGCAGGACATCAGCATCACAATGAAAACCCACTGTGTCAGTGAGCGAGGAAGTGCCACTGGTGTTCAGAAAGGATAATTAGTCATTAGTTGTGATTTAATTAGGAAGAGTCAAGAAAAAAATGTAATGTTTTTTTTGTAATTGCTTTGTAACTTAACTAACTAAACAACTTTGAAATAATCAAGAGCTAAAAATAGGTAAAGGCTTCTTTTTTTCTACATGAAATGGCATGTTTATAAAGTGACTCTTGATTGGTGTCATAGATAATAGATCACCAATACGTCTTACAATTTTAGAGGAATGTTACCATTTTGATACTTCTAGAACTGTCTGCCTTTCAGAATATTTTGCATATAATAGGGTGGAACATCAGACAATATCCAAAACGAAAAGAGAACGTTGGGCACGTAGGGCTTAGACAGAAACGGGCAGATATAAACTAGAAGACTATGGATGAGTTATTCATCACAGCCTGGTTCTACAGTTCTACACCAGTGACCCGCAGTTCAAGTCCTGCAGACCCACGTGCAACATGGAGATTTCTTCAAGCGTTCCTCCAGCTTTCATTGTAGCCAAACTCTTAATGAATTTATGGAAAAACATATTGATGTTATTGGCATTAATCAAACAGTTTCCAAATTTTTAGTCCCACTTTTGCTTCTCTGTGATTCTCCAGGAACCTTAGCTTGGGCAGGATGTGTTTTCAGAGGTTTAATGAGAACAGAATGAGAGAGATTTCTGCTGTTGTGTTGTCTGCAAAAGCTGGGTTTAGACAATGAGATGAGTTGCAAATTCATTTCTGTGTGAATTGCACCCTTCATGCCTTTTGTGTGCTACTCAAGATGTAAAATCCATTCACCCGTAACCCCCCCCAAGCCCTAAATTCTGCACACAGGAGGATGACCTTCCTTTATAATTTGGTACAAAACACACCCTTGAAAGGAAAGATGTTTCTTCCAAAAGAGAAGGTCAACATGCCCCAAGTCCAATGAAACACTGAAGGAAACTGAACAACACAACAAAAACTGACCCGCAGACTGGATCTGCTGGAATGACCTGCTTTCTCTTGTGTAAGGGCGGGATTGAAAATCGTATAGTTTCTTTTGATCTCTCTGGCTTTCTTTAACACTGAATTGTGAATTTGGTATGGGGCAGGTGAGGCCATCATCTAAAATGATGCTCTCATCTAAATGAGCTGACACCCTTGAATTTCACTAACTGCCAGCAAACAAGTATTAAATTGTTAGTGCAGAATTCTTAAAAATTCAGCATCTTGAGAACTGAAAACTGCATGAATACATCACAGAAAGTACAATCTTAACATTTTTTTGCTATGCCTGCTATCCCTTTAAAAGCTAGAAGACACTCACCCCTATGGAATCTCAGTTATAAGAAAATAACAGGTTTCTTAAAGTTTTATTCCTAAAACCACTGAAGAGAACACAAAAAGCAAACTACTGTACCTAGCCTGGGCTGAAAGGGTTCTATTCGAGAGAAGGGCTCTGCCAGTACACAGTGATTAGGATACAACGGTTTGTGCTTCAAATTAAATTTAATTACAAGTCCAATGTGCAGAGCTGCGTAGTTTTACCCAGATGGGCTGATTTCACTCAAAGGTGTACGATGTTATTCCTAAGCTTTGTTTTTTCTTCTCTTTTGAAACTCGTTGCCACATCGCTTTGCTTGTGAAACCAATCCAGGGCCTGACTTTGGACTTTTCCAGTGAGCACTGTTTGTAGGCCATCGCGCTGTCGTTCAGTCTTCTGTCTTTAACCAGCACTGGGCTCCCTGCTCTACCTGCACTGGTAATATGTTATTGAACAAGATACAATACATGAGTAGTACCACAAAAAGCATACCGAACTTCCATTTCACATCACTTTAATGTGTTTCATATATACTGTATATATTTAATACTTTAAAACTATACATTTTTGCAATTTTCCATTTTTTTTACAAAAATCTTTTATACTTGTTGCACCACACAACCTCTGATTTCTTGTTGAAAATGCAAACAGAGAAGACCCCCGATTTCCCAGCTTTTCTGGAAATAATTAAAAAGAAGAAGAGCGAAGACGTCAAAGAGCTACCAGTCACTGTTAGGTACAACTGCAGAAAGGTCAACAGCAAAGTCTCCGTCACTCTAGGCTGGCAGCAAGCTCCACAAACTGAATGGCCCGAGAGCAGCTTCTGGGTTATTTTTTTCCTTTTAGAGGCGTATTACCATCATAAATAAACAAAACCCTTCAGCCTTACAGCAAGCACCTCAAAGAATCACCTTTTGTTTTTTCAAGTAATCGCAGAAAATAATATAAAAACAATTCCATCTGTACTAAAGGTGAATTAAATAGAACAACCTTTCATTTCACATCCACACCTTTCTTTGTCCTTTCTTGATGCTAACCCATTGAAGGTGTTGACCTTACATTACAGCTTATGTTTCTCAGCTGAAGGATGCGCAGGGACAGTAAAGAGAATATTGTATATATTTCTATAACAAAGTAAACATTGCCGCGTTGCAAAGATTCCGACATTCAACATACAGATGTTAATAGGCCTTCGGTCCCACATATTAAGACTAGATCCAACATCTAAAATTCAGAAAAATACATACTTATATAGCTGTATACCCCCAATTATTGCAAACAAAATGTCAGTGTGTATATTTAAATGCTTAAATATATAACTAAATATACACAGCTCCAATGAAGGAGTGCAAATCTGTGTGCAAGTATCTGTTTTGCTCTTACAGTTTTTTATATTTCTGCATGTACTGTGTGGACTGCAGTTGCTATCCTCAGAATTATTCCCTTGTTTCTCAGGCACCATTATCTACATAGTTTCTACACCTGTGGCACAATCTCTTTGACATTCAGACTGTACCGTATAGCTGCTTCTGTATTTCATTCTAAATAGTTTTGGTTTAACAGAATTAAAAGCAAACTACACTACAACTGAAGAACATAAAAAAGAAAAACTTTCATCACTGCAAAGTTATTCATGCTTGCAGCTTGTCTGTGGACAAGGAAGAAAGGAGTTCTGTTTCGCAAGGGTCTCTGTGAACAAGCAGTACATTGCATAACCAAAGCATATGCAAGCTAGATGCTTTAAATTTGTGAGACAATTTCACGGTTTGAAATATTATGAAAGTAAAACAATAGCCAAAATGATTTGTTCCATTTGCATAACTGCAATTCCTTTGACTTCACATTATATATTTCTCTTTAGAAAAGCATAAAGAGTTCTGTCCTTAAAAGATTTAATGCCCCCAAGAAATAAGCCCATCGCCAACCCTTTGGTTTCCTATCGATATTACTGTACTTATATTGTTATCCTTAAAAGGTGCTGGGTTTAATTGCTCCTACACTTAAGACCGCATACAAAAACTGCTAAATACAAAACATCAGATTGAACTGTAACTGTAGTCATTCAAATACAGTATTTTAACTAAAATCTGTCACGTTTTTCACTTGTTTCAAGATACCAGAGTGATTTTTCCTGATGGATCATACTTACAGTATAAGACTCACAGATAGCTTTGGAATTTACATTTTGTTGTGTGAATACCAGTTACCACCTAACTGTTTTTAACACTTTATTCTACTATGACTCAGAATATTTGCATAAAACCAACAAAATCCAGAGGACAGTATTTTTGACTTTGCCTAATAAGGCAGATCTGATTGCGTATTTCTGTCAAGGAATCTCACACCAAATATAGCATGCAGCATTAAAAAGTGGAAAGCACATTGAAAATATCACAATATTTTACACTGCACGCATGAAAGCGAGTACTGTATTAATACAATGTAAATCAGCATGTACTGCTGTCCTCACAATATAGGATCACTTGTGCCATAATGTGTCTGCAGGATTAGACTCTGGACATTTTCTAAGGATAAATGCTGAAAAATGGGTGGGTGGGTGGGTCGATATACATGTACTGCAGATGTAACTACTATAAAGAAGTGTGTTGGTTTACAAAAAACAATTCCATCAAAAAGTAGAATTTTGAAAAAGAGTTTGTGATCGAAACTCAATTAAAAAAAGAAGAAAATATGAAACTTAAAAAAAATGCCCTGTGCTGTGAAGTACAATAACGCGATACACTGCCATTTCAAAGTTGCGGGATTCACCCTTGATTAATAATAATAATAATAGTAGTTTATTATTAGTGCGCCAGAACGCTCACCACACACCAGGAAAGCAGAGTAATGAAGCCAATTTATAAATGGGGATTATTAGGAGGCCATGATTGGTAAGGGCCAATGGGAAATTTGGCCAGGACGCCGGGGTTACACCCCTACTCTTTTCGAGAAGCGCCCTGGGATTTTTAATGACCACAGAGAGTCAGGACCTCGTTTTTTTTATGTCTCATCCGCAGGACGGCGCCTGTTTACAGTATAGTGTCCCCGTCACTATAGATCCACATAGACCGCAGGGTGAGCGCCCCCTGCTGGCCTCACTAACACTTCTTCCAGCAGCAACCTTAGTTTTTCCCAGGAGGTCTCCCATCCAGGTACTGACCAGGCTCACACCTGCTTAGCTTCAGTGGGTTGCCAGTTGTGAACCTCAGGGGTCCCTCAGGGGTCTCTAATCATGGTTCTTGAAGGCTGGTTTATCTGCAAGCTTTCTTCCTGCTCAGATTAGACCAATGTGACAGGGTCTCCAGCTGTTTCAGGGATTTAATAGACCTGCAGACACAACAGCCTTCCAGGAGCACAGCTGGAAACCCCTGGAGAGAGTGTCAATCCATTGTGCTTTAGTATTCTAAAGTATAGCCATAGCACACTTCCATATAAGAAATAAAGGAACATACAAGAATTTCACAAGTGTTTGCTGTGGATTTTGGTCCTGATGATCCTGCAGTACTTCAATCAGGGCACTCTCTGCTGTCACACTTTTGAATGGACTTGCTCAACGCAATCGGTTCCTGGGCTCATACTGAACTGTCCTGCTGGATTTTTAGGATTATGAATATGCTTCCATCAATGAAAAGCAAAAAACAAAAACAACAAATGAATTCAGACTGTCTTGCGAGGTTTAAGATGGGATATATGCGTCTTTTTTATTATTTTGATTCTTACATCCAATATCTTTTAAAAACAGACTCCGCTGAAATTCCCCTTCCCCCCAAGAAAAAAAAACTTAGGTAAAACTATGTATATATACCGTACTTGGGGCTCTGTTTTGAAGCAAAGGCACATTTCCATGAAGCTTCAAGATCAACAGCAAAGGCAGACAAAACTGTCTTGGAAGTAGACGGGAGATCGTATCTCCTTGACAGCCGTCGTGTGCCTTCCGCAGGTGTCTTTGCAACAGAACACTTGCTTCCAAAAAGAACTGCGTCACCATGGGGGAGGGGGGAAAAAAGAGCTTGAAGTCATGAAAAGAAGCACGCAATACGAAACCACCTTGGGGACGCCTGACCCCCCACTCCTGTCATCCTTCCCACCCTTGCGCTTTGAGGAACCCTGAAGGATAAATCTCGCCTCGCCCCCTCGTTTGCAATCGAGATCAGCTCGTTTCTTCCTATCTTCTCCCTCATTTACACATGCCCGGTTCCACCCAGGCCTGCCTGGATGTGTGGATGTAGAGCGCAGCTCTGAGGAAGCAGCTCTGCCGTTATGGGCAACGTACCCTGCCGGGCCCCTTGCGCCTGTAGCTGGGGACGAACCAGAGCTAGTCTCAGAGAGTCCACCAGCAGAGCCAGCAGGGAGCTGGGAAGGACGGAGCTGATTGGCTGGGCGGACGACATCGCACCTTTAAGCCCCGCCCCTACTTCCTCTCCATTGGTTCCGGTTGTGTGGTCTAGCTGGTTAGTGTGTGGCGGGACGGAGAGGGTGAAGGGAGCTCTGTGTCATACGAAGACCTTAGCCAGGGCGTCGGCTCCAGCGCTGGCAATGAAACACTTGGATGGGTGGAACGCCACATCATGGATCGACTCGTCAAACTTCTTACGATGCGCCGTGAACTCCTGGATACAGGTCTTGCTCTCTAGGTTCCACAGACGGATTGAGCAGTCGTGGCCTGGAGTGGAGAGAGGGAGAAAGAAAAAGGAGTAAAGGAAACATCGTGCATTCAAGGACAAAACACATTTCCGAAAAGCCAATAATGCCTGAATTTTAAATTTAATTCATGTCTCGGGCAGAATTTACTCTGAAGTGGCAACTTTTCAATGCTTAAATAGGTATTGCAATTGGTTCTCAATGAGCAAACACCATATGGATGTACATGCATATGTACTCTAAATAAATATAATCTAATTTAATTTAAAGAGATATAAATAGCCTGTAGAAAAACATTTTCCACTTGTACAAGTTAACTGAGGATAAACTGTCATGCTCAGGTTTAACTCTCATACCACCCTCATGTGGCTGACTTGTGACAAAAATTAAACATGATTTATGTAAATTGCATATTGAATTATAAATATATATAATGGACTACAGTGTCCTCTGCTGTTAAAATCTGGAAATGCAGGAACAATTTCAGTAGTGGAGTGGGAAAAGATCCATAATTCTAGAGCTGCATCCCAGATGACAGATACTATCAACTACTGGAAGTTGCTGAAATGTAAACACTGCTTTCTCTTAACCACACATAGTCTGTAATAGAATATTTCAAGAGAAAACCTGGAACTCTAATCCATAAAACAGAATAATGCAGACCTCCCACAATTCATAATCCAGATGAAAATTGTTTTATAAATCTTAAGACTTTTAAAGACTGTGATGGTGATCAGATTCTTAACCAGTTACTGCCACTTTGACAGGCAGACTTATAACCATAAAGGGTTTTAAAATTAATTCCACTAAACTCACTTGCTTCAGAAATGGTCAAGCTGTGCCTAAAAAGAAAACCTTAAACTCTAATAACACAAAATACATTTAAAACCTTGTAGCATTTAAATATACTTACTGCCAGACATCAGATACAGTCCATTGGGATCAACAGCTAAGCTTGTAACTGCATCTAAATGGGCCACCATTGAATGGATTAGTTTTCCTTTAAAAAGAGAAAAAATAAGACTTAAGGAAAGAAGTGACAGTATAAAGAACTAAGCCATTCTTATCTTCTGAAAGGACAACACACTGTTTGCCTATGCCTATGTCAGTATAGCGACTGTAGCAATTTATTCATCAATTACCAATAATCAAGTTATGCTAAACTATTAAGGGTCAGCACTCCAAATTACCTCTTTTTCTAATTAAGAGGTCTATGTCCATTTTGTATCGCAGATTAGCACAATTATATTGGCTCAATCTACACGTTTTGTTACCATATTTCCTTTGATATCCAACAGGAAATTACTCCCAGTAGCCTATCAAACAGGCTGAACTTTAGAAATATCTAGGGCTCGGCAGCTCTTTCAAATCTGATTCATACACCAAAGCCTAATTAAGAGCAGTTTGTATCCTAGACTTAATTATCAGGAAAGCTGCTCCCTTCCATTTGTGTCAGACTAATGGTGCCCATTAAGAAATTTATTCCATAGTCCATCTGTTCTTTTCATCTCCCAGGGACTGCAGGGAAAAATATAAAACTCCCAGACTTCCACTGAAGTGCCGGCCAGGTACCTGTGTTGTTGTCAAAGAACTTGATGTGTCTGTCTTCCTGGGCTGTAATGGTGATGGGGAGGGTAGGGTGACTCAGCACTTTGTTTATCTGACAAGGAGTGTCTACAACGAAAGAAAGGTTTCATCATCTCTGTCCTCAAGGAAGACAACAACGAGAATGTGGCAGAGAGGACACCTCCTTTCCACGTGGCAGTTTAACGTTGTGCTTTGCCTTTGCCACTCCCTGTATGTACAGTATGTAAAGAGATGTCACATTTGCCTGAAGCTGTATGAAATAAAGAGGGTTCAGACAAGAGAAAAGTGAGGATCCTTCTGATATGAAAAGCATCAATGCTTTCAAGAGGGTTCTGACATCATGGTAGGAGAGACAAAAAATTAAAACCTAAAAATGCAGGTTCAGAGCTCTCTCTTGTTCAACAGAAGTTTGAAAATAACAGCATGTAATTACCATTACTGTGATCTTCTACATCAAACAGATGCTTGTACTGCATAGATGCTTTGGTGAGGATTTTTTTAATGAGAGATTTTCAGTTCCCTTTCCTGCTGCTCAATACCCTTGAAGGGTCTTCTGGAAAGACTGCTAGCACACGTACCGCCATCAGTAGCTGCCTCCAGGCTCAGCACAAGCTGCCGAGTCTCCATGTTGAAGATCCCAGTCTGGCCACTGTTGAAGGATGAAACCATATGCGCGGGCTCACTGCAGACCAGGTCTACGGACGAAGGAATTCCAAGTTCTGCAACACAAAAGGTTTCCATAGAAAAACATTCGTCACAGCCTTGGAACCTTTAATGGCCAACTGATCCCAGTCCTGGCTAGTGGCATGACAGAGGCTCGGCCTCACAAAAACCTGGATTTGCAGCAGAAACTGGACAGCTCGGTTATTGGTTAAACCACTCGGAAACCTCTTGAAAACCCGTAAGAGACATTACATATCATGCATTTAAGGATACATAACCCAAATACACATGGCAACATGCAAAATAACTTTTTCCTCAAGTATGTCAGGCCTCGGTTGAAATCAAGCAGATAAAAAAGGTAGATCAAATCTGCATGTAGATCAAATAGATATAAACAATACATTGTTCCCTTTTCTGTTAATACTGATTTAATAAATGCCAAGGGTAAATGCAGTTGGGTCAATGTAAATCATCTATGCTGTAAGAAACTATGTATGGGTAATATGTCATGACTTCTTTTGTAACGAGTCATGCATGTGCAATAGATGGGATGTGTAATGTTCTGTGATGTATTCAGATGCACAGAATACGCCCGTAACGTTTTTTCCGGGGGGACGATAAAGTTGATCTTATCTCACGCCGGGCTGGTACCTCTGTTCTCGTTGAAGATGGAAAGAGCTGGCGAGGTGTCGGCAGCATTCCAGAGCCTGATGGTGCCGTCAGCGGAGCAGGAGAGGAGGCGCTGGTGAGCAGCGCTGTACACCAGCCCCCACACCGCGTCTGTGTGGCCACACAGTGCTCCCCGCAGCACCGACGGCTCTGCCGAGAACAAACCGCCACAGTGACGCACACACCGCCGCCCACAGGGCCCCTCCCACATCAACACCTGAACATCAGCGAGGACAGTGCCGACTCTGTGGAGGACCTGTAGGTCTTGCTCCTGAAAAATGTGCCTACAGGGCACATCACCACCAGAGAGCACATACTGTAGGATCTTCCCTTCTTGACTGTCTTAGCAGTCAATGTGAAGAGCAATACGTACCGTATGAGTCGTAGGGATCAATGTTAGGGTTTGGAGTATTCCAGCTCTGAATTGTCCCATCAATCCCACCACTAAAACACTGCTCTCCACTGGTGCTCATAACCACACACAGCACTGAACCCCTGCCAAAGGTCAGGAAATACAGAAAGGACAACATGAAGAAACCGTTGTTGAACTAGTGGTCAATCAGTGATCAAACAAGAATATTTAGCACTATGGACCACACCGGTACTGATCTACACAGCTTCTAAGTTCATCATTAAGTATGTTCATCATTATTAAGTTTAATTCTTTTTAATGACCTACCTGTGAGCCCTGAATGTATAAATAGGCTCCACATCTAGGGAGGCACTCCTGTAGAGAGGGAAACAACCAGTTTAATGGTTACACATGGAGCCTAAAACCAGGGTATCAGATACAAAGCAAAAATATACTAAGGAATAAAGTGATCTGATCTGAGAACACTTAAATGAACCATCAGCAGATGCATATTATAAACAAATAAGTTTCCAGTGCTCTTAAACCTACATTTCTATTAATTTAACACTTTTGTTCAACACATCATCAGAAGAACAACAAGCAGAAGCAAATTACATGGTTACTTGTGTTTTACAATCAATGTTCTTCTCAAGCCTGTGAAACCATAAAGGATTCATGTTAGCTTTAAGCATCTGCACAAATTCATGTAGACAACACTTTCGAGTTGCCTCGAAGCAAGCAGTTTGTTTTTCTGCAGAAGCGTTACACAAACTGCTTTTTCTTTTTCAGAACCCAGCCCTAGGAGCCGAGCTATGTCCGATAATGTCTTTTTTTGAAAGCGGAGGGAGTATTTTACTTTTTTGCAGGGGCGGTTTTCTGCAGGTTCCACATTTTGAGGGTGTGGTCCTCTGATGCCGTGACCAACACGGGCTCCACGGGGTGGAAAGCAAGCCCCCGGATCCCGTCAAAGTGGCTCCGCAACGTGAACTTGGGGTTCCATGTCTTCCTCAGCGCGTCCTTGTTGTTGGTGATCTGGAAAGAAGGCGGAGAGCTTGGTTGGTTCGGCCTGCAGGTTCCGTTTCAGCATTTTCCATGCAACAGACGCGGGCGAGAACAGGACATTTGGTCCCGGGGCAGGTGGGAGAAACGCCAGTCCTGTGTGATTTCTAAGGCTTTGTAAAGCTCTCTCTGTGGTCATTAAAAATCCCAGGGTGTTTCTTGAAAAGAGAAGGGTTGTTAACCCTGGTGTCCTGGCCAAATTTAACCTAGGCCTTTACCAATCATGGTCTCCTAATAATCCCCATCTCTGAACTGGCTTCATCACTCTGTTCTCCTCCCCACTAAGAGCTGATGTGTGGGGAGTGTAGTGGTGCACTATGGCTGCTGTCGCATCATCCAGGTGGGGCTGCACATTGGTGGTGGTGCAGGGGATCCCCATCACCTGTAAGCACTTTGACTGTAGTGTCCAGAAAAGCACTATATAAGTGTAAGCAATTATTATTATTATTATTATTATTAAAAAGCTCCACGTGCTACATGGCTGGAAACAGTTCTAACAGTTCAGTTTCACAAACTGATAGGTTCAATGAAGTACCTGAGAGCACAGATGGAATTAAAACCAGACATTTCTACAATCCTCAAGCACCAAGGCTGCCTACCATTGTTCTAGGGACACTGATGCAATGGTTTACTGGATACAGAGTTCAATTCATTAAAAAGACGACAAAGCTTTTTCCATTCTATACCAACATTCAGACTGGGTTTCTTAATGCTGGGTCTGAAGAACCAGGCAGTGCAATTCAGAGCACAATGCAAACCCCAGAATTAAAAACTGAGATCTCTGACATAAATAAGGCATTGTTTTCTGTTCCTTACCCTTAAAATTTTAAAGAAAGAGGTCATTGGAGTGAAATAAGAAGGAACATAAAGCTACAATAACTACAAATTAGATGCTATCGACAGTGCAACAATGCTTTGTGTGAGTTTAATAGAAATATCAGGATTATTGGCTATTTTCCTTTGCTTGTTTTTTAAAATAATAAAGAGATTAAAGTTAACCAATAAAGTCAGCAGCAGGTTGTCAGGGCCAGTCAAATGATGAATCACAAAAGATGATTTTCATTATTGCTTTAATAGGAATTCAATATAGACTGTGTGGCAGACAGACACAATATCTTCCAGAAGAGAGAGAGTTAGGGATTGAAGCACTGTTTTACTTAAGGATTCCAACTGGCACTGCCAGAGGAACTAGAGTGACAAAGCTACACAATCACAAAGTAGGAAGACTATTCTTGGCAGGTTGTTTCCTTGTCTTTTTGGTTGGCCGCAGGTTTGTGGTTTTATTTTTAAATCACACATTTAAAAAAAAATTGGTGAGGAATGGCAAAAGGAGGAGTTTTTTCCAGACGCCAGCATGGGCAGAATGAAATTCTAAAAAAAGTAAATCATAAGATAACAAGCCAAGTGTGGCCGGTAAGTGTCGGGGGCAAAACTGGCTTAGTACCAACAGAGGCAGGGCTCAGATAAGCTGGCCAGATCTCTGCAACCACTGGAATTGGGTCTGCAGGCTTGAAACAACACCAGTGAGGAATGTTCCTCTTCTCTAGCTCTAAACCTCCTGTGAGCTGCTGCAGAATTTGTGTTTAAACAATAACCACCACGAGGGGTATGAAGTTCACAGAGGAGACTGTCTGTACCTCCTCATTCTCCCCAGGGAGCCGAGGCACAAGAGAGGATAGGTACAGAATCTACAACTGTTCATTTGGTTTCTAAAACAAGTACCATGGCATTTACAGTATATGCTCTGTTACAGCACTGCTTCTTTGAAGTGGATACTTTGTCTTATATTTGAAGTACACAACTGTTTGCATAAAGCTGAAGATCGCAGCGCTTTGGATTCAAGCCACAACCACTTGTTGAAACACACAGCACCCCCAGCCCCCCACCCGAGCAACTTACATCGTACGTCAGAGACTCGGCCTCATTGGCGACTGTAAGGCCCGCCAATTCCCCCAGGCCCAACTCGCTCTCCATGGCCTCGTCAGCGCCCATGATGAAAGACTTCCCTGATGTGGGGGGAAACGTCATCGCCTCCACTGGAAAAGAAGGAAAAAATAAAACCCGGAAAACAACACAACAGCCCATTGACGGACAGATTTTGAACCCAAACGAATGCCCCGATATTGACTTGCTCTAAAAATCCATGAACTGTTCTCCACAGACCCATAAAACCTCTTGCATGATTACACAACAAAACTAATACTCCACATATTGTTGACATCAGATTGCTTAAATTCATGCTGATGTCAACTGTGGAACAAAATAACAGCTTGTTCCAAAAGAAGAGACTCTCTTCTCTCAGATATTACAGGCGCTGGCTGGATTCTGTGGATATCTGTTTTTATTTAGGTGATGAAGTAAAGTGCTTCGGTCTGCAGCCGCCAATGCCGTTCCAATGCTGCTCATTCCACATGAGACAAAGGACATGCGGGAGTTCTGCTCGAGCTCCGCTTTTATTTCTGATCCCACAATCCCGCCTGCGAGAAAGGAAGAAATGGGAGGGTTACCCTCGTCGGCGTGGTTGGGTTCGTGCTCATTGAGCCGGGGGATGCTGGGTCGCGCGGGAGGGGTCACGGAAGGCTGCATGGGGGGCAAATCTTCCACATCTCGCAAATTTGCCAGCATGTCCTGCAGTTTCGATCGGTTGGGTCCTGCGGAAGGACAGGGGAATCTTTCGCTAACCACGCTGAGACAAGGGGTGACCGTCGTTCTAGAACTTCAAAAAGACAGCGACAACCGAGGGCTACCAGGGGGACCACAGAGCAAAGGAAAGGGGGGAAAAAAAGTGAATGAGAACAGAAAGTAAAGCAACAGATCAGAAGGGCCGGCAGTTGGAGATACACCATCCAATTCAGCATGGAAAGCGAGACGCAGGCGACAGAAGAAACCCAGGCTGGGGCGTGAGCACAGAGGCTGACAATACCCTGTGCTCACCCCCTTCCAGGACTGGGCTGACTGGCCAGGGCAGGGCCACACAGCCCACTGCTAAGACTACGGATGCAGATGGGAACTCCGCCTCCTGCTCTTTGCAACCCACAATGCTTTGGGCCCAGCTGGAAATGTGGGGGGAGGGGAGAGAGAAACTGAACTGAGAAAAAATAATAATTTGAAGAGCCAGAAAAGGCATTAAGATGCAGACGCCCTGAAAGCGGACAGGAGGGAAAGAAATAATGGGTGGAAAAAAAGCCCTTGGTAGACAAATGCAAAGGATTATACTGCAGACTAAGAATACTCTCAGACATAAAGGACAGGATGTTTGAAAATGTATGCGCATGCTGCAAAACTCCATATGGGACGTTATAAAAAATTATGAGAAACAAGCCCTCATACAAAAGAGAGCAATGTATCAGGCATGATATCATTAAATTCCCCCATCACAGTAGGGTGGATCTGGTGAAGTGCTGTCGTGCCAGAATGTGAGCAAACATTTACTGGCATGCAATCTATTCAAGTAATCAGTTCTTGGAAACATATTTGCATATGCATTATTGGCAATTTCCTATATTGCCTTGTAAAAGTTTGTGTCCATGTGGAGAGATTTCAGAATGATTAATCAGAATAATAATAATATATATATATACAACCAAACCAAATTAAAAAGAAATCACAAGGCGGAGAGACATGGCCAGAACACTGCCTGGTGTCAAGGCAAGTAGGTTCTGACACTGACGACCGTGAGAAATAGATTTGCAAAGGAGACCAAGACGAGGAACAGAAATAAACATACGACAGCAGAGAAACGCTAGGGACCGTTAAACGGTGACAACGGAAGACCAATGGTAAAGAAACACAAAAACAGAACTGTGGAGGCCGAGCTGTGGAGAGTGAGAGAGCTGCCGGAAGGAGCAGCTGAAGAATAAATGGGACGGAGGGAGAGAATGCTTCTTTTCAATTGGTCTGTCTGAGGACAGGGAGGCGGCGCCGCCCTGGTGGACTTACTCTTCACCCCCTTTTTCCCCTTGCGTTCCTTTTTGTACTGCTCCTTGAGTTTGGTTATCAAGCCCTGGTCCACATCCCAGGCTTCTGGCATGGGACACTGCTCGTCCTTCTCTAAACAGGGAGACAAATCAAAGGCATCCTGTTCAGTTCCCAAGGCTCTGGATGCGGGGGGCGAGACCAGGCTCGGACACACACACACGTGACAGCGCCACGGGAGAGCCAACCGCAGCCTGCCCGCCGATCTGAAAGACGAATGGCACTCCCCTGGCAGAAGCGCGTGAGGCCGCGGCCAGATTGAGGCCAGACTGAGCTACGAGGACAGCGCTGACATGTACAAGCAAGAAGAAAATCGATTTCATTCTCTTCAGACACCAGCACGAGGATGGGACAGAAGGTTTATGTCGCAGGCAGCTGCGCTGGTTAATGTGGGACAAGGCATGAAACAGACAACTGCAGGCACACGAAGAAAATATACTGTATATCAACAACAAAAATGGATTTGACAGAAGTGCTGCAAATTCACCACATCATGGAATCAAAAAATTCTGAGGAAGAATTTCTTAACTTGCAGCAATACTGTAAATGAAAAGTGTGAAAGCATTAAACGAAAAGACAGGCCATAAAAAGGTAAAAAAAAACGCCCTAAACATAGACACTACTACTACTGTATACCTTTGAGCATATTTTCTTTTATCGTGTTGGGTTCTGTACATGAATGACGGTGTTATCTAGCTTACCACAAAATGCTGAACAACCAGATGATGAGTGAGAAATACTAGGTTCTGAAGTGCAAAAAAATTAAATTACTGTTTGTTGTGGTTTATTGTCCTTAAAGTATAATAAATGTAATATATCAGTATAGAGTAATATGTAAGAATAATATAAAAGGTTAGTAAGAAATAATGTTTTGTTGCTTTTTAAAGCATTCAATGCTGTTTCACTTTTTTTCTACTACAAATGGAATTCACAGGAAAAACACATTGCCACATTTGTGCTAGGAGCAGGTGGTTTCTTAGGGAATGAGTCAGAAATCGAAATGCTGGGAGAACACCTCCATTAACAACTACTCACGCAACGGAGGTAATGAAGCACTACAATATTTAAGTTGTCTTGCACATTGTAGATGATGATTCATTAATAAGTGCTCTCTACCTGTCAGGATGCCGAAAGGCCAACAAAGTAGGCCTGAACACAGAATCTAAACACGAGCTTGTTTTTTTCTGTTTAAAAAAGAGATTTATGGTTAATCTGCTTGATGCCAGATGCTTAATGGCTCGTGTTAAGAAGATAAAAAGTAAACTGGCTGCGAGATATGAAAGCTGTTTTAAGTCTTTTAACATAATTCAATTTCTGCCTGTCTGTAACCTTGTAATACTTCACAATTAAGTGACCATTAAGTAAAATGAGATTACGGTACTGAGGCTCCACTAAATGAACTACTGGTTCTATTACCATTTAACCAATTGATAAACTATACTGTTTAAATCTTTTGTGCATTCTCAAGGTTTGCAGTATTAAAACAGGTTAAACACAAGTTGATTTTATTATGGCGAGAAAGCTGTTACTGGGAAGTCTTTCATCTTTTGATACAATCTTTCTCATCTATTTTATTTCTTTTTGTCATTCATTGCTTTATTCAACACTCATTCTGGTAACCATAAGAATGCTACAGCGAGTGGCAAGTATGTGTTGTCTATGTTTTTTAGTTTCGCACTCGGGAAGCAGATCTGAAGCGCATGGAGGGTGTGGGCGACAGTACGGGACAGGACGGCTGGGCCTTTCTTACCCCAGTCGGTGCCGTCTCCCGCGCTCCTGGACTCCACAGAGTTGTCCACGTCATCAGAGCCCCCCAGGAAGTCGAAGCCCTTCAGGGCCTCCTCTGTGTCCAGGTCATCGCTGATGTCAGAGGAGGACGATGGGGAGGCCGATACCTTCTTCCTCACAATCTGGTTTTTAAACGTGATAGTGTTATTATTATTATTATTATTATTATTATTATTATTATTAAAGTGGCTTTCCAAACCCAAGGACACTGGACATAGTGATAAAGAAGAAACAAAGTACAATTAAAAAGCAGAATGAAAAAATTAAACAAAAACATACAGAACTGAATGTAGGGCAATGATGAGTTTTTAGATTTGAAGAGAGTCAAAGAATTTGCCTCTTGAAGACTCAGAGGTAGGGCATTCCATAACAGCGACAGAAAATCACGGCCACCAAAAAATCACCAAAAGTCAGAGATTTAGTTTCAGGTTCAGTGACACGTCTTCCAGTTTCCCTACAGAACTGTGCACTGCACAGTACGCAAAGCTCTATACGTTCCACGTTTTCTAACAGCTACACACATCGAGTTTACAGGCAGGTATTTTACAGACAAGGCACATGGGGCTCAAAGACACCTATACTTGCACACGTAAGGAATATTCCAGACACTACATAGGCGTCCCTACTTGATTATACTTCAGGTTAAACGTTCCATTCAAGTTAAAGTGTTCCGTGAAGAGAGGATAAATGTGACTGCAGCAGACCTTAAGGAAGTATGGAGGTGGATTACTGTAAAACATACCTGAAATGCCACAGATGTGACAGTGAAATTTTGTTTAACATTAACAAACAAACTGCTGTAAAGCAGTTATGAGCTTCCTGCTGCAAGACTGTGTGAAGCCAGCCTTTCACAGTTGAACAAGACACCTCAGAGCTGGCTAGAAGTGGCCTCAATGCCAACTGCTGTGAACAAAACACACTCTTATTGCAAAGGAGACCGAAGAAAAAGTAAATCCCCACAGGGCCGGTCAATAATTCTGTTTAAAATCAACATTTTAAAATGGCTCCCTGAAGCCACGATGCATCTTCACACAGAGACACAAAACAGTCAGGAAAGGCAAGCTCCTCAGTGCCACCATAACATTCCAGGTTTCTTAGCAACTATTATTTTCTACATCATGCAAAAATGTGAGAAAATCTGCACTGCATGAGGGGAAATCTTTATTTCCTAGATGACAAATTGAATTTATTTACTAACTACATACAGTAGAAACACATTGGCAGCTCACAGTAATGTGTTAAAAAAAAGATTAGCCCCAATTTCTGAATTGTCATGGGACTGGCTTCAACTAAAACTACAGTATGCTTTGTACAAAGAATTATAATATATGCTCATGTTACTAGATCAGATCAACTTGTCGAATTAAATGTATCATTCAGAGAAATGCTTTTTTTATTTGCAAACTGTAGTCACTTACATGATCTATTGCTAAATAAACCAATGGAACATGCTTATGCTTTAGAATTTGGCCCGTCATATATACCATATCATTTCTTTGTATTTTACAAAACACCACATGTAAGAAGGACATACAGTTTGCCTTTGTAAAGGTGAAATGCAAAGGTCTTTTAGGACTGCAAAAGGCATTACAAGAACATGGATCCCTTTTCTGGGTTTTAGAAGTGTACTGTTACTCACCGTCGAAGAATCGATCATTGTCTTGTCTTTCCCGTCACTGTCATCATCTTCATCTTCGTCACTGAACTCTGCAGCAGCACTTTCAATGAATTTAAAGGCTTCCAGCACTGAGGCCGAGTCAGTCAAATCAGGTTTCCTGATCACACAGGAGGAAAGCCATCAGGAAAGGAGAACAGGCAGATCTTCACGCACGGGAACATGCACAATAACTCCCCACAGCAAAGCAGTCAGGAACAAATACAGACATTTAAAGCAATTCATTAAGGGTTTTATTGTAAAAAGGGAAAAGGTTATCAGAATCAAATGGCACAACAATAACATTTCTTCCTGCGTTAGGGTGTAAGGGTTAAAGGTCATAAGTGCCATACAGTTCAGAGGAAGTCACAGAATTTATTCTGATCTGTTTTTCTGGGATTGGGGAAATTTGTGAAAAAATTTAGCTAAGTGAAGGAATCTCTTCTAATGTCATCTTTAGAAAAATGTGACTATGAGCTGGTGCAGAATTTTCTAATCAAGTAAGAAAAACAAAACCTGCCATAAAGAAACAATTTGCAAATAAAACGCTCTTTAGACATTAGCCGCAGTGTATTAAACCATTATTAGTCATCAGCATGGGCCACAAACAATACATTAAGCAACTGTTGCTTACGTGATAATGAAGGTTTCAAAAACAGTAAACGTGACACTCAGGATATTCTCAAAGCTTATGAAGAAGTGAATAGAAACCAGTTCCATTTAAGCCTGGTTATTTCACTGTTCAAAAAATCTTTTTCGCTGCACAGAAGAAAAATACGCCTGTTCTGGAAAGCTACAGGCAATTTTCATTTTAGAGTAAATATTTGTATAAAAGGCTCTCGTGCAGAATGATGCCATTTTAGTCCTTTTATACTATTAAATGCTATTAAGGGTACAACGTTTGCATTCACTGATGTTGATGCTACTCAAATGTAGATTAAAGCGTCTGACAGTTTTGGCTCTAGATTTTCAGACAACTTTCGCCCCCAAAAAAGTAGCATCAGTAAAATACTTCTATTTCTGCAGTGGATTTTACAGCAGGCCGTTCTTAGGATTCAGCTACATGGGGATGCAAAGACAAAACTGTGTTCCGCCACCATATACTTTTTTCACAAAGAATCAATACCGCACATTTTATGAAACTGTATTCATTCCTGCGGATCCTGAGATGATCTGAATGACATCAGCAAAGTGAGCATGGATGACTATGCTTTTACTGAACAAACCGATTCCTTGACAAAATCCACTCTGGGAGGTGTCGCCTACATGCATCTGCAGCGTGAGTGTCAGGGCGTCCGCTGGTGTTCTTACCCAGTCATGATGCTGCCCTTCAAGGAGGGCTCAGTACCGTTCACCATGGGCTCTGGGTTCTTCTCCGGTGGTTTCTCTCCTGCATCCCCGGCCAGGCCTAGCAAAGCTTTTACCCTCTGAGACTTCACATCCAAAATGGTGTCTGTGTAGCCCACCTCCTGCAGGTACCTAGGAAGAAAGGGCCATTAGCGCTGCTCAAGTGGAATTAAGACCATCAGAACGACGTAAGATTGCCTTCTTTTTCACTGAGAGTGAATTCCACGGGCAAGATGACCCACTGAAATGTGAGGTTATTGCGAATACTGTATCTTTCAATCACGTGAATGTCTTCAACAGCACTTGGCGGATCTAATGGAATAAGATGAAGTAGCGTAGAGGCAGTTTATAAAGAAATGCTTTATGAAATCTTAGATGGCCAGCAGTGGACAGAGGGAAGAGAAACACACTGACCCTGCTTTTGGGTGCTGTTGGTAATACAGCTGAGAGGTTTATATAGGGAAAGAAGGCAGCAGACTCTCTTTATAAGATCAGAGTTGCCAAATGACTATTCAAAAATCTGTGATGCTCTGGCTAATTCACAGATACGTGACTCATGGGGAAAAGCTCATCCCATTTCAATTCATAGAACATCAAATGACTTTAATTATAAGCTGCAAAATCAATTCACAGTAGACTGATAATGGAATAACATTGCACCTGAAATGCTTCTGTCAGAAGCCCAGTAGTATACAGTACATAATTAAACCTCACTGCTTCCTAGTAGAACTGACAGAAAATAGACAGACAGAATAGACCATTCAAGACTCTAAAGCCACCTCCAAGTAAATTCAAGAAATTCCTTACACAACAACACTGCACAGAAGCAAAGACTGAAAACACCGAAGTAGTTACCTGTGTGGTCACATAGTTAAAGCATGGAAAAACATGTGTTAAAGGTTGTATTTCATATTTTGCCTTCTGTCTAGCTGGAAGAGACAAGATACCTAATCATTAGCATTTGTATTTACTTGGGAGTTTTCTAAATCAATCTTCTGTTTTTACAATCAACTAACCCAATGACTAAAAGGAGAAATCCAGAAAAACGAACATCACAGCTCTTATTCTGCCCAGAGGGCACTCCCCAGATTAGATGTTACATTAAAGTGCCTTCTGGTGGAAATAAATTAGAAAAATTTTTAAAAATTAAATTACTTGCGGGCAGGTTTCTAAAATGGCAAAATAGTACACCTGGCAGTCGTTGCCTTCATTAAATTTTTAATACAATCAGCATTTTTACAAAAAGACATTACATACCTTCCTATTACATGAAAATTTTGAGCTCTGTGTTATTCCAAATGTTATGTCTCGGCTTGCTGCCTATGTGGACACTTGATAAAATATCATCTTGTACCAGCTTTTAAAACTGGGGTGGGGGGGGGGGGGGTCGTTTCTTGCTGTACCAGTCTCTATAGTCACTGAGGGGCTGAATGCTCTCACACAATCCTCCATTCATTCCTCCAACACTGTGTTTCTTCTGCAAAAACCACTGTCTTGTGAAAAAAACTTTCATTCACATACTTTCCTTGGTTACTTCAACCAATTCCCTGCTTTTTTTAAAAAGAAAATCTATTAAATGTTCAACAGCAGTAATTAGGTCTAAATAAAAACTATAGAATTTATTAAAACATGTTCAACGCTTCCAATTTAATTTATTTCTGTACCCATTCTCCTAAGAATTTGAGTGACTGTCAGGACTGTAAAGTATGTTAATATTTATTCAATAGTGGTCTGAATACTATGAAATAAAAAATACACAAAAAGATTTTATTCAGCTTCAACAAGTATTTGGTATCTTCAATATATTGTTTTGCTTTGTGCTTGTGATGTTTTTGTATTTGCTGCCTTCAAAGCAGTTGGATCTGAACAGCATGTACCAGGGGTGACTGCAAATTTAAAATGTTAAATGTTACAAAAAGTCACAGGTACAGCTTAGAGCTTGTTAAGAAAGTGCCCAACATAGAACTGGTTATGTAAAAATCCCTGAGGAAGATGGAAAGAAGGTCTCTGTTAATTTTCTGTTTGGTGCTGAAATAGCATTAGAAAACAAAGACCATGCACAAAGAAACAAGGGATAAGGTCAGGGAAATTTCACTAAAGACAGCAACCACTGAAAACCCACTTTGATTGCCCTACTTGGATAATCGCAGAAATTTAATTATATGGAGAAAAAATGAGGCATCGAATTATCCAGTTTTACGTGGAGGAGATGTGCATTAAAAAAAAGGAAATAAGATCATGAAAAATAACTTGAAGCATAGAAGTGGGTCACATCCTGCTGGATCATTAACTCTTTCACTGTCTGTCCCTGAAGATGGCTAGAAAACCTTCAGAGCTCTCTTTTTACGTGTGCAGTGCTTTTCAATGGTCTGTCGCCCTGACAGCTGTGGTAGTGAGGCAGAACTGCCCCCTGCCTGCCAGCAGGGATGTAAGACAAAGAGGCCAGTCACTGATTTTCAGCTCTGCACAGACACAGGGTGAAGGGGAACTCGGGGAGCAGCTATTATTCTGAAAGCCACAAGGAGCCAATGCAAAGCAGCTAAAAGAGGTGGCATATACTCATTTTAGTTTGAGTTAAAAGTCTGAGCAGCTGAACATATTGCAACTGAACAATATGTTTGGATACACCAGTGAAAACTGCACTGCCAGATCTAGCTGAATGGCTTCCTTTCGTTTGTAACCCTTTTTATACACTACAATAATCCAGCTGGAAAAAAGACAAGAGCACGCCACAGCATTTGTGCATCAGACTTGGAGAGATATATACAGAAATATGCACTAGGATGAAAACCACTGCACTGGTCCCCAGTACTGTAATGGCATATATACTGGGCTATCTTCTCTAAGGTACTAAATATGCATCAGTTTATCCAGAATTCTGTGGACTATGTACTAATTAAAAGTGCTCTGTCCTCTGTGGACTGCAATTTCCAAACAATGAAGTTTAGAAAGGAGCTACTGTAGATGTCCTGCTGCTCACAAATAAAGCACTGGATGCTTTAACTACATTCTAAATAGAAAGAGTACAAGCCAGATTTTAATCCGAGGACTTCTTACTCTGCCTCGGCCCTACATGGGTGTCAGAGCCCCTTGTGTGGAGTACCAATTCTGGGGAGCTCACTGCCCACGTCCCTGAGACTCTGAGGCTGTCGACCCTTTCCAAACTCCCTTAAAGGTCTATCTGCTCATTAACGTTTTGAATGAATAACCCAGTTTCTCTCTTGGCTTCACTGAGTCAGCTTGCTCAGCTTTTTGTCCAGTTTGTCCTTCTGCTGTGTATTATGTATGTGCTATTGTGCGGAGCTTTGGGTTTCTTGAAAAACGATGATAATTGATTTGGTACAACCACTGCAATTCATCCATCCATTTTTTTTAGTAACTGCCAGTAATAATAATAATCTTCCATTTTCAATACCAGCTTAGTCCAGTACACAGTCAGGGTGGTGATGATTACTACATTCAAATTATTTACAAATTAAGTATAATGTATAGTGGCTTTGCTCACTGTAAAACTTGCAATCCATGCAACTGTTAAAGAGAGGGTTTTCCACCTCACTGTCTTAAAAAGTTATAGGATATGGGTCAGTATTATTCAGATACACATTTATAGCTATAGCTGTGCTTCCAATCATGATGATCTGCTGGGCCTTATTAGGTGATGGATTTCCATTGATCTGAAAGTCCAGAGACTCAATGAAGCAGGGTGGCATCCTGCTCACATAGGCTCAAAAATAAAGAGGGCCTATGTGAATTGTGGCTCATGCTGGAGCATCTTCCAGAGCCTTGCAAGAGTGATGCTGTAAAGGTGTTTGCGGAAAAATATATAAACCGGCACACCAAAAAGACTGAATCGATACTTCAAATTCCCAAATGTAATCTGAAGAATAAGGAAGTAGGGAAAGTGATATCTGCTATGAACCCCTTCATCGCTATTTCATTTTTTAAACTATTTGAAATCCACTGCAAATCACAAAACTGACAGAATCCAGCCATAAACGAATTGATTCCCCGTGAGAAACTACTTGAGAACTTGATCTGACCATGCTTTGGCCAACGACTAGAAAAGATCTGAAGATGCCAAGAGCAGCACCTTGAAGTGCTGTCAGGACATCCACTTCAAAGGCTCAGCCACTTTGGCACAACAGTCTCTCAACACATTGTGTCAAAAAGACAACTGCAATCCCAGACTTACAAAAGCAAATTCCATGCTGGAAAGCTTAAGAGAGGGCATTCACACGCTTCAGTGTAAAATATAAATATAAGTATAATAAATATAAGTAAAACTATAAAATATCAATAAAAAACATCTTTAGACATTAAAATACAATAGGAAACCATAAATGTCAATTGATATGGCACTAACTTAATGAATTCTGAATACACAATAAATTATAGTTACATTACATTTTTAATCTTTTCTTGCATAACTGTTTTTTCTTCGCCTCCTTCGTCTTGATTTATATAAGGATGTGCTGCTCTATATAACAAAACTCCTACTAGGCTCCTGAGGGGGGCACAGTTTTGCTCTCTTTCCTGCCTTCGGTTCACAAGCTCTTGTCATTTCTGCCACAGGAATGACAGTCTTAAAAGACACAAGAGTAGAAATCAAACTAATAACTATAGCCAATCATTATTCTCCCCTCAATTAAAAATACAATATAAAACTAAGTTAAATATTAACCATACTACAGAATATGCTAATTGTTTTACAGTTCTGTGTTTGAGGTATTGAGCTTTGAAATGCTGGACCTAACACAGAACTTCCCAAAACAAAATGCATTAGGATTAAACCTCGTAGTGTAGGAGGGGGGAGATAGGTTTTGCATTCAACAGCAGATCACACACGTGGTGAGGTATATTTTACCCTGAATTACAAACTAGCACCAGTAGCCTGTGTTTGCGAAAGCATGATTCTTCCTTCAAAATGAATCAGTGCATTTCTCACTTCTGGACAGGAGGTGGAGAAATTGGAGAATCAAGACAGAAGTGCTGTGCTGTACTTACTGTCTTAGGAGCTGTCGCCCCTGTTTCCAGGAGATCTGGTTGTTCAAGGGGGCTTGGACCTCATTGTCCTTTTCATTTCCCTCATCTGAAAGCGTGGAGGAGACAGGTTTAAGACAAAAAAAAAGGTCCGGTGACTGCATTTTTCGATAATGATGGCCGCTCCTTTAAAACAATTTTAAAGCTTTGTTTTTGAAAGCCTCGTGTTAACACCATCACAAGTTAAAAATGCAGGACACAAAACAAGTTTTTGTCAGCGTGACGATTACATGCCATTAACAGACAAGCAATAACAACAACGTTTTTTTCCCCCAAATGTAGACAAAAGTGATCCTTGAAAAAATGCAACTTTACAGCTATACTTTAAGAAAACACTACTTTATAATGTTTTATAGCTCACACAGGCAAAACACGTTTTAAATCATTATAAATCATGAAAGATATTCCTAAAGCCAAAGGAAAGACTTTAACAATAATTTATTTAAGACTCTAATATCCTAGTTAATGATTCATATTAACTATTAACGAGAAATATTTAATAGAGCAATCAAAGGTAGCCACCCAGATAGATTCATACACAATGTTTCTTTCCCCTAACATTCCATAAAAAGTCCAATTTTGGCAGTAATCTCTTCCAGGTATTTTTCAGTAATAATAATCTAAATTTCTGAGCATCCATCAGAATTGATTGCTTTATTTTAATTTTATGCTGCTAACTCACTACCAGGCATTACACATAACAATATATCAAAGAAACAAACTTAAAAAAATGGAATATACTGTATAGAAAAAGATCTATCACAGCAAATGTAGCTCCTGTAACTGCCTAGAGCATTAAATTTAGTTTTGATTTGTAAGATTTCAGTATTGCTGCTCTCAACTACTGCCTGAAGACAAGCTCGCTGATGTTGATTTATGACTAAAATGTCTAAATATACATTACTGTATATATACATTTTGCTGGGATGCCTTGTTGTGGTATGGTGGTATAGTATTTCTTTTATTGTGCTGACTGTCATTGTCAGTACAGGCAAAAAAGGTAATGGAAATGCTTTCATAGCTGTTGGCAAGACACAAAAGACACACACCCGATTGGACGATGCCTAACACGAGTGACGATATACAGGCTGCCATTTGCATGCGTTCTGCAGGTTTTTACAAGACAGGCGGCTGGTTGTGTAAATAAATACAACAGGTCCATCATATCAAGGGCTCAGTTTTCCCCTTTCTTCCAGATTAGCAATAGAGACGCAATTAATTTTAACCTTCAAAACGAGGACCCAGTTTTAATCGTCAAGTGTGTTTAAGCCTCATCCACTGCACATCCTGGTTTCTTTAAATAGTTACCAGTTGTTTGTGACGGTGCTGCATACAAAACAAAGAGTCAGCTGATAACCCCTTTCCTACTGTGTCATTAAGAGCACACTGCAAGATTAGCAGTGAGAGAGAAGAAAAAAGTCTTTTTCATACATAGTGTACAATTCTGATCTATTAGGATAACCCCTTATTTAGCGTGCAACTAAAAATCCATTCGCTTTGTCCAAAAATAAGCAGAAAAGGATTCACTTATCATCTTTTATACAGATTATAAGTTCATTAATGTAGGGAAGAGACTGGAATTGAAAGGATATGGAAGGAAAAATTAGGCAGCTACTAACATGACACTATCTGAACTGGGTCATTGCTAATTCAGTTAGTGACAGGTGCAACACTAGACAGCTCTCCCATCATAAAAGCCGAAGGCCTGAAAAAGCACCTTAGCGCTTCTGTGAACTCAGATCAAGGAAAAACAATTCAGATGACAAGGAATATTAAAATACATGAATTATTCAGCCCTGCTTTCCAACAAAGCTAGAATTACAAATGATCACGATGAAGGCAGCATCAAAGTTGAGAGACGAATCATATTGCTAGTCCGTGTGCTAAGTGAAACCAAGGCCTAAGGTGACTAATTCAGGACGAAGCAGAGACACAAATGCTTGTGTACTTTTCTTTTAAAGATAGCAAAACATAAAAATGGTGTTGTGACTTCCAGGGAGATATCTACCAGAAATAATGTGCTCAGGTAGAGTGACCTATGATAAAGACCTGGCCAAAGACTACATTGACATTACAGTAGCTGTCAGCAACATCTATCACCAACTGGTATAAAAAATGAATCTACCTTTCCCCCCCTTTTCCTGTCTTCCCTCTGCTCCTGTCCTGTGACTTGCACCCCCATCTACCCATACTGGCAGTGCTGCCTCACAGTACTAGCTTGTTTGAGAAAACATGGGAGGATGCATTAAAAACTGTACATTCAAACATTAGTGGAAAACAAAAGTCCCACAGGAGAAAAAAGCAGAGCCTTTGTGAGCAAAGCAGTGATACACAAAGATGTCAGTCTTAAATGACTTGAATGTAAAGACTTCATTAAAAGTGTTTTGCATCTTATATGACTTAAGATATAACGGGTATCTAGTTACAGTCTGCAAACCAGAAGGTCACCTCTATATGCCCTGAACTTTTATATATACTGTATATTACAAAAATGTTAAAAAGTTCATTCATTACATAAAATATTAAAACAAGTCTATAAAATAATAAATTAAAAGGCAAATGTGCATATCTATCTTACCAGAGTCATAGCTTGGGGGTTTCATGTCTCCTTGATTTAACTCTGTCCCATACTTTAATTTATGGTATTTTGCTCTAGAAAAGAAGGAAAGAAAAAAGAACAATACATCATGAGACTGCCACAGTTATTTCACAAAACCTTCTGGCACACGGTTAAAAACCGCACAACAAATTTTATTTAGAATCACATAAACAAGCTATGATGACAAGAAAACAGACACTGCTGTTCCAGTAAACATTTGAGCAAAAAAAAAGTATTAATATCTCTTCGTCTAGGTTCCTTAATGTGTAGACAAGAACAAAATCCCTACTCAGCTTGATACCAGGAAATTTGACTTTTTGTTCTACCTAGACTAAACAGCGGGCTTTGGTTAGAAATGAAATAAAAGCTAACAATAAAAGTGTTTTCAAACGCAAAATCAAATTTTCATAAACTTGTGTGGTGCGCAATTTAAAAACATTTGTTTCATACATCCCGATTCAAAGAGCGTGATTCACGAATTTGTTCTTGCAGATTTGTACAGACACTTCAATTACTTCACAGTTTGGCTAACAACATACTCACAGACACAGTCACTGCATTTCATAGGGGTCTTAAAGACACCAGGGATTATTTCGTGACATATATCCCACTATTAAAAAGGCTATTGATACTCAGGGGTATTTCGATTAGTTTTATTTTCAGAATTGAGTACTGGGAATATTCAGCTGAGGTGCTATTTCTTTAAAGACGTTCAAAAACTAGACTAGTTGCTAAGCAACCAAAGCCATCGGTAGACATCCCAGAGGTTAAGCAATGTCGTTTCTCACTCCAACTGGGCCACAGTGGACTGGGACTAAAAGAGAAAGGGCTGTTTCTGCCACCCAAACACAGGGCAGTCACTCTTTCAATAAGGATGTCTGAGGGGAAAAGTGGAACCATTCTTTTCCTATCTTCATCAAATAAACCCCCCTTTGCAGATTAATAGCAGGTCCTAGTAATGGGTACGCAGCAATATGATAATCTCCAGAGTGCATTTTACAGTTCTTTGACCTGTGGTCCGAAACCCCAAAAAACTACTAGCAAGACATTGTGGCACGGTATTTCTTTTTTTCTGTGTTTCTTTCTTGCCCTATATTCACGTTTCCTGGGAGGCAGAAAAGTTTCAGAAGAAACAGCGCCCATCAGGCGTTATTAAAATCATACAGCTACCAAATGCGCTCTTTCTACATTTTTGCACGAGTGAATGCTTAGGTCCAAAGACGTGAACTACAGCTCCCCAAGATCCCTCTCCGAAAAAAAAGAAATGTGCAGAGCAAAGATTGGGAACATCCAAACTTATAGAAAAATGTAGGAACTAGGTCATCAGATCACTGTGCTGTTATTTTAGTGCATCAGAGCTCTGAACCGGAATAGCCACTAAGGAAAAATGGCTCATGGTTAAAATTAGAAACAAATACTGGTGTAGGACAGGATATATTGTCTTGGCTGTACCTAGCATCTTCATTTCACGCAATTCTTTTCCCCTACGATGACCTAACTGCGAACCTGTCAATGGAATGTCCGCTGTACTTGTTAAGCAAAGCTCATAAAACTGATTTTGATCAATTTTTGAGATAATCCACTACTATTCAGTAACAGTTTCAAAGGCTTTTTACTGCTGTCACTGAATGCCCTAAACATGTGTTAGAATAGTGTCACAGGCTTGCTTTCACACCCATAATATACCCACTCCAGATGGTTTTTTGATGCTAACTAAACCTACTACGTTTCAAAATGCAATTACAAACACATCAGTCATGGCGGAAACGTGCAGAGCTCATTTCCCCAAAGCCCAGTATACCAGGCCTGTTCACAATCATTTTGCACTTGTCCTGCGCACGGTCACTTTCACACAATAAATTGCTTTCTATGTTAAAGGCTATTTATTTGTTCCCTCTTTCATTACTTCCCTGATCAATGTTCCCCTCGTAACTCCTACCAGCAAAGGCAGTTAAACTTGAATCATGTTTCTTCTCAATGGCCCTGGATCAATGAAATTCAGTAGCCATGGACTGAATAACTGACAGTATACCCTCATTCTCACTCATTCAGTCCTGCCGGCCAGGAAAGAAGCCTGTATCTCGTTCTGTGTCTGTGTTGCTAATGAACAGAAGGAGGTGTCGTTCTTTGGATCGCTAGCTCAGATTGCATGGACTGAGTCAGAGACGCTTTGTAACTCAAAGCTCGGCTTTTCGACACAGGGTTTTCTCAGCCCAGTCTTCACTGGAGCATCCCGAACACGTTTGTAAAAACAGGGGCTTACAACATCCTGCACAAAATAGACTGTGTTCTTTTACAGAGGTTAAGACTTTCATCAAAACAATAAATATACAATCGACTTGCAGCTTACACGGCGGTTAGGGATTTTGAGTGGCACGTGAAGCCAAATTCGTGTGTGGTCAACTCTTACCCTATAACCCTTATAAAATACCCTACTAACCACTTACGGCAATACAATAAGTATAAAAACAGTACATGAACATAAATAAAACAACTGTATAGGGTCACTATCGCTCATAAGCGTGTTTGACTAATTTTTCAGAGAATAAAGCATTGTTTGCTATTTTTGATTTTTCTGAGCCAGCCGCATAAAGCTGCGATGGCACAAACTGCGAGTCGTATGTATTTCTAGCCGACTGATAGATGAGTTTGGGAATAGGCCTTGCACAATTCTCCATAGCGTCCTGGCAGTTAGAGGACACTTCAGTAAACCGGAACTGACTACGGCAGCTCCTGTTTTCCAGTGTTTGCAGTTTCTCGTGAACTTCCCCTAGGCCGGAGTGGGCACCTCGGTAGGGAGAAATTCTGAAAAGGCACATAAAGACCTCGGGAAGCAGTTCACAGCCTGGGAACAGCCCTGTTCATAGACGTGGTCTTACACTCAACCCTCTTCAAAGGCCTCAGCTCCCTCACAGACTAGAGCCATGGACACTAATACACAAGCACCGCGTGGGAGTCAGACACTGAATTAAAGTGAGTCGCCCAAAATAAACGGCAAGCAGTCCCAGTCTCCATAATGCTATGGTAAAGGACAGAAGTCACATTTTTAACTTTGTATGCTTGTACTGAAGAGCAAAACACAGAGATGTAAGCAGGGGTAAACAAAGTTTGAGGTCTGTTTTCTTTCCGTCCCCCAGGAACACTCTTTGTCCATTCTTTTGATCCGCCAATTCCTGTAACCTGACATTTTTTGGGGAAAAAAGCAAATGTCTTGGAGACTTTAAAAGAACTCACAAAAAAAAACAACCAACAACGCCATGTCTGTTGAACATTCCAGAGTTTGTAAAATTCCAGTGCAAGAAACCACTGGGACAGATCAGACCACAGCATGCTGACCACAAGTGCACATTTTTCTGTGCTGACGCGCTGAAATTTGCCTAAGTAGGAGTGAAACCATCTTCTGAACATAAATTATCTGCATTTCTTTGGGAGACAAATACCAGAGACCTCTCAATAGTATGTGTAGAAGGGAAAAAAAAAAGTTTCCGGAAGAACAAAAAGGTACTGAATTAGAATGTAACATTTTATAAGGAGAATCAATAGGTTATTGCAAACAACTGCATACTTGCATTTGTAACAGTCCCTCTCCTCCTTAATGTGTCCTCCACTCCAGAATGACACAAAAAAGCAGGAAAGGCTATAACGCACTGTTATTGCATAAATACTAGCAACCACGGTGCAACTGCTGGTGAGTAATATTTCGAAGGAGTTCCAGATGATGTAACAGTAACTTTCTCCCAAAACGGTCATCCAAAACACTGGAAAGATGTGTAACATTAAACTCCATGCCAGCGATCATGGGCTTTAATATACAGGTTCCGTTATGATGCAAACTAGTAACAAGAAAACTAATTCCATGGCTTCAAGGAAAACACAAGGGTGACCTTGTCATTCCTACTTTCTGGTCTAAAGACAAAGTATATATTTCCTGCAGCAGCTTGTACCCATGTTGGTACATTAATCTCTGACGTCGTTTCAGAGATCAGCTTCCCACTGTCCTGTTTGAATACAGATGAATAATTCCTATTTTATCACTCTCCCACTACAAAGGCACAAGTACAGACTACGTTAAAAAAAATCCTAACTGCAGAGGCCTAGGAAAAGGAACTGATTTCAGCCGATGATGAAATAAAAAGTCTCAGACAAAATTTAAACCCTTAAAATGTTGTCCTGCACTCCATGCTATTCACTTAATATGAGGAACTAGATGATGTTGTAAAGAGCGTTGCTTTACTTTCATATTTTCATAATCAGCTTATTTGTCACTGCTGCTGTGTAGCTTTAGTGAAGTGATCTCAGGTTAAAAGAAAAAAACTTGGTTGAGTGCTGAGAGGGTGACTCAGTGAGTGGGAGAGAAACAGCTGACAGGAGTAAGAAGTAAAGACGTAAAGGGAATCATTTCTATCATGGAAGCAAAATACAAAAGGGCTTCTATAAATTAAGGGATTGCCTGGCTTTATCTTTTAAAAATGTTAGCAGCTTTCGGTTTAACATTTTAATGTCTAGTACCATGCTGTAGAAAGTGAGATGAGGTTTTCTTTTATTTTAAAAAAGACAGGAATTGAGAATTGTAAACCACAGCTCCTGGGAATCATCGGTGGTTGAAAAGTGCACTGTCAGAGCCGTCTGGCTCTCTTCCACACTACGAGTCCCACGATGCCCTCAGCAGATTTGGCTTCAATAGGAGAAGTGATGCAGCTCTCACTTACAACAGCGTCACCACACAGTCCCCACCCTGCACATCAGAGGGGCCGCTGCTGCTGCTTTGGAACAAATCAAGGATTCCCCCGCCTGATTCAAGCCAATTCAAGCCCAATGAGTCGCATCGGTCCTCTGACAAAAGATCGGCTGGGGACATATCCCAGACTCCAACCAGGCTTGAAGTCCCACTCCAAGCGAGCACCTCTACTCGTTAAGCCACTGTAATACTGTTGCAATTCCCATTTTTGGGTCATACTACATGAAACTAGGTCGGGTTTTCAACAG
The DNA here is from genome assembly GCF_059453375.1 of Lepisosteus platostomus. Taxonomy (NCBI): domain Eukaryota; kingdom Metazoa; phylum Chordata; class Actinopteri; order Semionotiformes; family Lepisosteidae; genus Lepisosteus; species Lepisosteus platostomus. The sequence goes on along the minus strand of NC_142627.1, from coordinate 11,045,826 downwards.
AGCGCCACCTGAAGGAGATTTCCAAAGCAAAGCTGTGGCTTTCACGTCATAAGACATCTTCAGGAGCTCAGTACTTCAGATCTTAGGCTAAAAGATCTGGTGGGGGGGGGGGAAGGGAAATATGGAAATGAAACATTCTGGGAAATAAACGGATAAGAGCGGACATGCATGTCGTCTCTGAGCACATGGCAAGACAAAAAGTGATCGCGGCGCTTGTTCGGCAGTGCTGCTCTTGTCTGGCAGGCACGTCGTTCTGCGCCAGCGAGAGAGAAATAAAGAAGCGACAGGGACTCGCCCCCCCCGACCTCTCTTGCTTCAGCGCGTATTCCAGCATCTTGATCCTCCGCACGAGGTCCTTCTTCAGGTTCTCCTGGCCCTTCCTCTCGCCTTGCAGGAAAGCGATCTGCGCCTGCAGCCGAAACACAACAAAGTCCACCTGTTAAAACAGGGAGCTGCCGCACAGTCACTCGGAGCCCTCCCCGCCAGAGCCGCCCACCGTCCTGCTCCTGCTGCGAGCACCCACCCAGCACGACTGATGAAGCAGAAACGAGTAACGCCACACGTTGCCACACAAAGCTGAGGACATACCGACTTTTAACAACCTTCAAGCCCCCCCTGAGAATGCATTCTGGAAATCCATCGAGAACCACATCGAATGTTACTCTTCACAAACATCCAGTATTGTATTTACTGCTGGGTGAGATTTTCCAATCCAGAAATGAAAGTGCCACAGCAATTCTCATGGCTGGGAATTCAATTGTGTTATTGGATTTCATTTCAACACCTGGGTAGAGTTCAAAGGTCCCAGAAATTCAGAGGAACAGAATTGCCTCCTGCAGTGAGCTTGATAGCTCTCCTCCATATTAATCTGACTGGAGGCAAAAGAGAAACATGCAGACACTCAGCATTTTTCTGGATAGGTGAAAATCACCTTATCCTGCCATCAGATCTCTCCTCTTTCCTTAATAAACAGACAGCTGGCAGCCGAGATGATAAAACTCAATCACCATTCCCAACTAGCACAGCACTGGGCAGTTTCTTCGTTTCATCTTCCTTAAATGACAGATCTGTAATACCATGTCAGTTTCGATGTTAATTAGGTTGAAAAGTACTTCAACCATGGATAGGATCCTTTTGGTAAATAAGAGATCGCGCATCCTGACTTGAAACGTCCTTTCAAGCCCTGACTGCGGGAGGGTTAAATAATAGTTGACCTCGATTTGAGAGGTTATAGATTTACGAATGGGGTTATCAGGACATGGCAAAAACCTAATCTTATCCTGCCAATCCTCTCGACAGCTCAAGTGATCAATGAACTATAAACACAAAATTACATTCGGCGTATAGAGAGGGACAGAGTGTTGCATAGCACACTTGGTAAGATGAAAACACATCCAAATCACAAGACCTTTTCCCAGATTAAAAAGTTTTAATCACAGCTTTGATTTCTGATACTATAAACACTTCGTCAAAACATTTAATGCTGTTTGCAAGGTATACTATTTTAAAACAGACATTAGATGGCAAAATACATTATCATTAGCAAACACGAGCACAAAACAGGATTGCTTTTTCACCCATAATATGAGAAATAAATGTATTATCATCTTGACAAAGGTATGGAACAAACAAACGGAGTGGCTTGATAAGGCTTAATTTCTAAGAAACCACAGGAATAAACATTAAACAGTGTCTTATTTTAAACTGACGAAGTGGTAAGGGATACAAGCAGTCTTTGAACACAGAAGGTGGTTTGTACTGAGAGGTTAAATATCAAATTATCAATACAACAAAAACTTCTGTGTCTACACCGTCAATAATGTCTTAATTCTACTATGGTTCTTGTCAAACCACATCCTGAAAACGAAAAAAAAACTTAATTCCAAAGCACATTAGGCAACTTAACGAAAAAGAAGGTAGAGGTGTCTTGCGTGCTTTCTCACAATGACGTTTACAGGACAGGTTAGATGGGCTACAGTACATGTGCTGGAATATACCAGAGGTAACATACTATGGGTGACAGGGCCTTCTCTAGCGACTCCCAAAGCTCCAGATTTCTACCCTCAAGGCTTCAGAGAGTCACCCACCCTGAGTGCAGTCAAATCCAGACTCATAACCTTCTTCTTCATAAAGGCTTTTATGTTAATGCTGTCTGTGCCTGGCCTATTGCCTACTTAAAACCCTTGTTTTTTATTGTTCTTTTTGTCTCCTTGTTGGTGTTTTTCTTACTGTAAAAAGCTTTGAGAAGCAACTTTTAAAGTTGCTATAGAAAATCCAGTTATATTATTATTATTATTATTAAGCTTTAAAAACATGTTGCGGGAGCAAAGGAAAGGACTATGGCAGTAAAAGTGTTTTTCCAGCAGTAACTGCTGCTGAGGCCTTCTTATTCTCCAGCTTGTTTTTCTAGCCACGCTGCTGGTTTGCAGCTGCACGAAAACAAGAAGAAAATAAAAGGTGAATCTTTTTTTTTTTTGGTCTGAAGAAGGACTTCTGGATATGACGTGTGCATTCCGAGTGAGAGCCCGACCATTCAAATCCCACATCCAAACAGAATTTCAAACCTAACCAGCAATTACAAGCGTATAAAAAGCTATGCACTGCAGCAAACTGCAAAGCAAACGCTTATGGAGAAGCAAAACCTAATCTGTTCATGAGCCACCCGTGTAAAACAAAATACTATAAAACATGAAATATAGCTCCAAAATACTTCAGACTACCATTCATTAATCTTCAGACTGGACAGTTTAATCCGTTTTGCTTTTGCAACTAGCTGTGGTTATCCTAGTTCTGTCCTTTATCTGTTGCAACCGATGTGCAATAGGCATTTTGTTTCAAGGTTTTTGCCGGGCACACACAGAATGCAACCTGTGCTACGGAGTACTCACTCATATTCAGATCAAGTTCAGTTTTATTGAAACACACTGACTGAAACACGGAAACACTCTCAAAGGCAGAGTTTTGCTGAAGTTAAATATGCATGTGTTGTGTGAGCATTCAGTGTTTTATTTCAAGACAATTGGGAGTGACTGCCGGAAGAATGTTAGATTTAATTCAGGAAGATAAACATTACCAACGAGATGGAAATAAAGCTTGCGGTGTGACCAGACAAGTTCAGGCTACAACCTGTTTATGCTGCTGGTTGACAGTGGGTTAAAAACCTGCAGTTTTAACGTTAAGTAAGCCAGGGTTGCCGCAGCCCATTCTGGAGGATGATTCTTGAAGGATGGTCTTTATTTATATGTGAATATAAATGACTTGCATACATTCATTGCTTCGGTTCATACATTTTTTTAATGCAGAATGTGCTTGTTGGAAAGGATGTGCTTAATTATCCATCTGCTCAAAATCGTGTCTGACAAACCATCACAGATAAAATGCCTAGCTGGTGTGGTGTAATCCCCACAACAATGCTAAATATATTCATTCATAAAAAAAAAAGACATTTTTCCTTTCTGATTAGTTTATGAGAAGACCTCTTCGGGGAAAAAAAAAAAAGATTGCTGTTAGAAAGTTAAGAGAATTGTTCAGAAGTGCTGCTGTCACCTCATGAGTCATCTTTCATTTAATCGGCTGTTTTGAATAACAGCCCATCCGCGTGTATAGTTGGGCTGAGTGAAAAAGCCTCACCGCCTACCCTCTGAATAAGCCTTGCATCCCAGAATCCCAGTTTCAGCCTACACATAATACTGAAGGTCTGTGATTGTCGCACTCAGCCAGCATATACACAGATTAAAAATGCCAACACTTGAAGAGTGGTACTGTGTGCGTCACCTAAAAGGGCACTGCCAATCGTTAAACAGGAACCCCCCACAGACCAGGAGGGTAAGCAAAGCACAACAGCAATTCTGGCATCTTCAACAGGGCACAATAATCATTTGAGATTCTTACTGACCATTACATTACAAGACAACTTGCTATTGTTTTCGCTTGGCAAAATGCTGTTAGCTTGTAAAAGATGACCGTAAGCTACAGCACTATACTGTGATAACTAGTAAAGACAACCTACACATAGGGCTATTGAGAAGGACATTTGCATTTATGAAATGCCTTTTCATCATCTCATTCTCAAAGTGCCTCACAAACACTTTGCAGGGCAAGCACTCCAAAGGAGAACCTTTACTGAATTCTAGATGCCTACACAGTGAAAACTAATGGCTTATTTTAAAAAAATAACTTGTCACAATGTGCACGAGATTTGGCTAAGGTAACCAGAATATAGGGCTCCAGAATCTTTCCAAACAATTTCCATTTAATAACTTTATGATTATATGTGTATGTACAGCACTGACCCATAGCTGCTGAGATGCAATGAAAACAGCCTGCATTCTGTGAAATGAAAGAAGAAAGGCACACAGTTAAACCGTTCGCAAATTATCCTCCAGAAGAAGACCTAAGGAGACGGAGGAAAAACGAATGGTCATACGGACAGGGGCCTTTAAAATCACTTGTTGCTGCAATAGCAGCAGGAGGTTAAGGAGCTACCGTAACCTTGAAGACGCATCACAGATCCTCAAATCCCCACATCATGCTGAAAACGACAACAGCATGATGATCACAGCTCAGGTCCCAGCACCAAGACCAGAAATCCAATTCGATCCTTCTGCTTTTGGTCTTTGCTTCAGGATCATGCTTCTTCCAAATGAAGTGCTGCAGCCTCTTTCTATTCCTGGACACTGTGGAGAGGAACTGGTGCTGAAACACTGTTGCACCTATGCTGTTCCAGTGGAAAACAAAGTGCAGAATTCACCAAGGGCTTTAGCTAAAGGCAAGAGCTGGGATTGCACAGAAATTGGATATTAAACCTGCTAAACGCACTGTGATGAATTGAGAGCACACTGTGCAAATCTGGCTCACTCAATATTTCCCTAGAGTTGGGCTCTTTAAAGACAGAGCACATTTTCTGTCATAAGTACAAAGTAGTGGTTTACAATACACTCACGCCTACTGAACTGTGATAGTCAAAGAGTTAACCACAGCATCATTTTCTTTCAACACTACAATCAGTAACCTCACATAAAAGTCATCCAGTATGCCAGATTATTATACATTTGTGCCCGCTGATGTCACTATCAAGTTGTTACCAGGATTAAGAGACGTACACTTTCCTTTTCAAAGCATATTTACATACAACTACGTGAAAAGGATGCATTCCTTAAAACTTCATTATTGAAAAGTAAATGTCTTCAATGAAGATGAATTCCAAATTCCCAAAAATGGAAGTAAAAATAACACATGGGCGTATATTCTTATTACAATGCACTAATTAAAATCCAAGTCTGCCACACAATTCTGAGGCAGCTGGGTGAGGATGTGAGGAAAGCATCATTTATTTTGAGCTAAAACTCACAAAAATGGCGTGAGGAGGCTACAGTATGCAGCAAACAATACATTCTGAAGGCGGTGAGAGGCTGTGTGAGGGAGGTGAGCTGGACTGGCAATATACATTCACGTGGGTTGGCGTGCTGTTTTTGTAGAGAAAATTCATTATGCATACCAAAACGGTCTTTATTTTGCAGACGTGTTTATGTGAAAATGGATCAAACTCAATTTTGAGCAAGCTAGAGTATATTTTTTTCGATAAGGGGAGTTTACGTCTGTTATATGATATCTTCCATTTGCTTGTGACCCGGGGGCGCATGGGTTAAAATACAGAGAGAATTTCTTGGGCCACGTCAAAAGTAACTTCTAGAAGCAACTGGCTTCGACGACAAGATCTGAAATTGGTTTAATCAACTGTTCCATCAGTATGAAGCAGTCTCGTTTACAAATGCATTTCTAAGATGAACAGAGAAAGCTTGAAACAATCTGCGTATTCTGATCATTTGCAAAAGTATCTCCATGTCCTTATTAACCAGGGACAAAAATAAACCAAAAGTTTTATGAAGTACCTAGAACTGTGCAACCGGAAGCTTTCAAGAAAAACTCTTGAATTTTTTCAAGAAAAACAATGTGAGTGAGGTGTGAATTGAGCAATTCAAGAATGCAAGCAAACAAAAATGCATGTTAGAAATGCTGTCAGAACTGTTTGTCTTGACGATATGAATCTATGAATGACTATGCATCCCTACATACCCACAGTATGAGGTTTCCCTACATGAAGAAAAAAAGGAATTAAACAAGTACTTTAATCTATCTGACACCACCAGGCTTCACTCATAGCGTTTGAAACTGTTTGATAAAAAAAATCATGACCTCATTTTCCTTTCCGTTAGATGCACCAATCTAAAGGGAAGGACACCAGTCTTGATGGTCTTTTTTTCATACAGCAAGCTGAAACCGAATGAGCTCATCATTGTTTTCTTCCTTGAGGTGAAACCTGTAAGATCCTGGGTGGGACCAAGAGAATTTGCTGTGACATCCATTTAAATCTTAAAGAGGAAAACTGTCCAAAATGGCGGCTTGGGGTCCATCAACCAGACGATGTCTTCACATTCAGAGAAGAGCACAGACTAGGACATGATGAATGAGATGGCATCTGAAAATCTGAAGTGCACAGTGTCTGTCATGAACAGAAAGGTCAGCATAATTAAAGTGGATGAGTTTACAGCCTCGGCAACAGGAAAAAATATAGAACTCTCTCTTTGTGAACCACAAAAATAACATCTTTGAGGAAACCATGCCAACATTTTTAAAAAAGTGGGTCTGTTTCAATACTTCAGATATTTATTTACAAAGGAAGAGATTCTGGGTTTAAACTGAACATAAATGTCTCCGTGCGTACGAGGATGCAGCTGTATGACAGCAGGCCATTCTGAGGAGATAATTGTAACTCTTTTCTCATAACTCCATTAAGAGGATCAGTCATTTATTTATGCCCGCGGTTGCTTTCTCCCTCCAGTACCGGCAGTTCCACAAACAGTGCTCACAAACGTCACAGTGTGCCCTCAGAAAATTAACATATTTCCCTTGACGTCTGGACTGTTCCAGCTGGCAGTGAGTGCCAGCCATTAAGCACCCCTCTCAATTCCGAGCGCTGTGACTCGTCAAAGTTCAGGCCCGGCAATTTGTGCCTCACTGGTGCCTGTGACAGCTCGAACTGTGGTACAACGGACGTTTAGCTTTCATCACTGTACACAGCAACTTCTGCTATTGGGGGGAAAAAAACAAAACACAGAGGCCGCCTTCTCCTGTAACATATCCATACAGTCAAACAATCCATCTCTGGCATGTGCTGCTGTCTAAAGGTAGGCGTGTGCGAAAGGGACATTTTTCTAATGCCATGGAGATATAATAACTCACCCACCCACCCCCCCACACACAAACAAGGCTGGTTCCCCTTTGAGATGCTGGCCATCTCAGAACCCAAGATTTTTCAATGCGTGAATACCTTACATTATATTACTCCTCACACCCATTCGCTGGCCCCAATTCCAAACACACTCGCATATATTAAACGTCACACCCATTACACTTGCATAAACACACACGAAATTGAGCCTCTGCTTTGTGAAGCAAGGTTAGGAATTCTAGTCATGAAGGGAGGTGGCAGTTCAAGGCTGATTAGGCAAAGAAACTTCCCCTTTCATGTGTTATCACCACAAACTGTTTATTGTGCAGAAGTAAGGAACTTGTCCTGGGTTATCTGTCTGTATTAGGCCTCTAAAAAAACATGAATGTGTCTTGGGATGTTTGCAGTGACAAATTTTGAAAGAAAGGCTGAAGTGCCCCCTCCCCTTCATCTCCTGCTTCCAGACAGACCTGTCTGAACCAAGACCAGAATCAGTTCCTTATCCTGGGACAAAATACTCGATGAGGATTGTTCTATTTCACTGGTGTGGCAGGCAGAGCTTTTTACAGTAGCTGAAAGACCATGAGCTGTTCTGATGAACTTGAATAAATAAGAATATACATATAATAACAAAAATAAATGAATCGCTGGGGACGACAATGAATCAAACTTTCTCTTGTTTTTCATGTTAACCAGAGGCATCCTCCAAACTATAATTGATCTTCTTAAACTAAAAGAGCCCTAGCTATTCGATTCCTGTCCCTACACATCCATTTTCACACAGAAAGAAACCACTTGCAAATAACGTACAGTGCCTCAACACTATACTAAAGCTGAAGTCTCCCACCTTAGGATTTTCTTCAGAACTGCTACTCGATTTATATATCGATTTCGTGATAGAAAACAATAAAAATGGAAATGTTTATCCCCCTCATTCAGCAGACAAGCAATTCAAAGTAAGTCTAAAGTAGTGTAAAAGTCACCAAGAGAAGTTCCTTCTTTTGGCTCCAGGTGATCGAGTCTGCTACCAGAATGCATTGAACAATGATGATGGACTGAACTAGACATTCTGCACCCTAATGTCAATAAGCCTCTCCTCCCCCCTCCATGATGCTCTAAATATCGCATTCCCATCAGCCACTGACCTTGGTGATCAGCACCTAGTGAAGAAAGTGTGCCCATGAACTCGCCCATGAGCTTGCCGTCACCGGGCTAGATGTCTACACTCCAGCAGCTGACAGTGGTAATCACCCACAGATCCAGACTGCCTGCTGCCTCAGTTTCTCAGTCCTGCCCACCCACCTTGGAGCTGTACGTGCCACTTACCGTAAGCCCCCTCTTACAAGTTCACCTCACCGGTCCTACAGATTCTCCTAATATGCCACAAATCTTCAAAGAGCTGCACTGTTTTTCATAGAGGTGCCTATGACTCTTGAGTAATTTCCTTTCTGCCTTAGCTCTTTCGGTTTCAGCTGTTATGTTGTCCTTCATGAAAACACATTTTTACATGAAAAGGAGGCTCTGCCACAAATCTAACAAAATGCTACGAAAATGGAGTTCTGTGGACTTCGGTTCTCAGTATAGCTGCCACATAAACAACAGATTTCTTTTCATTTTCAAATTCCATTTTTGCTTTGCACTTTTTTGTTGGGAGCTCATGTAAAAAATGTTGGAAACAGCCCAGGGCAAGTTACTAAAAACAAGAGGTCATATGGGATGATCTGTCTGAAATCCAGCAAATTTTAAAACTTCAAATAAGGGCCTCATGTAGTCCAGTTGCACTACATTCTGAATAAATGGTGATGGCTTATATGAATTACTCAACATTTTAAAGAAGACCAATATTTCTCTCAGCCATTAACAGAAGAAAATACATCTTTCTGAGAGTACGTGGGGGTCGTCATAAAATATTAATGACAATCTCAGGAGCATTCTGCAACAAATGCATAAACAGGTTGGGTAACTAACAGAGCTCTTGCGGAACAATCCCTGCCTACAATTATATACAATAACCTCCAGGCACCACCTGCCCACAGGAATTTTCTATTTTCGAAAAGGAATGCTCTGTTTCACTCCAGTTTTCAAGAGACTTTCCACTGAAAAGAATCCCCTTCTTTGGCAGAGAAGGCACACGGAGACATTTTCCAGATACTGAATGCGGATATGTTTCATCAAGGAATTTGGGTTTCGCCTGACATTTTCATCTTCTTTGTGAAATCTTTTTGGACGAGGCCTGTGGAGGCTGCTGTACATTGCACAAGGAGCAGAAAGCAGAGCTGCGATAGGGTGGTTGTTGATTTCCAATCTCCTCGTGGGAACACAGGAGAGATTTCACGAGGCCTATGAGAAAACGTTCTTTGAGATAACACTGGGAGCTTAAGGAGAGTCTATAGAGGTTAAGCAAAAAGAGTTGGGAAGGATCTGAGCAACGACTGTTAATATATTTTAAGGGATCCCATCCCAAACAGAGAGCAGGCTATACAGCAAATATATTGAGGGGGATTGCCCAAGCATCATGGGACAGACACACACGGGCGGGGAGAAATTTAGAGTCACCAATTAACCTGCACAATATAATAATTAACAATCATTCCTTACACTTATATATAGCATTCCCCACAAAGTGCTTTACAGGTAATGGGGACTCCCCTCCACGACCACCAGTGTGCAGCCCCACCTGGATGATGCGATGGCAGCCATAGTGTGAAAGTACGCTCATCACACATCAGCTCTTAGTGTGGAGGAGAACAGAGTGATGAAGCCAGTTCAGAGATGGGAATTATCAGGAGGCCGTGACTGGAAAGGGCCAGGGGCAAATTTGGCCAGAAAGCAAGGATAACATCCCTATTCTTTTGAAGATCACCCTGGTATTTTTTAATGACCACCGAAAGACAGGATCTCAGTTTTCCGTCTCATCCGAAGAATAGTGCCTTATTACAGTATAGTGTCAACGTCATTTGACAGGGGCATTAGGACGTACACATACTCCAGGGTGAGCGCCCCCTACTGGTCCCACTAACACTTTTTCCAGCAGTAACAATACATCTCTGGACTGCGGGAGGGAGACAGAAGACCCAGAGTAAAGCCCTGCGAGCTCCATACAGACAGAGCCAGATTCAAACCAGCTGGAAGACCGGAGCTGTGAAGCAAGGGTGCTATCCCACAGCGCCACACCACAATATTATGAGAATCCTAAATGTCTTCTACTTGAAAAACCAAACCACGCTCATCAGCTTTTCCGCCTCATCTGCTGAAAGGGCGTTTTGACAGGACGCCCCTTGCATGGGAGAAAAGGGAGAAAAACCTTCTGTCACGTTGTTTTTGCAGCCATAAACACAGATCGTGAGCTGAAACGAATCTGTAACAGCTGATGTTACACAGATAAGGGCAGAGGGAATCCATTCGTTTTTATTTTAGGAAGGCTCTTGCTTTTGATTTACAAATCATCGACTTGACAACTATAAGAATATGAATTATCACACACAGCAAGGTATACAGGCATCCCTGATACCCTGCCAAAAATATTCCATATAGAAGTGTCATAATACACATACTGTAGTAAGCTTACCTTTCCCCACCAACATGTTAGAAATGTTTTAAACAGGCAGATACAAGTTGGGAAAAGCACTGTCCTGCACCATGCCTGGTAATATATTTCCAATGCTCTATCTTTGTGATTGAGAAGCCATGCAAAGAGCCTGAAAGCCAAGGGCGCCAAAACAGAAGCCCCACTAAGATCAAGTTTTCCAAAAGGAAACACATCTGCACCTTGTGCTGTTCAGATTTAGCCACTTCGCTAAAGAGCTTTTGAAGAAAAAAAAAATGTAAAAAAAAAAATCTGCCGGCAAAAACAATACATACCACAGTTCTTACAAGAACATTCCAACAGGACTGCTCAGGTCTCCGGGAGAAATGCGATAAGGTATCGCTCCCACCAATCTGCACCACTGCAGCGACAACCACCAACAAGAGCCAAGATCCGCAAAACTGATCTTAGCTATCACTGAAAAAAATGACTGTGGTACAGATTGAATCATATCCCCTTCAGTTCACCGCAAGAGCACGTACAGCCTTTCCACGAACTAAAATAATGCTTAGGAATTTAATACTGGAGAGGCAAAACTGATGTTGATACAGTAGGTGCCACATGACTCAGGAGCAAGTTTTGTCGTGCTCACCTGCACACTCACAAGAAAACAAAACATTCACTCACTTTAAACACACGTACTCGGAAAGAACATCAGCGCGTTTACCTTCCAAAACATTAGAAACTGTCCAAAATATATGCAAGCATATCGAATTATTTAGCCTAAAAACATGAGTTCACAATAACTTAAAATGTAAGCTTCAAACACACAGTTAAAAAATGTAAATTCTCAGAGAACTTACATGTATATACTGTACTGTAGCTGTTGCACTCGAGCTTCCCCCATCCTTCATGTGACCTCATTAGCAGTGATAAGATCAGAGGCTGTGGCTACGCAGGTGATAAATGTCTGCTCTGGTCAATATCAGGCATGGCTCACCTCGTCCAGCTGAAGTGGATAATTCCTTGGACAATGGCTAAAATAACAACACAGCAGTTCCTGGCCTGGAATTCCCAATGGTGTGCGCCAGAGATTACTGCTAGAAAAGTGGCCTACTGCAACTCACTCCCAGGCCATCTGAGATTAACGCATTATTCAAATGATTATGATTTAACGATTGGATAAATAGCTCGGTTTCATTGAGAGCAAAAGGCAAGTACGGAGCCCGGCGGGAGCCAAGGATAGCTCAGGCTAATACATCTTTATCTCGGCGTCAGAGCTCAGTGTTCTGACCTTCTGTAGTGCTTGAACCCAAAGCTATAAATAAGAACACAAAACCCCAGGGGTCACTCAGACTCGGGCCTTCCAGGAGACTACGTCTGCTCCCATGGCAGCTTCTAACATTCCCTGGAAGAATCCGGAGAAATCGGCAGTGACAGGGTGACCAGGCAGTCTGTCTCAAGTGCCCACAGACTGTTTTAGTGAAAGCGTCTCTGAAATTCCTGCCTTGAACAGCTGCTGAAACTAGACTGTCTATGAACATAAACTTTTTTTGTCGTTTTATTTTCCTTCCACTCTTCTGTCACCGTACTGGGAGCTGTTGATCTCGACAGTTACGGCACGCGTGTAATTTAGATCAATCGTTTGGTTGAAAACGCCAGTCCTCCCTCCCCCTCCAACCTCATCACTCATGTCTGGCCTGCTTGGGCGAGATTTATCTTCTGCTACCCCAAGGGCTCTCTGCTTGTTGCTAATATTCTACTTACCACAAAATGTGCAGAGAGTGCCATCCTCCCCCAGCTCCCACACAAACAGCGCTGTTCCCCAGCTGCACAGATCCAGCCGCCTACCTATCAACTACAGCCAGAAGCAGAAACAAGCCACTTCAGTCATCGGCTCTGAACACTGCTCTCCACAAAGCAGGGATCTGTGTCTCCTGTGCCCTGCGTTTATCATTTGATACGACGCGTAAGCACCTGAAAAAGTCTACGATATTGTGCCTAAGAATCGTACTGAGGTTCGGAAATCAGAGACCTGAGAAATATAAATACCAAAAGGACTTATTGTGGAAATCCACAGATTTTCCAGAGTGTAGGAGTTATTCAAAATTATTTGATTTATGTAGAAGCAGACATGTTTTATTAATAAGCCCAGGTCAGCTGAGCTCAGGAAATCTCTGCCTGTAACGAGGCTTTTCCACGTTTTGCAGCTTCCAGTATATGATATCACCGAACTCATCAAAAATTAAGAGTATAAAAACAGCAGGCCACCATTTTCATTATACACTGTATATTTGGTTCAAGTCAGTCATTCATCAAATATGCTGCGACCTTAGAGGTTATGAACTGCAGAACCACAAATGAAGTTCAAACTTTAAGACATTCAGAACACTCATTCTGCATTAAGGGATCTCCTCGGCAATGCTCAGGCTGAGCAAGACTCCCATGATACAACAGTGTGTGGAGGCACGCCTCATAGTTAGGGATTAGGGATAAGAAATGTTTTCATAGATATGTTTGGGCTATATAATGATTATGAATGCTCAGACTGTTGTGAGTATTTTTAAATTTTCGGGTGAAATACTCAAGTCTAAAGCTCAACATGTACATCTTGCCTCAAATGACTCCAAAAGGAGCGACTATACAATGGCTACTTCTAAAGACAGATGACAGGAGATGGCCATCCAACTTTTTGGTAAAACCACAGAGGAACAAGAGCAGCCACAGCACGGCACGTGGGTGTCCAGAGCCCAGAGGAGTTTAAAGATGCCGGGAAACCTTAGTAACGATGATTAACAAGCAAGGTATCTTTAATAACAGGACAGTTTATATAGTGTTCTAGTTTTGTAGCTTTCATAGATCTGGTGCCCTCTATGTAAATTTAAACAGAGAACAGAGAACTGCGCCCCTTCAACATCTCCTATACCGCCATGCAATTGCTCATTATAGTTATTCCTATCATGCAGTGGTTTAACAACACAGAAAGCACACAGCCATGCCAAAAAACAAGAGTGTGCTCTTCAAAAACAGCAAGGCCAGAACTTCAAAAAAAACCTCTACAATATTAACTTGTAATATCCAGACTTGGCAAAACTGTGACTCAGACCCTAACATTATTATTCATATCCAGTTCAGCCACAACCCGGCGGTTGTGCAGGCGCCAACGTGCTGGTGACGCAGTTCTGATCGCTGAAATCTGGCAAGTAATAGTACTGCAACACTTATTTATTGCTTTTCTGTGACAAAAGCAAACAAATATTTGTGATGCCCACAACCCACTCTTGTACATTGTAACGGGTCTCCAATGTCCCATAAAAAACACTAACCAGGCGGCAATTCTCTGTTCACTGCTTTTGAGATTTGAGAACAGATGTTCTTCTGTTCCGTAATCTTTTAGGATGACTTTTGACACAGGTCAACACAGCAAAAAAAAATAAATAAAAAAAATAAGCAAAAGTATTGATTTAAAAATATTTTTAGCCACAATACTTAAATTAATGAGAATATAGCACTGTTAACTCACTAAATTCATTCCTTTAAAAAATGGGGACAGCTGACATTAACATTTAATTATAATGCTTCAGAGAAAGTTATGTTAAAAATTAAGGGATGACCCTAAAGCATATGCTACCGGTGTTTAGTTTATTGTACGGTGTTCAGTGTACTGTGTCTCACCCTACATTTAAAGGACCTCAGCAGTTTTTTTAACAGTAAATGATGCATATGCTGTTAGCCTGGTGATTTTATTAGAGGTCTAATATGGAAAAATGGTTTTATTGTTTATATCGTATATTATTCAATGACAATTGCCTGATAAACAACTGTTGGCTTAGAGGCTCCCTGTTGTTGCTTCTTGTCATGAAGAAATACACAAAGCTGATGACTTTGCAGGCTAACGAAGTACTTTTTTTTTATCAGAGACCAAATTACACTGAGAGAATAAAAAATGAACTTGAGTCACTTCCTGAATGCCTAGTTTGTGATTCAGTCTGACTTTTGTTTTATTCAGTTCAAAAGGCATTTGAAAATAACTGCCACTATCATGTTGATGTGTGTTGTGAAATGGCTGTTTGACTGAGACTGTTTGGATTTTGGAAGTTTCATCCCCAACCAAAACACACACTCCTTTGTTTTGTGCTAAAGCCAAGAGCACTCAGCATGTTGAACTGAGAACATGAAGCAGCATTTCACTCATCTGTGGAGAGCATGATTCCTGTTTTACAGACTTTTAGCAATTTTATGCTTCACTGCATATGGCGTAGTCCATAGTCTACAGGTGTAAGACACCTGTCTTAAAGACCACAAGAATTATGGGCACTGAAGGTTATATTGTACAGTGGTTAGACAGATAAAACTGTCAGCTCTGTGGAAAAATAAAGAAGACTTTTCTCAGTGGCTGGAGTTAGACTCAAAAGCAACCCGTGTCACAGACTGAAGGCCCAGCCGTAAACGTATCCTGGGACAATAAGCAGAGGGAGTGAGACATGACTGAAGTTACACAGAATCGAGGAATCAATGATAAAGAGCACAAATCTGTCTCAACACGGTGAGCGATACATGTTCACTTTTATAAAGGAAAAAAAGGATAACATTCTGTACAAAATGTCTTTAGTATTCCCTGCATGAACTAAGACATCTAGAAAAAACAGGGCTGTATCCATTACAGACCCTCATAATATAGAATGCAATTCTCACATATTCCTGGTTTATTCTATCCATATTCTTGGCAGGCCCTTCACAAAGAAACCTGGAACTGGAAAGCAGATGAATTTGACAGCAGAATAAACACTAATCTCAACTACTCTGATGTAACAGTATTTTTAGGTTGCCAAAGCTGATACAAACATCTGGTAACAGGATTTTTTAAAATATATTCTCTATTATTATACATACCACTTTAAAGTGTAAAGTTCAACAAACTGTCAGTTTGGGTTAAGAAAGTTTAAATATTCCTTCAAAAGCTGCACAACATCTAGGCAGAATGGGACAGTACTGTTCAACTCTGCAGTCTGAACAGTACAAAGCAAAGCTGCCAGTATTGACGTTATACAACATTACATATAAAGTGAAGAGAAAACTAAAGGAACATTATCACTTCGTCCTGTCATTGTGCAATAAGACAGATACATTCCCAAACACAAATCACTGTTTCAATTAGGACAGTGGTGAGGTTCCATCAGCAGCAGTTCCCCACGCTGTAAAACAAGACACTTGATTGTGATTTGAAAAGGGGAACTTTAAATTGCTTGACAACACACACAAGTGCATCAGCTTCACTCTTCACTCCTGTCCAAATACTCACTTACGTAATACGATTGCTAGACAAGAGTAAACCCGCTTTCATATTTAAGCACATCAGCTTTGTGATGGGCAGGAATTTCAGTTTTTTAATGAAGTTTAAAAACCAAAATGTACTGGGAGTAACTGCCGAGTAGGGTAAAAATCTGAATTGTTTCTCTTAGAAATGTTATGTGCAATTGTGCACAGCTCCCTCACCCTCCAAACAATTTATTAAACTAATTTTGCCACGTATTCCCTTACCTCTGAAGTCTGAAAATCCTAATACTCGTTTGTCCCTAAATAGACATGGAGACTACTGCAGAAATGGGAAGACAATTGTAAATCAGCATCTTCAGCAGCGTCTTTGACAGCAGTCTGTGCTGTGGCAGAAATACAACAGGTGCTCCCCGACATTAAAATTCTTAGCTGTTCCACTATTTCTCATTCAGCTATCAAAGATGATCTACAGACAGTATGAAATGCATTTTAAAGGACATAAAACTGGCTTATTTAATTACGGTTCAAGGAAGACACACAGAGGGTCATTCATCGTTTGAGAACTGCTTGTTCAGATGCCAAATGGAATGATGAGTGTTTTTTTACATGTGTCCATTATCATTAGGAAGCTGTAGTACCTATTGTGAAAATCATATCTACTGCTTAACAATACTGCAGTGGAACCTGCAGAGGAAAACTGGGACAGGTTTTAAAAAAAAAGACTCCATATCACAATATCCATGAGCAGAAAGCCTAAATTAAATCAAAGGCAAGCTAGTTCGTAGCTCATGGAATGCTTGAGCTGTTCTATACTCTGCAAGAATTCTGAACCAAAATGATGGCAAACATTCTTTTGTTCTTTCTAAAAGTTCGAAAAGGTAACACAAAGTACTGTGCGCCACATTAAGGGAACCATGCAGCAATGCCCGAGTTTTAATAATAACAGCATGACAAGAAGAACTCCAGTAAATTACTTTTTTTTATTAACTTATATTTTAATATTTGCCTCGAGTTCAATCCTTGCAAATACACAGCGGACCTGCAGACATCGGCACCTGACACCCAGAGACAGTCTGTAACTGTCGTGTTCTGTCCTACTTGAAAATTCACTCATGTCCGTTTTCAGGTGTTACCACCTAATGATATACGTGCTGGGCTTGAACTGAAGACTGCCGAACAACAGAGCCAGCTAACACGGCCGTGTGAGTCCACCTAACCTTTTTCGACTGTATAAATTTGTTTAGTGGCACTAGACAAGCGCAGTGACGTTTCCCAATACAAGCCTTCAAGCTGATGAGAACAGAAAGCTGTGGAGACCGAACACTGCCTATTCACCCAGCACTGAACAATAGAGCCTCCAAGGTAACCATGACTGGCAACCACTGCAGAGCATTACAGATCAAGGCACTGGAAAATCGCTGTTGTTCAGCGCCCTCTAACAAGTAACACATCATGACAAACGAAATGGAGAAATAAAATTCTGTGCTAAACGCCCAGCTAAACAGCATCAATTTTGAAACTACAGGCTTTATTTCAACTCTCCCTACCACATTTCCCTATTTCCCTTAGGTGAGCAGTGATGAAAGATCCCCATAAATAACCACAGCTAAAAAAATGCAGAAACTGCAAGCTCACTGCTGCCACCAAAATCCTTGAAAAAGGCGTGCATTTTACCTGGGCAGGATGATTGCTGGAGACATGCCTGTGCACTGAAACATAATTTTGCTAAACATGGTCATTTATTATCCCTCCTGCAATTAGGGCACTATAGCCTTATAGGCCACTAACAACACTAATAAGCCCCTGATTGATGCACAGATATTATTTATGGATGATATGCATGCTCTTCCTCTCTCAGATTCTTAATCATTAATGATAAACGTCTCTCATGAGGTAGCCATCAAGGCCATCTGTGTTGTGGCTTTGCGTTTAGTGCAATGCAATATGACCACTGTTCCGGCTCCACGGTCACAGCTCACAATCACATACTGTACAGGTTTGCAAATTCAGAAATCTCTGCAGCCATCCGTGCATTACAGCTGAGCCACACATCCAGGTGAGGGCCACAGCATGTCGGAACCTGTCCCAGAAGAACAGGGAGTGAGGCAGGACCATGATCACGCTGTTCTTTTGAGCAGGGCCAAGGGAATAACCAAGGGCTCAGGTCCGGGGTTTAGCATTAATGACATCTCCTACAGCATGCTGTTCCCAGTCACCATGCTCGCGTGCAGATTTTGTGAATTCTGGTCCAGACGGAAGGGCGCTACCTACTGGTCCACCGACAGCACTCACAGCAGCAACCTGGTTTTCCTTTGAGGTCTTCTGTCTCAGTGCTGACCATACCCACCCAGCCTACAGAGAGCTAACACTGCTTATTTTACCAACCTGTTTTACTTTGACTACCAAGAACAGAGCATTTAAATGAAAAGCTGAAGGCTTCGTTTTGAAAGCACCCTGAGTTTTCAATTGGAGCTCGTGGAATTGGTCTCCCTATACCGGCTTGGTCAGGGCACAGCTGTTGGTGCCGCTGACAGAAATCACCTTCCACCTCTTTCCTTTAACAGGCTACATTTTGTTTTTTCGGAGACATGTCCAGTTAATTTAGGCGTCTGGGCTCTGTCTTCAAATTGTATCAGCATCCTGTCAAAACCAAAATGACAAAATAAACCCAGGTTGGCATTTTTAAGGCAGAATGCTGAAGGAACATGCTGCTGCAAAGCCGACTCCCTTGTGTTTCAAGTCAAAACACCGTTTCCTTCTTTTGTCCCCACAGATGATGCGACCGTTTTGTGACTTCGCCACATCACGACCTAACACAAACCTCGGATTCCTAAGCACGCAGAGACTGTTTAACATTTTACATTCCCAAGTCTCATCTGGGAGAGTACGCCCCTGTGAATCTGTACCAAGACCTCACAGGATTTATTTCAGAACTCAATTATCCAAAGTGTGACATTAAGAGGAATCATGACCGAAGTCATTCTTTGAAACTATAACTTTAGTTTTTATCAGGAAATGTTTTAAACAGTTGCACGGTATAGATGAAATAGTCCTCAAGCGTACAGCAGCACTGTTCAGATCTTATATTTATTGTCGTTCTACCTGACAATGATGGGACATGATGAGCGCCTGGAATCTCAGTTCATCGTTAGGCGGAGCTGTAGTTCTGGCCCCAGCAGTCAAGGTGCTGATGAGCGAGTTCTGTAAAACAGCTCTGCTACATCAAAATCTATTCCAATACAAACACTGCTGTTTGGCCCTTAAGAACGTTTTTGCACTCAAAAACACTATTATGTAAATGTCCTGCCCAGCATGTACCTGCCACTTGCAAAGATAGATTCCCAGCAATCCTAAATTAAAAAAAGTGGTTAGAAAACGGGTGGTTGGATGGAATTTGGACTCGAGCTTATTGCGTCCTGCACTCAGAAAGCACACACGCTTTATATCAACTACAAAGCCAAACCTTTCACAGCGTAAGGCTTAAAAAGGACAATCTGTCTGAGAAACAGACCTACCACTCAAAATCAACATCCCGTTTTAATATCAGGAACTTGAAGTCCATAACACCTTCATCTACCACAAGCGTGCCTGTGGTGTCGGTCCACAGTGTGGAACAGCAGCTGAAGAGTCTGTTCATCAATATGATCTAGACTAAAATGTCAGCTTCCAAGGATTGTTTTTAAATCTCCTGGTTATTAACCGTACCTGCAGCAGTCACTCTGTGTGACCAATATAATTTGTGGTAGGTATAGAGTCCCTGGGAACAATCTCATTCAAAACTAAAAACCTGATCCAAGAACAAGATGTGGACATTCTAATTTATTTTTAAAAACATGTAGCATTGCTGCAAAACCATCACATTACATGTTTTCAAAGACTGGTTGCTTTTACATAACTTCTGAAGTGTGAAGTCAGCTTTTCCTTTACATTTTACCTCACGTGTTTTAGAAACACGGCTGACATTTATGAGGAGGAATACTGAAGATGTCACAGCACAAGTGATAGCATGTTCCAGGAAAATACAGATTTTTTTTTGGGGGGGGGGCTTGCATTTTTGAATTCATTATCTCAAACTATTAGATTTTACACAATGAAAATGGACCCACAAAATCTTTTGTTTGGTCTGTGAAAAAAAACAGGAAAATCTGTGCTCCTCTGGCAGCTGGGAGTTGTCATAAATCCCAAAGCAGTGACTTCCGAGTGACCTATTCCTAAAATGAAAGAAACTGTGAAAGAACAGCATTACAGTAATTTATGCAGGCGAAAATAAAATTTCAATTTTGAAAACCAGAATGTGTTGGTGGAATCTTCCAGCCGGCAAAATGAATTCCGAGGTGCGTTTCCAGACAGATCGTACCGGTTTTCCAACAGCACTGCTGTCAAATTGTGCAATCTGGAATGACAAGCCCTCAAGGGTGCTGACATACCTAACAGTGTAAAAAAAACAAGTGCTCAAGAATGACTCTGGTAGTGAATTAAAACATATCAGGCCTGTGTTTTCACCTTGCATCCCATTATCCTTGACAGGTCCAGAACCCAAGAAGCTCTGCTGAGAGGCTCTCTAAGTTTCTCCATTCTGAGTATACTTGTTTTGCAGAAGGTTACAATCATTCGCTAAGAGAAGCGTCGGTTAATCAAATAGAGCTTTTTCCTTGCCTGTGTTTCCTAGACGTGGCAGTGCATCTTTTCTCACATGCTTTCCAGTCAAGGACAATAAGCTTCCTAAAAAGTTTTGGTTATCTCTGCATAGATAAGAAGCAGCTATTGAGATACATGCAAATGATTTCCTTTTCCCGCAAAAAAAAAATATATTTTGCTTGTCTGTCTCAGCAGGTTCAATATCTGGTGAAGACTTGTGACTTCGATGTTTGAAATTCAGGACAAAGTCTGCAGCCACTCACTGACTATTCCAGTCTCCCACAGTAAGAGAAAGCACCGGAAATACAAAGCAAAACCGAATTTAAAGAAATATCACATTCAGTGCCACTTTTCCTTAGAAGGAACACATATTAATCCTACAGAGATAAGGAAAAAATAAACATGTGAGTCACACACAGTACAAAACAACTTAATGTCTTAATGCAGACAGAAGAGGAGCCGATATGCTAGTTAATATTCAGCATCTAACTAAAATGCTTTAGGAGCTC
Source organism: Lepisosteus platostomus (assembly GCF_059453375.1). Classification (NCBI taxonomy): domain Eukaryota; kingdom Metazoa; phylum Chordata; class Actinopteri; order Semionotiformes; family Lepisosteidae; genus Lepisosteus; species Lepisosteus platostomus. Next base: position 11,024,645 of record NC_142627.1, on the reverse strand, counting down.
TTCGCAGAGCTGTGTCTATAAATTTATTCACACCACTTTCTTTTCCACCTGCCAAACTTTTATTAGAAAAATGTTCCTTCTAGGTCACTTTAACACTGGAGCAATCGCCGAGGGCACAAGCACAAGATGTCTGAAGGGAAGAATTATTCCTCACATCCCTGTCACCCATCTTGTTTACGACGCACGCGCTTACAGCGGTGAGAGGAACTCGTTCTGTTTTATGGCGCGGCGCGGCTCCGCAGGATCGTGGCCAGGTGTGAACTCCAGCAGGCGGCACCCCTGGCTGTGCCAGCCCCTCCCTCTCTCCGATTCGCCGGGTTGCCAGGGCAACTGCCCAAGAAGATGCCTTGGGAGATGAACGTTGAGCACAGCAAAATCCACGACGGGCAAAACCATGACAGCTGCTTCCAGGTGCACGGCTGTATTTTCTCAACCACTGACTCTGTCAGTGGTTGAGACACAAGGCTGTTTGCGATGTTTTCCTCACTTAAATAGAAAGTATTGATCAATAACCCAATAAACGCCATTTTTAATATTTTAAATGCGATTTAGATGCAAAGTCTGTTCTGTTAGACCACGTGTCAGAGATGTTTGGAAGTTTCTCAGTACGCAAAATCATTTTCCCCAAATAACTAGTGCACAGCAACCTTCTATGATTAGTTATCTCCAATACATTTTCAAAACTCCATTAAAGTGCAGAAAAAACTATATCACCAGTAATATAAGAACCATCCATGTGTCCGTACAGAAAAAACAAAAGATCAGAGATGAGTAAAATCTGTTTTTTCATCCTTTGCTCCTCTGTAGTGATTGTAAACGCCACCGCTGATGAGTTCAGTGTATAACGCTTTAATACGGTTCTACAGGTTCTTATAAGGTTCGATCTGTTCTCCTCCACACTAACAGCTGATGTGTGGTGAGCGTTCTGGCGCACTATGGCTGCCGTCGCATCATCCAGGTGGGGCTGCACATTGGTGGTGGTGGAGGGGAGTCCCCATTACCTGTTAAGCGTTTTGAGTGGAGTGTCCAGAAAAGCGCTATATAAGTGTAAGCAATTATTATTATTAAAGACCACAGGGTGAGCGCCCCCAACTGGTCCCACTAACACCTTTTCCAGCAGCAACCTTAAGCTTTTCCTAGGAGGTCTCCCATCCAGGTACTGACCAGGCTCACACCTGCTGAGCTCCAGTGGGCTGCCAGTTGTGAGTTTCAGGGTGATATGGCTGCTCTACTGCCTGTACTAGCGCCTTTCTTTCCCCATCATCAATAAAGAATTGGCCGAATTTTGCTCCCTGACAATGTCATTTCACCTCACAATTAGACCCAGAGCACCGCAGCCTTACAGACAGATCAGCGGGGAGGGGAGTGCCGCTGTGTCCCTCCTCGTCTCATCATTTGCTTGGCGTGTCAGCTGAACCAGCACAAGACCCACTACCCCTCTCTACCGGCCCAGACACGCCACCCACAGGACACCCCGGCGCTGCACCTCAATCACACCACGGCATAATTAAAGCAGCCCACAGCACAGGTCCCCTCGCTCTGATCTTTAATTGCGCGCTTCCCCTGTCGGTGCGCGGCTCCCAGCTGGACGAGCCTCAGGAAACAGCTCACAGCCGAGCAGCACAAAGGCTTCTCTGCTTCCGACTGCAGTAACGAGCCCAAACGTTCCCGTCCTCCTCTTTTCCTGGATATCAGATTCTCATTTATTTGTTGCTCACCCAAAATCACCCTCATTCTTTTTTTTTTTCAAATAAGCAATGTTAAATCACCTAAATCTAAATAAACCAGTAATGGAATGAAGTCCCCCACTGCTAAGGCATTTTGGCCGATTCAGGTATCAGGACCTGCAAGCTCTTAAAATAAACCAACACCAGGTGCTGTACGTTTACTACTTGTAACTTTGCTCAAATACCCCTGAATACGCAGACTTCGGTAATGGCTCCCTGCCAGACAGTATTCCGCTTGGAATTTTTATCTCTGCAGTATTCAGCTGGAAGAACCATCATGCGATAAACGCTAAAACACCATCAGTGATGAGAATGTGCAGTTCAGTAAATATTAAACAAAACGAATACTTGAATAATGGTTTCGAATAACGAGTGTGAACACTTCTGTCTGCACAAAAGTAGAACAATTTGTGCTTCAAAAAAGCTTAATCAGGTATGCAGTTCGGGCATAGGAAATTAACAGCTGATGACAAGCTTGTGAAAGGCCCTTCAAGTCCCAACCCAAGAGAGAAAGAAACATCCATTTCCTTAAAGTATTACTTAACCTAAAGGGCTTATTGAAACATCAAGCAGTCAGAGAAAGCAGGACCCACTCTGCTCTGGTCTGAGCTAGCTTAAGAGGCACAATTAAAAGAGCACATGGATTAACTGCTTTCTGCTCACACTGGGAGCTTGCTTCTGCAGACAGCTGATTCCAGAACACTGTGGCTCGACACCTGTAGACAGCACTGTATGCCCAGCCTTCTTAGTCAATAGCCCTTCGGCACTGAAGCTGTGACCACATTCATTCTTTATGTATGCCCCATGCCCTCTTAAAAGTTGCGAGAGGGTATTCTGAGGTAGATCCAAGTGTGATGTGATGACACACTGAGAACAAGACTTGCTAACATCTCCTAGAGACACCTGCCTCCTTTGCCACACTGCTGGAGGGAATCCTCTTGGTCACTGTATTCAGAGACAACTGGACAAAACAATGCTGCCTTTTCCAGCTCAGATTAGGCAATCTGCTAAGCAGTGTTAAACAAGTTAGGCTGTTTATTCCGCTAATTAAAAAATAAGCAGAATTATATTGTGGCTAATCGGTCTTAGTGAAACACAACACAGCGTAGGCCGTAAACCCATCCAATTATACAAAACATATTGTTTTCTGGGCTCTAGAATTATGACTGTAGAGCACTGGATTTTTGGGCTATTTCCAGAAAATGTGCTTTGGACACTAGACATTCACTTTAACAAAATACCACATTTCGAAGCGCACATAAAAGCCTTAAGAAAATTAGGCTGGGTCGTGCACTTTTCTAAAATGTCTACAGAGATAGCTAGAAAGTGAAATAACAAACTTTACAGAGCAGAGACTCCGGGGTTTGTGGTAAATAGAAGAAAAATTGAGAACTGGTCAGGTTGTAATGTTTTTATATACTTTTTTTCACATCTGACGTCATCTGATGTCCTCTGAAGCTTCTCCTAGGCTGACTGGCATAACACATTCTCCCATGTCAAGAATGAAATATAAAGAATTAATGTATGAACATATGAATGAATGTGCACATAATGAAAAAGATATAAAGGGTGAGGTAAAAAAGTCTGATGATATGATTCTCTTTACTGACCGAATGCCATTTGCTCTTACCATTTCTACCCGCTCTGAAAATGTGTACATTTTTCATCCAGCAGGAATACAGTTTTGACAGGTTCTAGACATTCTGCACCAAAAATAGTCCAAAACACAAAGGCAACTGTATGCTATTCAGCAGGGTGAAAATTGTGCTGGAGCTGCACCACTGTCATCATGTCGGCATGCTGTGTTCTTTCACGTATGTCACTTCCTCTTTAAACAAAGCAGGCACAACATTTAAAGAGGAAGTGCAGAATAATAATTACACAGACGTGCTCACAGCCCCACTTAGTCTCTGATCCCACGGGCATACAGCTTACAAAAGACTGATCAGACCTCCACACCAATTGAACTGATGAAGCAGCACAGCAAAATATTACACGGTACTTCAGCTTACTCCTGAAAAACACATTTACACAGTGTCTGTGCAATTGTAATCAATGTTAAAAACGATGAAATCTGCAAGTTTGGTGTTGGTATACAACAAAGGCCTGCAGCTCATGCTGTAAAATGTCTCTAGTTATTTCTTTCTTCATATTAAAGCAATGTTCACGGGCACTTCTGGGCTGATAAAGACACAAAGGAGATACAAATTTCACAATTCTCTTCTTGTCGTCCCATTAAAGGAGGTTGCTCTCCTTCCATTATGATCTCCCAACGCACTGAAAAAGTCGACACAATGGGCTGTCATGCCTGTGCTTAGATGCTTTAGTCATAGAATCAGAAATAACATACTGGCTATACAATATTAACACACAATATACTGTATGACAACCCTAGCTATAAAATAATCAGTATGTTCATCCTGAAGAGTAGCAAGCAAAGATTTCAGCACTTGAGAAACAGTTCCAAGGTGTACTTGAAGACACTGTGCTATGCATGGCTCTCTTCAGTGCAGTTCTCAGATCAAACATACAGTATATGTAAAGCAACACCAGATGGAAATGAAGTATCAGCAAATTAGAATCTAGTTTGCCTAACTGCAAAAAAGAAGAAACAAAGGCATCCAGAATAGCACTGATGCAGTGCAATCCCACACATCCTTAGGGAGCACCACCAACACCAGAACAAATGCAAGGGAAGTTCCTTTAATTAGAAATGAGAACTCCTTTCAGCTGAGGCAGGAGTCTCAGACATCTGGGGGGAAACTACAGCTTATGCAGTACGACACAAATCCCAGTTCTGTCTGGTGTTGGTGCAACAGAATTAAGGTATTGCCAAGGATATGGGGAACAAGCATCCAAAGGAATTCCACTGGATTCCTCCAGAAAGCCAAGAGGAGTTGGGTAGTGTGGAAGCACGGAATTTGGGAGCCTCTGGGAATTTTAGCCGAGTCCAGAGTGCAAACTGGAATCTCTGGCATCACTGGCTGAGCTCACCAACAGCCTTTGGATTTGGATGGAGGGACATGTCCAGAGAGAACACTGGCAATACTCGGCTCTTATCCAGAACCGCAGGTTACAATGTTTCTGCTTGAAACATTCATGTTTACAACAACTGAAACATCAACAACAGAACACTTATTGTGTGCAGCTCCTACCCAAAGTTACTTTTTATACAGTTTACATGTTCGCTCAACTGGGATAGGATGAAAACAAATTTCTACAACACGAGGAAAGAATGAAACAGCTAAGAAGACTTTAATTTAGGACATTTTCCACCCTCTACTACCAGAGACTCATAAGCCCCGACAACATTTATCTAGGCCAAGCACTTTGTTTCTCTTTCCATCCAGACATCTCCATTGGTAATAATTTATGCTGCACACACCAAATTAATAATTAAGCCATGCCATGATTTTTAATGTTATTTCACAAACTTTATTAATAATACATGAATCAAATTGTATTTTGTTGTGCAAACAAATGTGATACATTCATATGTAATATTGAACAGAGGACTAGCCAAGATATTTTGAAGCTGGACCAAAGTTACAGCAGTGAATAGACCATTTTATTCTGGAATACCACACAGCTAATCTCTGTGAGAAACTGCAGGGAAAGTGGACCACCCCCTAGTCCACTGACATTTACTCCTTGTCCTGGTGGGCCACAGTTTTCTTCTGGTTTCTTTCCTACCTGGACTCTAAGTGACTTGATTTGAATCAACTGCTCACTTAATTGCTCTGTAATACCACCGTGTGCAGGTCTTCATTCATTGACCTCTAGGAGTTACCTATAGAACCTGGTGGACTGTGGCCCTCCAGGGCCTGGAGAATATCACTGCTTCTCACTGGAGGCAAAGATACACATCTAGAACTCCCTGAGCAGGAGCTGCTCTGACTCGAATAGCTTCATAACACAGAGCTCTATAGTCCTGTACAGCCCAATACCTCAGCCTGGCTCTTCACACTGCTCTAGACCAGTGCTCTACAGCCCAATACCTCAGCCTGGCTCTTCACACTGCTCTAGACCAGCGCTCTACAGCCCAATACCTCAGCCTGGCTCTTCACACTGCTCTAGACCAGCGCTCTACAGCCCAATACCTCAGCCTGGCTCTTCGAACTGCTCTAGACCAGCGCTCTACAGCCCAATACCTCAGCCTGGCTCTTCGAACTGCTCTACACCAGCGCTCTACAGCCCAATACCTCAGCCTGGCTCTTCACACTGCTCTAGACCAGCGCTCTACAGCCCAATACCTCAGCCTGGCTCTTCGAACTGCTCTAGACCAGCGCTCTACAGCCCAATACCTCAGCCTGGCTCTTCACACTGCTCTAGACCAGCGCTCTACCGCCCAATACCTCAGCCTGGCTCTTCACACTGCTCTAGACCAGCGCTCTACAGCCTAATACTGCAGCCTGGCTCTTCACACTGCTCTAGACCAGCACTCTACAGCCCAATACCTCAGTCTGGCTCTTCACACTGCTCTAGACCAGCGCTCTACAGCCCAATACCTCAGCCTGGCTCTTCACACTGCTCTAGACCAGCGCTCTACAGCCCAATACCTCAGTCTGGCTCTTCACACTGCTCTAGACCAGCGCTCTACAGCCCAATACCTCAGCCTGGCTCTTCACACTGCTCTAGACCAGCACTCTACAGCCCAATACCTCAGTCTGGCTCTTCACACTGCTCTAGGTTAAATCTTATTATAGTCTTCTAGATACTTTCCCCCCCACACCTGGTTTCTATATGTACCTCACAATAGAAACCCCTACTAAAACAGACACTGTTCGCCCCTTACATTCCAAAGTAGATACGGTAAGCAGGTGTGAAAAGAGAAGATGTGCTGTTAAATTAAAATTAATTCCAAAACAGGGAGAAAAAAAAACACTACAGTGGTGCTCAACTTTAATAAGAACACAAAGTGTTTTTACCTGGTGCAAAGCCCCTTCACTTTGCCGTTTAACTGTTAACACTGTGTCATACTAGAGGCACAAAAAAACACCTTTCAGACACACAATCCAAGGCACATGCATAAGACACTAGCAATTCTGGACTTAGAGAATGTGTGAAGGTTTTGTCAGTGCTCTTTGCCTTCTGTCAGAAATAAATCCTTTGCTAATATATATAAACCACATATTAGACACATCTAATAACTAACTGTTCTACCTATTAAGGTCTCATGAATACAGAACATTACAACATGAACAGAATTATTAAAATTAGAAGCCAGCCTCAGTGATCATGGTAGTAGTGCATGCAGGTCTAACCTAGGTCTGGGTCCTGTCGGGGACTCGCAACACTAAACTCACGACACACACGGCAGAGCACAATGCAAACTGAGGGAATGGATTCAATCCCTCATGAAGTGATTTGCCCATCATTGCCCTCTACAGGTCCAGCTCTCCCTGCACACATCAGTACTCCCTCTGCTAGGAGACCAGGACTACAGGCTGGGATCTCAGGTCGGGAAAGCGCTTGCTGAGACCAGTGCTCTGCATCACGAGCTTCTTTTACATCAGCCAGTTTAATTTTTAATGGCTGGGAAACCATAACTAAAACAGTTAATTATTCATGTAAACTGATTGCATGATCGCTTTTCGTTCAGTTTTGATTTTGTTTCTTACCAAAAAACACTTACTAAATATATCACCCTGCTAAAATCCCCGGGTCACAGCTTGATTCTTTTCCAGCGCAGGCATCGAGCTACCTTGAAGAGCTTCCTGCTACGATTAGTAAAGACAGAAGCCAAAAAAAAGCTAGGTAAGGTAACATTACAGTACCCATCACAGAACTTCAGTTAATACTGTTACTGCTGTTGTTGTGCCAGCAAGACGCAAAGTGCTGAACTGCAAATACTACGGTTTTAGATAATATAATAACATTTCCCCTAGGTATAAGAAATTAAAGCTTTGATAAGATTTGTAGGCAAACAAAGACCTCCAAAGAAACATGCAGAATGGGTACATTTATAAAAATATTCAAGGACCACTAAGGTGTCACATAACAAACACCGAACAGCTCACAGGCCAATTCAAAGAGAACAAAATGAGAGAGACAGTAAAAAGAGACGTTGCTGATTTCTGCTTCGGGTCAGAGTCAGAACATGGCAGCACCCATGTTACAATATCAACATTGGCCACTGAGAGCTTTTTTAATGAGCAACACACTGTCCAGGATTTGTCATGTAAGCAAATTACTCTTTCCATGAAATGCAAATTCGCTCTCAGGCAGCAACAGCAACACACCGCAGATGGTTTGCTTTTGCAAAAGGCGAAAGAGTTTTTAAATCTGCTACTGCTGCCAACCCTCATGAATTTTACAAACATTAATGCCTGTGCACTTGAGATGACCCACAAAGTCTTTGATGAACTCTTGACCACAGATTCGACTCCGAAGTCTCCAACTCCTTTGTCTAACACTGTTAGTTGGTTATCAGTTAGGAATTAAATCTTTGCGTGCACAAGTGATCTATTTTTCTTGTTTGAAATGGCCGAGAAACTGTAGGAAACCAGGGACCCCTCTGTTACCGTTACACAAGGGGGAGTCCACAGGATCTGAGCCAGGGTACGTAGACTCTCCTTCATCAGACGAGTATAAGACCTTTGCTGTCTTGCAACAGCTTAAATACGTTTGACAGATGTACAAATACATTGTTACAGTCTCGCTGGGAAAAACACATCTGCTTCAGGGGGTCATCCTGTGAGAAAGATTTGAGCGTAAACAGATTCTCCCAAATGCCTGCAATACCAACCCACAACAAAAAGTCTGCGCGCCAAAAACATTTCGGGGGAATTTGTCATTTCAAAATGCTCTGAGCCAACCACTGCTTGTATGCTCTGTGCTGCCCACACAGCTAACCAAAAACAGCTTCCTGTCCTTTCTCCGTGTGAAGAGAAGTGAGGCTAAGAGCAGCACACACAGAAAATCATCGACTCCTCATTTCTCCAGTTAGTTATTTACATATTTATTTCATGCAGGGAGAAAATAGTCTAGGCTAATCCAAGCTGCAATTTAGTCCCCTGCACAAGATGAAGATAATGTGTGCGTACGTGTTGATTTTTTTCAAACTGGGAAACGTGTCAAAGCGAGGAGCTCGGGACGGCATCCCAGAGCCACTTGCAAAGGCCGCAGATGCGCGCCGGCGGGCTGCTTCACAGCCTGCAGGAAGTGGAAGACGGAACGATGGTACAAAAGAGACAGAGCGGCAGGCAACTCAGCAGACGCAGGGAAAGATCACGCGAGGCCTAGAGTTAAAAAAACAAACAACAAAGAAAAGGGGGAGGAGAGAAAAAGGGAAAAAAATGAAAAAGATGGAAAGACAGAAGGCAGAAAGGTGCCGAGAAAGACGGAGGCCCCTGGAGGTTCAGTGAAGATGAGGAGAGAAGGCCCCCAAAATCTAGCACCCTCTTCATCAGATTCCATGGCTCAGTTCAATTCGGCTTAACAAAACAAGAAGAGGCTTGCAGGCCAAATACTACAACACTTAGCAGGCGGAACTTGCAGCTTGTTGTCATTACCTCCTTGTGGTTATGAAAACCACCGGTCGAGAACAGGTTGCAGCAACGAGAGATGAAAAAAAAACTACAATACTGCATAGGGCCTCACTTGAGGCGCCAAAAGACAGTTCCACCAATGAGATCACCAGCGATAAGGAAGGCAGAAGGCTGTGCAGCTGTTTATCTGTTGCACACCACTTGACACTGCATCTTAAAGAAGCAGGCAATCTGGCAGGGACAGCCTTGAGTGGCTACTCGTTGATCCTCACAATGCAGGATCTGTTGACTGCAGCTGATTTTCATTTTTCGTAAAACAGGACTCTGACCTAGCTGCAATGGCTTCTATGAGATCTAATGATACAGACTTGATATGGGCCATTCAGATACACTCTTGAATACAGCAAAGTCTTACTCTGCCCTGGTCAGCTCTTAAGAACCCATAATGTTTCTGTGTTTTTTCAGAGCTACACTTGGCAAAGAGCTCAAGATAGCAATCCTGAAAAAAACATGTTTTGTGGATTGATTGTAGGACAACAAAGGAATAAAATCATCAGAACAAGGACATAGGCAACAAACACCTACGCAGAGCTCAGTCCAACATCTGTCCATCTGATAACTGGGTAAAGGAGATGAACTTAGAGTAGGGATTCCCAGCCCCGGTCCTGGGGAAACACTTACATGCTGCTTTTTGTTCCAGCTGAACTCTCATTTTGACCTAATAACTCATCTCGCTGAACCTCTTATTGACCTAATTACAGTTTTAAAACACATAGAAGGTTACCCTGTAAATGCTGTTTCCTAAATTCCATCTTTTGAGCACAAATCAAAGTTTTGCAAACTTTCCAATCAAGCAATTTTTTGATAATAAAGGATTTAAATCGGGTCAAGAGTGAAAACCAGCGGGGCCTCCAGTAGCAGAGATGGGAACTCCCTCTGAGAGACAGGCCTGCCCTCTGCACTGCTGCCTGGTGGGGGAACTACAGGTCTGCTTTGCGTTCCAGCTGTGAGAGGTGCTCCTAGCCATGCTGCATGTGATGTAACCGCCTAGGAACACAGCATCTGGAGACATCTCTACGTGCAAGAGAAAAGAACAGGCAACGGAAGCCTCTGCTTCCCCAAGCGAGAGAGACAGAGATCCAACAGTCTGTCCATTCTGAGTGCTCAGCTATTACCTGCAGCTGAGCTCAATATTTTGCCCTGCTCAAAATGTTAATATAATTATATGTAAATTCATAAGTGAGCGTGTGATCCTTAGAACTGGGTACAAAACCTGCAAATATTTTATGTACACTGCGCCAGAATAACCGCATGCATTATTACGCTCTCCTGTGAAGACTCATCACCATGCAGTTTAATCACCAGAGCAAAAGCTAAATAAGTGTTTATAATCTCCCGTTTAAAACATAATGAGGGATTATTGTGTAACAGTTTTGACAAATTACTGATCCCAGATTAATTCTGCTTTAGTGCTATAAAAAACCCAATGTCCCAGGTGCCTACAGGTCAGGCACAGTTATTACGTATGCTTTGTTGTTGTGTTCAAGCCTACACAGACCCCTAGAACTATTTTCATGCAATGACAAACACACTACATTACTTTGATATATTTTTCATTAAATATGGACTGTGGACTTCACGGTGAATGAGTAGGAAAAGTATGCAATGTCAGCCATTAGTGGAGCAGTAACTAATTACTAAAATCAACGGTTTGTTTCATTTACAGAATCTTTCTACTACAACCTCAAAAAAATTACAGTTCTGCACAAAACCTGGAAGAATATTGTTATGCAGCTGCTGATAATTTAAACCCCAGTTCTGAAAAAAGAGTAGTTCTGAAATGTTTAATCTCAAAATCCTGACAAATTCACTTGCTTTATATACAAGATAAGTTTTTTGTCCAAATGCAAAAAAAACTGAAAGCTGAAATGCAGATTAGAGCAAAGGAGGCGAGAGAACGAACGGACCACATTCTTTCAGGAGGTTACTTGCCAGCTTGTTTTCATTCAGCACAAGAAACCTGCTGACTCCAGTTCTGCTACAGTCAAGACAGCCCCTGCGTGCCTGTTCTCAGCACAAAGGAATCGCAGGGCGTGTTCCTGGGAGGTCCAAGTTCCTTCCTTTGAAAAACAACCCAGGTAGACTGACTCAATTCAGGATCGAAGGGCTGACGTCACGCAAGCCATTTTCACTCCAGGGCCTACAACTACCGCAGCCGTACCTGAGCTTTCTCCCTCTTCACGATGGCGGTATTGGCCCCTGTGTATTCGGTGCCGGGGCCACTGCCTTGTTTCTGCAGGCCAGGAGCAGAACACCAGGTAACGACGCAGTCCGACAAATTAAAGCGATACCGGAGAACAAGGACACTCTCCCAGCGAAGGAAAAAAAGTTCCCAACGTTAAACATGAAACAAACAAGCTATTGTTGCTTTTTAAGAAGGCCAGCCCAAGCAATAGTACTTTGCGCCACGCAATGTGTTATCACTATAAAAAGCGCGGCCTGTATGCCAATTATTCCAGCAAAACGTTGCCTGGAATGACCCTGTCTCTGGTGCTTCACAGTGTAGTGAGAACTGATCAAGATCATTTGAATCTGTGCCCGTGGCTGGAAGGTTGCCGGCTCAAATCCCGCAGCCGGCAGAGGAATCCTACTCCGTTGGGCCCCTGAGCAAGGCCCTTAACCCCAGCTGCTCCAGGGGCGCTGTACAATGGCTGACCCTCTGCTCTGACCCCCAGCTTCTCTCCCTGTCTGTGTCTCATGGAGAGCAAGCTGGGGTAAGCGAAAAGACTAATTCCTAATGCAAGCAATTGTATAGGGCTAATAAAGCAACATTATCATTATTATATTATTATTATTATTATTATTATTATACTCTGACTTTACTTTTCACCCTTTTTTAACTCCTCTAACTTGTACTTAAAGAATCAGACAAAAAAGGCGAAGCAGGGTGCTGCCAAAATCCTGTATGAAACTCCACCTGTTGAAGTTATTGCTCAAGCCTGTTGATTAACAAGCAGAAACCCAATAAACCGGCTGTTTGAGGGCGAGGTAATTTTATTTCCTCCAGGAGCCCAACCTGTCTGGGTGTTTCCAGTTGTGAGGGCCTTCGCTCCTTACAGACTGGTTGTATGCCCATCCAAATCATGTCGCAATCCTCTCCGCCAAACACAAAGCCCTCTTCTTGTGCCCAGACTGCTTGCAGCGTTAGCATTTATGCACATAACTCCTTCCTCTTCTCCTGAAATGAAGCAGTGACTCAACTGCAGGCTCTGGATGGGCTGCTGTGAGGCCAGTCCACATTTTGGATGGCTCTGACTGAACTATAATGTCCATTGGTTCAGCTACAAATTTGCTGTGTAGCGTGTTAGGAGAAAGGGAACCCCATGCACCCAAGATTCCTTCATTCCCTCAGGCCTGTGGCAAAAATAATCCTCTTTGCACATCCAGACACATCAATACATCAAAGGGCAAATTAAAAGTTATTTTCCCTCCATGTACATATCCTAAAAGAGGGTTTAGCTGAAAAAAGGGCCCTGCTTTCCTTAAAATGAATCTCTGGAACCCAGGCTGAAGGAGGGTTTTTCTAACCTCAGCAAACAAACCCACCTCAGCCAGCTCTGAAAAAAAGCAAACATAATAATGTACAGAGTTTAGCCTCATTCACAGCTTAATTTCCAAAAAAGCTGATGCTTTTGTCAGGCACAGAAATCCTAAGGGGCTTCACAGGTGCAGAAAGACGTAGCTCCTTATTATTCTTCCATGCCACTGCAAAAGAGCTACAGCCTACTTACCTGCCATTTACTTGCAAAATCCTCATCCACTGCATGCAATGAGATATGCTTTCACACCAGGATTACTCACTGAACTGCTCCTCAGCACCGTGGAATGGCACACTGCTGGAGAGCTGGGCAATGCAGCAGCGTGGATTACATTCTAGTATTTCCTACATTATAGTGATACATTATACATTCTCCGCAGCCAGACAGTGCGACGTGAAACTCACAGCCTTCTACGCTGTTTTAAACTTGACTTTTCAACACAGAACAACAAAACGTAACAAAAGCAACACATGGTCTTCTTTTTAACAATGGCACACCCTTGAGATTTACTGTGCCAATCACCATTCTCCCTCCCCACTGTGTTTTACAGATCTTTATCAAATAAATAATAAAAATGCATTACATAATAGATTAAATCAGTTATAAACCAATTTTAACAATTACAGATTGGCCATAAAACAGACCTGCATGGGGAAATCTGAACTGCTCTTTTAATTTTAATGGGGCTCAAGCGTTTTACACTGTATACAAAGGTATTAGTGTACATATGGGAAGCTGTGGAACATACAATAACTGAGGACTGACAGAAAGACACGTGAGCATAGCAAAGAGATGCATGCCCCACTCACACATCTTGTACTACTGACCAACTCTTACTTAACAAAGCCATCAGGTGCTATTGCTGAAATACACCAACAGCGCACAGGGTCCCATTAGAATTCCAGACAGTATTACTCATAGGTTGCAGCTCTAGCTCAGTCTCAATGGGCCTTCAGTCACTTGTTGTCTGAGTTACTCTGGCCAAGACATCCGACACGCAGGCTGTTTGGGACAGTTCAACTGAGACGTCTTCTGAGCAAAAACGCCAAAAAAAAAACAGCTTTCCCTGGCGCGAGTGCATCCTCAAGGACTGTACAACTCCCAGCCTGTGACGACACAGACGCTGGATTACGGCCAGAGAGACTTCATTAAAGCACAAAAAAATCCAAACAGCACACAGTACAGTATTGTACTGACCGCATTCACCACATTCTGGTGTTCAGGCTGTAACAGAGTCCTTGGCTACTGCTTAAAATCACACAAACACAGCTATACTATTACACCATATTTACTAGCAAAGAGCTATACTACAGCCACTAGCTGTAGCATGAGTAACTAGTGACCTTTTGGGCTTATTGACAGAATCTGCTGCATGCTAATCTTGCCTGCAAGTGATCTTGCTTTTCAAAAGAGAAATAAAAACACTTTCTAATGAAAGTGCAGCACACTCGGTTGGATTCTTAATCTTGGGCTCTGCTGCTCTCCACCAAGAGTGTTCAAATGAAGGCAATTTTGCCTTGTGCAGAATTTAAGGTTCAACAGCAAAACTACACTTCAAGCCTACCAGTCAGCACACTGAAGCACGGTGGAGCTCTGCAGCGTGAGTCATACAAGACTCAATTAGAAAATCACCACCTGCGTTGTATTGTGAAAATGACAAGGACATCCTTAAATCAATGGATCTCCAGACCATGCATCTGCAGCAAAGCGCACTTCATGAAGACACAGTGGGCATGTGTTTGGCAAATACTAAATATTTTCACCAAAATAAACGCAGGAACAAAGTGGCATACAAGCGCCTCATCTTCCGCGTTACGTAAAAAGGCAGTTTCAAAACACTCACAAGCCTTCTGGCTTCTTACTCCTACTCAACTTTTCCCACCCCTGTCACCCACCGTGGGATATTTTTACACAAGGAAAATGGGCAGTTAAAACGCTAGCTTCCTTCTGTCGGGAGGAAAAAAAAAAACTCTGGAGGTGGAGCAATTTGAAGGGAGGAAATGCAGGCAACCAGATAAAAAAAACAACCTCTTCAGCCCATCACTGCCCTCCACCCCTCTGCTCCCCCAAGACTCGTCCAGCGAGGAAAGGGGTCACAGGCCAGGACAGAGGAGTGCCGTACTGTTTCAAGCCCCTGACTACAGTGCTCCCAAAACCCTGCTGTTGTGGAGTGTTCAACAGGAAGGATCATTCACAACAGCTACTGTGAGGCCTGCATCTTCGCCTGGGACTGTCTTCTACTGTTGAGCAGAAAAAAAAAACCACTTCCAATTCCCTTACGCACTCTTCTTTTTATCTTTTTCTCCCTTCTCCGCTTGATTATGTGCATTTTCTATTCTTGCCCCATGCGCTGAGCAAATGAGAATTCCACCCCCTCTGGATAAGCACTATACTAGAATTTGCACTTGCAGGGAGCAGGAAAAAAAAACCTCCAGAGCTACCGATTTTCATTGCACTGATCAGAAGACCGAAAAAAAGACGTCAAGAAAAGAGAGAAGAGATAAATGTGTAGCCCGTGGAATGCACAGCCTCAAAGACATCCAAGGGAGAAAACCACACATCAAACTAGCAAACTATTAGCAAAGTCACAACCCACTGCCCTGAAAAGGGAGACAGGTTTCGGGATTTCTCTGACCTGACAGCTGTGCTGTGCTGTCAGACACACAATTGCCCCAGGGCAAAGTGTGTAAAAATCCTCAGGAAAGGAGGGAATCAAAAAGGAAACATCTGAATCAATACACATTGTTCTGTCGAGCACAGAGACAGGCATCCTTCTGGGATAGTACAGAGCAAAGCTGTGACTTCGCACCAATGAACAACCAATAGTTTTCCTAACCTTACTGACTCAGCAGCATGTTCGTGCACAGGGAAGTGTAAGATACACTTCTGGGATGTGACATATTTATTACAACCATGGAAAAATTAAAGGCACACTTCAATGAAGGGTAAACACATGAAGCACTCGAAAATACAAGCAAAACGCATGGCGTCTCTCAATGTTATTTAAAATCGACAGGGGGAAACAGTATACTCACACACGTAAACAGAGACATGAAAGCTGAATGTTTCTGGGACACAACCTCAAAAAGCCGTGCAAGGCTGCCGGCCCTGATGGCATCCCCTCCTGTGTTTTAAAGGCATGTGGAGCACAGCTGGCCCTTGTCTTCACTGTAATATTTAACATGTCACTATCCCTGTCTACTGTCCCACTGTGCTTCAAGAGCACTACTGTCATGCCACTGCCTAAAGCAACCAAGGTGTCATGTCTCAATGACTCCCGTCCGGTGGCACTCACTCAGCAGTCATGAAGTGTGTGAAGAAACTGGTGATGGGACACATCAACAGTATTGTCCCGGACTCCATGGACCCCCTGCAGTTTGCTTATAGGAATAATAGGTCAGTGGACGATGCTGTCTCACTCGCCCTTCACGCCACCTGGACAAGAGGAACACCTGTGCCAGGATGTTATTTATGGACCTCAGCTCAGCCTTCAACACAATTGTGCCAGGCAGGCTGGTGGTCCAACTCAGGGGTCTGGGCCTCAGCAACTCCATCTGCAATTGGGTCCTGGACTTCCTGACAGGCAGACCCCAAATGGTGAGGATTGGAAACAAAACCTCATCCCCTCTGATCCTCAACACAGGGGCCCTGCAGGGCTGCTGCCTGAGCCCACGGCTGTATTCTCTATTTACACATGACTGTGTGGCTAGATTGAACAGCCACCACATCATCCAGTTCGCTGATGACACCACAGTAATCGCTCTTAACATCGGCAAAACAAAAGAGATTATAGTGGACTTCCGGAGGCACAGAGGACGTCACACACCCATCATCATTCAGGGGGCTCCAGTGGAAACTGTCAGCACCTTCAGGTTCCTCGGCCCCCAGATCACTGAGGGGCTGAGCTGGTCAGAGAACACTGCTGCCATCCTCACTGAAGCCCACCAGCACCTTCACGTCCCGCGATGGTTAAGGAAGTGGGGGATGAGAAAGACAAAACTCACCAATTTGTACCGTAAAACCATTGCGAGTGTCCTGACCGGTGGTATTAGTGTGGTATGGTGGAGCCACAGTACAGGACAGAAAAGCCATACAGAGGGTTGTGAGGTCCGGGCAGAACACTGACCAGTAGATTCAGAAACAGTTTCTTCCCCCAAGCAGTCCATATCATAATAAGGACCTGCACTTTAAGGTACAAGTTTGCACTATGTCCTGTCTTGGCTGTCAATGTCCGTTCGTCATTTGTGCCTATTTTTTTCTCTCTGCTGTTACTGAGTACAGCTAAATGAGTAAGCATTCCAATACACTTGTTGTATATGGCAAATAAAAAACCTTGAATCTTGAATTCATTGCTAGCATACTGGGCTGAATCCTGCTTTGGAAAAAGAAAATCCCCAAGGCTGGTAAAACTTAATGACAGCCCTATATTCTCAGAACATCTTTATCATGTCTAAAGCCATTCAGCAGCTGTCCAGATTACACGCTCCTATTTCACACAAGCTGACTGTCCGAGCCCTCATTACTGAACACATGCCCATGCGACAGCACAGCAAACAAACAACTTGGAAAAGTGCTGTGTAATGCAAACCATAGCCCGACCAATCTATAGCCAGAGCAATGTAGGAAACAACCACAAACTGCTCCTTGCCACTGGATAAAATAGCATTTCCTGCTTTTTTGGCCTTTTTTTTTTCCTTCCAGTATTACTTTTAATGATGTGAACAGCAAACCAAAATTCCACGACCTTACTGTCTTCTTCAGAAAGTGTAAGTCAAGTGTCTAAACCTCCGATATTCACAGCTAAACCCCCAAGGTGTTTACAGCATTGCGCTGCGTCAGGGTTTTTTGTAGAAACAGTAACAACTGCTTGCATTTGTGTAATCAGAGAAGAGAGTCCAAGGTAGCACACACACAAAAACATCATACATCCTGGCTTGCAAAGCTAGACCGCTATTATACCGTTTGCTAACTAGAAAACATTCATGTCTACTGAGCATTCACTATAAGGAGAAAACTTTTTCAGTACAAAAAAAGGGAAGAAATGAATTTCTCTCCTGCAACAAAGCATTCTGAACTCTCACAGGCCTAGTTAAACAGAGGTCAACTTTATTGAGGAGGAAGAATTTAACTTTGCAACTGAACTGGCCAAAGCCAATGGTGAGATGACTTTCATTTACTGTAAGTGGCCAGCTGCCCACATCAAGCAAAAAGCACCTCCAAAACTATCGGCATTGGTCCTGAAAACCCCCTGCTGTGCCAGTTGTGCTCTGTTTCTCTTGTTTCCACACAGAGCAGACTGTCAGGCCAGAATGGATAAAAATCTATCTGGCTTCGCCACTCTCTGTTACACCTGATCTGTGCTCACCCAAGACCTTCAGTGAGCAGGTACTCTTTGTGGACAAACAATCGCCAGACTGGCGTGCTTTAGGGCAATTTTTGGATGTCGGCTTCTCTCAGCCATCCAAGGAAATGCGGGATGAGATAATTTTTTTCTGCATTCACCACTACGTGGAACAGCCAAGCTTATCGACAGCGCAGGCCCCTCATAGTGCATGAGGAGATCCGTAAGTACAAGAGAGTGTGCGTGGAGGAGGCAGCAAATCTTAAACGCTGCTGTAGTTTAGATCACCGATCTCAACAAGACCAGACCCCCGTCCCGCCCCACACCCGGGCCCCCTCTTAAACCCCAACGCAACAGGTGAGCGGACAGTCTTTTAAAGACACAAAGCGGAGAGGGACATTTCAACTCCCCCTCTCTCAGAGGCTGCCATCAGCTCCGACCCCAGCGACGCAGCTCAAAATGCTTAGTGGCTGCGGCACCAAAGCTCATGGCCCTGCTCCAGATGCCAAAAGGATTTACTACAGGGCACTGAAAGGCAGTGTGCACCAAGAGGAGTGAAGGAGCGGGCAGCAGGCCCTCCTCAAGCACCAGGGTGCCCTGCACAAACGACAGAGGGGTTAGGGTTGGTTATATGTCAGAGCGCACTAAACTCTCAGTAAGCAGCCTGCTACTTTTTTAGTGATTTGCAGCAGCTTTGGCTTAGTCACCCTGTGTGTCTAATGCACTTACTGTTCATAGACGGCTCAGTGCCGGACTTAACTACTAATGAGAGTTTGGAGGCCAGTGTCTCAAACCCTCTTTAAATATTCACGACAGAATTTAAACAGTAGACCTCAACGTGTTTCATTGGGGGGGGGGGGGAACTATTCAGTAGATTTTCAAATTAATATTTAGCATCTGTCACGAAATTCGCCATCGTTTTTAATTCTGTGGCGTTTTAAATCTCAGCCACAAAACATTTGAGCGTGGTTGCATCGTATGTGGGAGTCACTTCGTATCAAAGAATTATTGACCTCTTCCCTTAAGACAGAAGCCCTACATCACACCTATCTAACCTCCTTGTCTCACGAATTTACATAACTTTACATTTCAAAGGTGCAAACGGAATTCAGTGCCAAGAACTGATTGCTCTGACACATCGGAGTACACACTTCTCCGAGCACATCGGAGAGCTAAACACGGTTACAAATGTATAAAATGCAGGTCGGCTTTTGCCGGTGATAAACGGAGGGGTGCAGACAACAATTCACATGCTGTAGCCCGGAATCCGAAAGCGTTACACTTCGCCACCTTATCACATCCTGAAACATTTCTACGCCTCTGAACACAGCGAAATGTGTTTTCATGCACAGGGTCTGACACCCCTGTCGAAACGCAAAAGCAACCCGGCACGACATTGCACGTCGGCAAAACACGCGAAACCTCTTGTTTTAAGTTACACATTTCAGAACTCGTGTCCGATCGCAACACCCAGCCTTGGCCCTAGAAGCTACACAACCCTTAGCTGTTTATGCACTGTTTGCTACTCAGTAGTCGGGGAGGAGGGGGGACTGAGCCCGTTCTGTTCAGTGCCGATCCGGAGGGCAGGCAGGGCTCTCTCCGGGACCGTCACGAACGCGGACCGGACCCCGGCTGGGCGCTCAAGGTTGTTTACCTGTAACTCGGCCCGCTCCACCTCCCACTGGGCTCTCTCCACCTCGAATCGGGCCCATTCGTGCTGCAGGAAGTGCAAGATCCCCGGGATACTGTACTGCGCCCGGGCCGCCTCCCCTCCGCCTCCCTCGGGCTGGGGTCCCTTCCCACCGCCGGGCAGCACCGAGTTATTGTTGTTGTTAAAAAAGACTCCGGGCCCTGCCTGTTCTTCCATGGCCAGGCCAGGTAACAGCGCTCGGTTCGCGGAGGGTTGACACGGCGCTTCTGTCTGACGGCTCTCCTCCGCCGCTTCTTCGCTCACTCTGTGGTCTCCGCCTCTACACGGAAAAAAAAAAATCAAGAGCTCTCTCTGCTGGGGACCAAACTCACTTCTGACAGCTGGCTGTCATTCAATGACGTCAAACCCCATGCACACGCCCATAATACATTAGGCTTCCGTATATCTATGGTCTTTTTACTGCACTAGTTTTCCAAAGCATGATGGGATTTATAGTCTTCTCAGCTCCTCGACAGTAAAACCACCATAATTCGGGTTGAATTGAAAAGCCAGGTTATTATTTTAACACAGTTACCTCCTGTCACTGATTTCCCAAAGGTATTCACATATAGAATTCAACTGAAGTACACAGATAATTTAATAGATTCCTTTAATTTGAAAACAATACCTGATGTTTTTCAGAGAAGAGCATACAGCACATACTATACATTCGAGAAAGAGTAAGACTGTACTTTGTTACATGCCAACTTTGAACAGCAGCATTGGTTTTTGTGTTTGTGAGTTTAATGACTGTTAATTGTCTTTTATACAAAACATATACAGAATTACTTGAATCAATGTGCATTATCACTTCATCATTAATTATCTCTTTGTCTAAATGTACATGTATATTATATAATATAGGGTAATGTACAATTCTTCAGGTTAGTCTACTGATTCTGCTACAACTAGAAACTAAAGTGACTAATACTTTACAGTACAAAAATAAGTCTTGACCACTTATCCAATTACCTCTTGTATAGGAGTTAAAGTAATACAACACATGCAACTGTTTATAAAGCACTGTATAATATAGAGAAACTAATGACGCCTGCGAACCAACACCTACTAGTATGTCCAGAAACTGGCTATCTAACAGTTAAGAGCTCACTGTAGCAGCTTCTAGTCATTTAACTTATATGTATTATCTGTATGTTTAATAGAACGTCTTTTAGGGCTTTTGAGAAACTAATTATTTAAAGATGCACAGGAAACACGAACACAGCCCTTGAGAGCAGGAGATGAGCACCACTGTATTAATTAGACTATCTAATTTGATGAGTTTTTCTAGGATTCATATTATCGTTAATTGCTCATGACATTGGCAAAAGGTGATTAGTGTGTGAAACCCAGCTCTGTTTTATCTAATTAATTTTTTTACAGATAGGGGAAAAAATGATGAAAGTTTACAATACAGTTTAATTATCAGAAATGTGAGAACCGTACAGGAGAGTTCCTTTTCTGAATTGTGTTATTATCCAAATGTTAAGACTCTCATTTCACTGCCCAAGGGTGACTCCAGAGAGGTCTGCCTGCACATTGCTATTAATTGATTTCTTTTATTAATCCACTAGATGATGACACCAAATAAATAAATGGTGTATTGTAAGTAAATGTAGAAATAAATACATTGCAGTGTCTTTAGCCTGGAATACAGTGGAACTCAAATGATGTCATTTGGGAAAATATGGATGAATAAACTTTATATATAGACAATCCATATTTTGCAAAAACAAAATCAGCTAGTCAACTCCAAAACAAGTTCAATTCCAGGTCTTGCAACCACTCATGTCAGAAAATAACAAGTGCCATCTGTGTGTTGTGATCTTTAGTAATATATTTATGCAAATTCTGCTGACATTGTAATTTGTCAACTTACAATGCAGGTTTTTGACACAAGTAGCTACTGTCAAATTGACACTTCACAGCTGTCATTCCTTAGAAGGAAACGATGCTGCAGACCTTGCTGTTCACCAGATGAAGAGGAAGGTGTATCTTTATAACTGCCAGCTATCGAACAGGAACCAGAAAATCCACTGAAAACTCACTATAAGGTCAGCCATGAATGTTGTTACTTTTATTTCAGTTTCATTCTCATCCTGAAGAAATGGGTTTTTAACCCTCCGGAAGTCATACATTTGGAACAATAAATTGAGACTCTGCATTCTTTTCTACAGATTTCATTTTGCTGAAAAGGTTGTCTCTGGTGCCACTGTACTGGTTGAATCTTCCTTCCCTGATAGATCCACTCGGTAATTGAGGAACAAAAGCAGCATGCTATGGTAGCCATGGTGATCAACATCAAAAATAAAACGCAGTTAAAAGAGGCCTGTCATGAGTGGGCGAATCATTCAGCCCCCAACATATGGCATGAAATTCCTTTGGTGTGTGTGGGTTGAGACTTTTCAATAAATTTGTTTTTAAAATTGCAGAAGAGTTTCCCCATTAAACATTTGTTAAGGCATGTCCACCTCACAGGTCTTTGAACTCTAAGAATGGTAAATCTGGCCTTCAGAAAGTTTACTTCGTTTTTCGAACCACAACCCGCGGAAGTATCTTGAGAGGCTCGTAAGACAAAAGAACTAAATTTAACCAGGGCTGTTTATTTACTGACAAGCCTTCCTGGGAAAGACTCTTGTTGTGCAGTATAGATGCTGAAGAAGAACTCCACTACAGAATCTTTTTTTTTCCCCAAAGCCAAATCAGGTTTTTAAAACTCTACAGATGTGCGTAGCAGCCTGCACTCTCCAAAATGCTTTAATTAGATTTCTGTCACTCAGTTGTTGTTTTTTTGCAAAGGGTCAGGATGCAAAGGAGGGGTGTTATTGCATTTTCTCTCTTTGACTCCTCGGTAACTTTCTGGGCCCACTTGTTAAAAGATGCACTTTGGTATTAGGCAGAGAAATAAAAACATTATCAAAGCCTACAATAATAGCCAGGGAATTCTAATTTTGTTGTCACCTTGACAACAAGCTCAATCTCCCATACACTCAGCTGTCAAAGGTCTCACTGAGGCCCTGGCTACCTCATTACCTTTTCTAGCTGGGCCGAAAAGCCGCCTCCCGCTTGCTTTAAACTTTCTTTGCCAAGGTTACACTTCCTTATCCCCAAAATTTGCCTGTTTTTTCAGACCTGTTTCATTTACAAAAGGTACCTAAAGGCAAATGGCTTTTCATTGACTCAGTGAACAAACTGGCTAATCCTGAAAAGATACGGTAGCCTAGTGTGGGCTAAAACGTGGAGACACACTAAGGTAAAAGTGCAAACTTGCATTGTGCTTCACATGGAAGGATAGCCTTTTGGCCTTGAGTTCTTTCTTTAACCTTCGATGAACAATTCAGTCATTGTTTCCATAACAAACAAATTTCAGTGGAACATCAAATATTCTGCAGAGCTGCACAAAAGCCATAATAAATACTTAAATTGAATTAATGTCTTCTTCCTGTCAGATCTCCCTTCATATGCAATGGGGTCATTGGGTCTTTAATTTGCAAGTTGGTCTGTTTTAAAGATTTCGCTTACTCATAACTGTCAGTTTTGTACACTTGAAACCTGCAAGCAAAAATTGCCTGAATGGAGTCCTTAAAATGTCTCAGTTCAGTACCTTGAAGTAATCCATGGCAAACGTTCCAGCTAGGGGACATTTATCAATAACCCTTTGTTAAGATAAGGGCCTTTTAGTACTCCTTGCAGCCTCCAAACTCCGCTAACAGGGCTCCGGCAGTCAAGTCCTCAGCAGCAAAACAGGTGGAGAAGACGGAGCTGATGTATCCTGGAGAACCGGGAGGTGCTGGCAGATGTCGGCTGCAGCAGGAATGAAGTCTGCAGTCAAGAATGAAGCACTTTGGCCTCCGTGTCTTTGGATCAGGATAGGCCTGGAAGCTGGTGAGAAACTCCGCAATAAAAGCACAGGGCAGAGAGCCCTGTCTCGTTATTCACCTCTGGGGTCAGGGACGACAAGTCATAGAGGGGCAGTCAACACATTTATAACAAAGTAACACCATTTGCAGTTTGATTTGAATGTGCCCGAGACACCAAGACGGTGTTCTTTAACAAAATAGATTTGTAAAGCCATGGTGAAGACGTGCAGAGAATCACACAACAGCATTCAAGGTCAGCAAGCATGAGGCGTGTTTGAAAGAATTACTTGCTCTCCCGGCAGAGTCATCATAAGACTCTTGATGCCTTTCGTGTGAGCTAGACTCCTGTGAACTGCCAATGTATTGTAAAACACTCATGTAAGACAGTAGTTCAGCCTCAAGTTAGGGTTGTGTAGGGTTTTGCAAAGGGAAATAATAAACCAACTGCACTGAAAGTGGAGTAGTCTGTTGTGCAGATAGCGGTTTGTATTAATCCAGGGGTTGTCAGCATAGTGGGGGCCTGCAGGCATTTGCACAGGGCACATTTCCACCTGCAGTGCTGGGGAAAGTTCTGGGGAAAATCCCAGAATAAGGATGTCATGCTGTTAGGATCATCAGCCCCCAAGATTGCTGAAACTGCAGAAACTTGTGTTGGTTCTGGATCTTCAATAATGTACAGCACAGAAAAAAATGAAAAGCAGTTAACAAGTCTAGTAGGATCACTGTAAGATCACCTCTGTATTGCAGATCACCTGGCAGGCACATGGATTTTATTTTCACCTGGGGGGAGGAATTTAATTCCATTTATTGTTCAGCACAAGCTCTGTTTTATAGTCAGAAGCTATAAAAAGCTCATAAAAAAAACTAGAAAAAGGGGAATTAACTTTTGGAATTTGCCTTTTAACCAATACTATTGAAAATGTTTTTTTTTACTGCAAAAAGACAAACTTGGAGCACAGATTAAAGCTGGAAAATTGCATGGCTGTACAGATTTCTGTTGCAGTACTATTATATTCACTAGAGAATCAACTAACTATGCTAGATACTGTACAATTAAAAATAAAAACAATTAGAATTTGTTGCATATTTGTTCATTTCTAAACCTTTACCTCACTTGTAATAGATTACCCATATTAAAACACCAGAGCAATGGAACTATTAACTACATGGCTGAAGCACTGGTGCTGTGATTTTTAGCCCACAGTCACATTACAAAAAGCCAAGCTCCTCAGCTGCAAACATATAATACTGTGTGAACAGCACGCAAGAAAGTCACCATCCGCACACAACCCCAAGTGCTTCAGATAGGTGCTCACAGTTTCCCATAATAGAATGATATTGCTCCTGAAGGATTAACTTTATTTGCTTAGACATGAATGTGATTAAATTCACTGTTTAAGATCATTACCAATTAAGTTCAATACTCTATCATGTCCAAAAACAAAGGAAGAATAAAAAGAACAAAGCCAGCTGACTTGAAACAAAAATAATTTGCTACACAACCTGAACCAGAGACAATATACTGTACAATATGACAATATAAAACTGTTTTTTTTAACTTACTTTATTGCACAAATTACAGTAAGATGACCAGCCTGGGCATCCCTAGCATTGGAAATGACAGAAAGGTCACAGTAAAAAATGTTTTCAATGTATACACCCACTGAAAATCAAAGATGCATGAAAATAAGACACAACAAATAATTAAAGACAATTAATGCTTTCAATGCATTTAACAACGGTGCTCTTTACATGATACCAGATAAATGAATGTAACTTTCTCTTATAACTGTATATGCATATATTTTTGTCATTTTGATTTGCATAAAGTAAGTGTTTAACTAAACATTTGCTGATGAAAGGAACAGAGGGTTGAAACTGTGATGGTTTGGTCTTTGTCTTCACTATATACATTGATTTGCTGTTTTAAACATCCAAAATCTTGTTAAAAAAAAAGAAAAGTCCAGGTAAAGATCACATTTCGGTAAAAAGCTGATTACTTCAATCTTCAGATGTCTTTTTCGCTCGCTACTGATGTCCAAGAAATTTAAAACCACAGCAGAATAATCATGTTAATGGCCTACCTGACCAGGAGTACTGCAGGGGACAAATAGGCATGTGATTTTGTTACACTTTAACATTGTTGATGGGTGACAAAAACACAGTGGAAAGAATTCAAGAAGAAATATCAATGAAACTAATACCTTGATATTTAGAACAGAAGGCTACTCAATAACAGAAGAGCACTTCCTTTTAGCTTATGAGGAAAGCTGCAGGAAAGGCAATCTACTGCCTGAGCACACATCGCAACCTCTGACCCACTCCACAGGACTATGAAACCCCTCAATCTTGAAAACATGTCAGAAATGGAATCCATGTAACTAAATAAAGATATAAACTGAGATATCCTGCATTACAATGTTTCTTCATGGTCTTATCCATCTGCCTGAGGTAGGAAAAGTAATAATGTGAGGTTTGCAATGCTTTCAACTAAAGTGATAATGCACTTCCAAAAAACATGCTACACAGGATGAATTGATGTCTTTCAGGTGTTCTAAGTAAGTGTTAAGATATGTGCAAACGTCAGATTCTCTTACAAAGAAAACTTAAAAATAAGGAATAACATTTTTGCAATTAGAAGTTAATTAAATTTAAATTAGATGTAAAGAGATGTGATCTAGTCATGGAATTAAGATTAAATAATAAGAAATAAAAAAATACTACATTTGTACCTTTTGTGATATTTAAAACCTAATATGATTATCAATCCAAAATAAAGGCCTAATTAAGATCCATTTTAAAATTGCTATGGTTCATCTGATCAGTACTTTGTACTTTTACTTTAGAACGGTAACATTGTTCAATAAATCATTAATGTCTATAAAAAGGAGATATAGCCTACTGAAGCAGAGAGAATGTCCCATTATATTTAAGAACTCCCTTTTGAAAATCAGACGTGAACCTAATATTGTATTAGATTCCATCCCCTTCAAAGTAAGCCCTTGGTCTTGAGCTAGTGAAGAGTTAGGAGTGTCATCTACAGTTCATTTCTAAATCATTGTTAAAGCACAGATTACACGTCCTTCAGTTCTGGCAGAATTGTAGCTCTGACGTCACTTCTTTGTGAAAGAAGAATATACGAGATCCGGCAAAGAAATAGGAGGGAGAAACGCACACAGACATGAATAAAAACCCCAGCCCAGGCAAACCTTGTGAAACTCCTTTCAGGAAACAGGTATTTGGTGCTTAGTGTTTGCAGTAAGGGGTATTTGGGGGGGGGCAGATCTGCACACTGGTGCTGTAGGGCCACGGCTCGGTAGGCAGGATCCTCTCAGAAGAAGCTGGTCTTGAGTTTGATGGTGGGGGCGACCTGTACTGCGGGCTGGGTCTGCCTGACAGCCGCCTTGGCCTTGCTGCTGGCCTGGCTGGCTCGGATGGCCGTCTCCAGCCGGGTCTTCAGCTCCGGGGCGGCCCCTACGACCGTCTTGAAGGCGCTGGGGTACAAGGGCCCGATTCGCATCAGGTCCTGCAGCGCGAACTCGTGCAGGCCCTTGGAGGCTGGGTTAGCCGAACTGTACGCATTCTCATCCAGAAGATAGGAAATGAGGGTAGGGACTAAGAGAGCAAGAAGCTGAACTCCTTTAAAACAAAAGAGGAGAGAAAAGTGTTACTTGGGATCCTTCCTTAGCCGACAGTTCCAGAAATAGTTTTTTTTAAATAGCGAATTTAAAGATTCAACTGTTGCTAAGCAGATGTGGTTGCTAAGGCAGGGAAATACATTTACTTGTTGCAATAATAGTCATCAGAAAATGTGGGGTTCCCCTATGATCAAAGAATCCCTAATTTTTTGAGGTGGGTCATTTATAATGGCAGTTATTAATCAGTACCCCACTAACATTGAAGGAGGTGTACTTGTGCTTCAGTATAATTTTCTTTAGAGAAATAACGCTGAGAAGCAATATATCACATTTCTTGCCATTAATGAAAATGCTAATTACAACATGGATTTCAGTTGTAGTTAAAAGTGAGTTTAATGGTACACCTTTGCACACACATGAAAAAACATAACACTTTCCAATTCTTGAAAATGAGGGTTTGGGGATTTTTAACTTCAGTTAAGAGCTGTAGCTCGTTGTAGCTTTGATGCTAAATGCACTGTACCAAAAGTTGTTTCACTTAGAAATCAAGATGGGGTAACAATTTAATAAATTCTCAGGTTTTTTTTTTGAAAATTGGAAGTTCTGAAAAAGCTTTTCTGGAGACAATCAATTGCAGACCACTCCAGTGTTTCTAGGTAAGCTGTTTTACTTCCTAAACCAGTATCAAATCCAGAACCTACAGGCAAACAGAAACCCCACAGAAGTTTGCATTCACACCACATTCAGCACAGAAAAGTATACGTCTCCACACTATGATTTAACATTTACAGAAATTATATTTTAGAGGAAAGCACTAGTAAGGGAATCTATAGGACCAGAAAATTTCAACCAATGGCACGACTAAAAACTGAACATAGGAGTCTTATCTTTGAATTTACACCAATTCACACTAATGTGATTTTTTAACCATGTCCCGTTTCATATTGCTGACTTTTTACTTCATAAAGTTCTTCAGCAGAACTGCTCTATATACTACTGTACAAACAGATAAATAAACCACAAAGAAGACAATGGGAGCTCCATTGTCTATATCACAAAAACAAAAATGTTTGAAAGCACATGCCAGAAATCAGACTGGAATCTGTGGAAACTACAAAGCTAATCAGAAGAAATAAAAGTACAAAGATATTAAAAGCAGAACCACTGCAAACGAACATCCAAACTGGTTTCATAATGAAAGAGGGGCATTTATAGTTCTGTAAGATGGTGAAGCTGATCTCCTGGTTTCTGTTTTGTGAGCTCGCAAACAGCTGGCATTTACGAAAGAGTGGTTGATCCATGAATCCGGGTTATGTTGTTCTACACACTGTAACACCAGAGGTGAAACATGTCAAATCACCTCAGTGGGAACAGCTGATTGGGAAACCCCCTTTCAAACGTGGCATAATAATTTCAGAAGGTCAACGATTTGGGTAAAACTGTTTCCTGAGCAATTGATGCTTGAACTCCAACGTGACTGAAAACCGAAATCTCCTACTAAATCTCGCCTTGCCACTGCATGTGTTAATTTGTAAGTGTTATCTAACTGTGCTGGGGATGATGACTCACTCTGCGTATTAATGATATCTCAAGAAACTGCAGTAAGACCTAAAGCTGTTCATAAGGATCCATGTAAGTGAGTCTGCTGGGCAATTATTCTATTATTACTGCTTATTTATGCAGCAGAAACCAATTTAGTTAACCCAGTCTGCTCAGAGAATCTTCCTGTCAGTCAAGCTGATACACTGCCTCTGCAAGGTGATTTGGACAGAAGAAGCCCATGTCATTAATAAAAAAAACCCCAACAATTTAACCTGAGGCTGTACGGCATAGGATCATCTGCTAAATGTATGAAAAGCTAAAAATGCATATTTCTAGAGAAAAGAATCATGAGTAGCAGAGCCACATATATTTTACAAAATCTGCAGCAATTTCCAGACTGACATGCAAGGTTTGTACATATGGAAAAACTAAAACGTTAACATCATGATTCAGTTATGTTTGTGGGGCTATTTTTAAATTTGGTGCAGAAGAAAACCTAACCTGTCTTTGAACACTGATTTCTACAGAAGTGGGCAATGGCAAGCATAAAGGAGGGAAACTTTTTTCCAGGCACTATTTACAATGCTGGAATTCATTATTCCTGTATTAAAGCAAGTAAGGGCAGTTCAATGCTACAAGTGCACCACAAAAGAGACTATGCGATTATCTGCAGATAAGACATGAAGCAGCTCAGTAACAGGAAGTGCATTTATATGAGCTCATAATAGTCACAAGAGAGGGTTGAAATCGTCTTGACTTCTGAAACAGAGATCAGAGGAGAAAACAATAAGAGTAGATGAGAAAAAAGGTCACTAGCAGAACTTCTATGATACAGCAGTAACAGCAAACAAATTGCATTTGTAAGTACCAAGCTTTGCGAGTTTTATTACTTGTGGTTTTGATTGATGGTGAGTTTCACTGTTTTATCAATTAGTTTGTGTGAAACATAAGAAATTCCTTGCAGGCAAAATACGTTTGTCCCTGTGGGAAATCTTCCTGAATACACAGAAAAAAATGCTATTTAGGAGGCTACTTTCACACACCTGGTCTGTGTTCAGAAAGGTTTTTCTACAATAAAAATAACATCACATCTAAGTTGTCCATTTAACTACCAGCACTTAGCTTCCAATATCTCCACAGTGAAATGTATTTGTTAAGTGACAGAGAGATGTATTGCTTGAACTTCAAATGCTCCACATAATAAATGAATAAACATATAAACAAATAAATAACACTAACTGTCCTTCATTAAAACAATACTTTTCACAGAAACACCATAGCTGTCACACCTCTGAAAATGAATATGAAGTGATATTACACTTAAATTGTTCCTGTTTCAAATGCTTTAGCTTCCCTAGTGCTGCTGAACGAATCACTGCAACTGACATAATTAAGAACAATAGCCAGACCTGTAAACACATTGCCCAATCTGCTTTCTTGCATCTGAAAGAAGACCTGAATTGTTCAGAATATTTACTCTCTAAAATGACCAAATACCAAATTCCGAAAACAATCCCAGGAATCACTGTATTATTCCTGTATTTATTATTGTTGTTAAAAATCAATTACATATGTTTTGAATCTAGGCCAGGTTTTAAATCTCCATACTGACTTCTGCTCAAATTCCCCAAATTTACACGGTAAATCAACAATCACCTGCACTGCATTTTTGCGAGAACAAAACAAATGGCAACATTATCATGTTAAAAGGAAAAGATCAGCTTTCTAAAAGCAACGCCTGAGGTGGGTTAGGCATCGGGCACATGTATTGCTTGAATCATCTGATGCGTTACCACTTCAGCGGAGTTGTACTGGAATAAGGCTGAACTTACTGTTCTGCTCCTCTCCCATAGCAACCAGGTTTTCAAGGACTCTGACTCCCTCCTGAATGGCCTGCAGCTCCACGCTGCTGCCTGGCCTGCTCCTCTCCACGGCCTTCAGCTTCTCCACCAGCAGAGGAGCCAGGGCGTGGATGTAGGGGGTGGAGAGAGCCCTGCTCGAGTGCTGGAACACGGACAGCATCAGCTGGTAGCACCTGGCCTGCACCTACACACAGACGCATTGAGGGCAGTGTCAGATAGCAGGTACTGAGCTGGTGTTCATGGTTAAGAGGTGGCCAGGACTACACCCAAGCCCTTTCTTTCATGCTCTTCCTACACGAGCCTTGGACAGTTCTTTGGGAGTTTTTTGCGTTAGGCTTCTTGCATGCATTTAAATATTTTTCCTACCCCAATTTTATTTCCTTGGCTTCACTCAACAAATAGTTGCCAAAGCTGACTCAAATACACAAAGGGTAACAAAGGTCAGAAAGTCATTCAGAGGAATTCCCCTTTCTGTGTGACTCAAGAGACAAAAGATATCCCTGAAAGCCCTCAAGGATTAATGTTTGATGCTTTATGTGTAGACCTAGCACAAGTTCCTACCTTCCAGTGAGCAGGAAAAATAATTAAAAAGAACATTGTGTGATAATGAATATATTCTAATACTACCCATTAATAAACTATAGACGCCCTAAGTGCTTGCCATGGCTGCATTAACTTCTTATAGCTAATTACATGCTTTTACTCTTAATTGCAGAACATCCTACATAAATTACTTATTAACGTAATTTTAAAACTAGCAAAACAGGTAAAATTACAATTAAAATAAGAACATGTCTGAACTAAATGAACAAGAGTAGATGCCCCAGACAGTTCAATGAACCTCTCCCACAGGGAAAGACAATAGTGCCACTTAGTCACAGCAAGAACAGGACCTAGGGAAAAACTGTTTTCACAAACAGAATCTCTGTGTAATTCAACAAACCTGAGACTTAGGTATGTTTTGTACTTTACTAGGGATTATACCCTAGAGGTTAACAAATGTCTTACAAATATTTTTCTTTCTTCATTCTGAATCTCTTGTTCACAGGACAAGAAATCACAGGATTTATTTTTCCATGCAGACAACTTAAAGAAAATCTGCAGCCTAAAAGCTAAAACACATGCTGCCTTCCTTTAACCTTCAATGCAAATCAGATATTTCTGAAAGATATAATATAATAAATGTTTGTCCATATAATTTTGTTTCATCTCATGACTGGTCTGTCTGGGTCAAGGCTGCAGTTCCATATCATTGCTGATCCTTTGTTCCAAGTGCAAAGAAAGATAACTCTTACTCAACTCAGGCCAGATGCTCCCTGTGTTCCTGAGAACACTAGGGGTGTTGCTGTCTTGTTTTCTTGTTACTTAGAAATTGGCCTCTTTAATGCTTTTCAAACATTAATACATCACCATGAACCCATTAAGTCTAATAGAAGACTGGACCTTTATTGAACTGTGTATACCTGCTGTGTGCTTCTTTCAAGGAACCTTAAACCCAGCAAGAAACACTGTTACACACACCTCTTCTGTAATAAGGCAAAGAAAATATACCATGATAACTCAGGGGGAGTTAACATATCTGGGCCTTTTCGTATGCCAGGTCTTGTGTTCTAAACACACTGTCCAATTAAGCGCTGTATATACTAGTAGAGTATTTCTATCTTAACAGGTGCGGCAGCAAGCAAAATAATACTACGTAAAAAAACTAGCTCTGTCAGAGCTATCGCCTAAACTGCTTACTGCCACTCCCCCCACCAAACAAATACACTCTTGCCTGTAACCCTGTTACACTGCCCTTCAGACACGTCACTCCTGGGAAGAGGTTTAATGCATGCTCGTGAAATCCTGTGGGTTTAAATTGGGAAAAAGTAAATGAACACACCCAGGGGTCACTGGAGTTCAAGGCGTTCTTGAACCTGTTCATGCAGCCATTCTGCAAGGACGTCACGCCAACTATCTCCGCACTGGCAGACAGCAGGAAGAGGGTGATGGCTGTGAGCATGCTCACTTCATCCATGTTGGGCCTGGACTCATCTGGAGGGTAGAAAACTGCTTATTGAACAAAAGTGGTGCCAAAATTAAAATAAATAAATAAAAATAATCAGTGCTCATTTTTGTTACCATCCGGACAAACAAATTGTATGAAAGAGTGAAGGGAAAAATTATTTTGTGAGGTTGTTTTTGATCAGCTGAACACAGGCACTTCGTAAGCTGTGAAGAAGTTCTACACGCTCATTTTTACAAAACAACTGTTACAGCTGCATCAAAAATGCTTCTCTTTTAAATGTCTGAGAAGAGTTACCAAAGTACTGCAGGTTAGCCCTTGACAGGACAATTGCCACCTTCTCTATTAAAAGTAGTTTCATTCTGATCTCTTCAGGTTTTTTTTACTTTGAAACTTTTTAATTATTAGTTTTTTTTCTAGGTTGGAAACATTAGTAAATTCAAGAACTGCTTCTGGCCCCTGAATTTTCAGGCATGAAGGTCCTTGGAGCCCCTCTACCCAGACCTAGGATCTTTGAAAGGACCAGATTTAAAAAAAATCAATATTAATGAAAACATTGTTGAATAAACCCCATTTAAGGCATGCAGTTTTTTCTCTCGTTTCTGTAACACAAGGCTAGCGGGCAGCAGTCAGGTGATGCTGTACCTGGCTGGGAGTACTCCAGGACGGACGCCAGGCTGCTGCGGACCAGGCCTGTCCACTGCTGGCGTGTCTTCTCCACTCTGGCCAGGGGAGAGGTGATGATGGTCTTTATGCCCTGCAGAGCAGCAGAGACGGGAGGGGGCACCTGGCTGTCCGCCGTCTTCACGGCGGTCTCTCTCAGCACACCCGTGATCAGGAAAAGAATTGTGGGCAAGATGGTCATGCTCCCTACCGAAGAAAATAAATTACATCAACTGATTTCTGAATCTAAACCTTTCTCATCAATTAGTTTAAATAAGATTCTTGTAAATGCATTTGAAACCCACAGGAAGGCTAACAATTACAGTACAACATCTATAGCTAATCTACATTAATATTCTTCTGGACTAAAATATATAAATGGACCTTTTGTTTTTAAAATTGGTTTCTATTTTGGACATTGGGCAGGAAAGTAAAAAATGTTTCACTTTCAGTACCTCTGCCCTAATAAATCGTAATTAGCGGTAGATGTAAACAGTAGAGATTAAGGTGGTCATTGATCTGAGTGCTGGAGACAGCGTGGTCTCTTCGACCCAGTCAAGCCTGTGCTGGTGGTGTGGGGTGATGGGCGTTACCTGCTGGGGAGCAGAGAGCCGGCAGGTCTGCGAGGATGGTGACTGTGGCAGCCACCAGCCTGGCACTGTCCTCTGGCAGGCGCTGGGGTTTGTAGGGTAAGTGGCTGGGAGAGTCCATGACTTTGGTGTTGAGCTGGGGGAGGTGCCGGACTAGAATAAACACCAGCAGCTCCATGGCAGCAAACACCAAGGATTTTCCAGGGACCAGCCCCCCCGTGTCCCCCCCTTCCCCCAGCGTGCAGGCGGCATCCTTCTCACTGGCATCCTCCTTACCTGGGCACAAGCAAAGGCAATGCAAGTCACCACTTTCAATTTTATGTCCATATACCTGTTAGAGGAAGTAGTTCAAGTAGGGAGCTGCGTCAGCAGGCGTAGGCTGCAAAGGAACAAGTAAAGGTTTATTCCATGCTGAAAAGAGATGAAAAAAAATACAACGTTTGAAAAGAAACACACAATATTTTGCCCAAGGGCAATACTGAGTGAAAGTAATGTGAAGCAATAGGCAAATGGTGTCACCCGAAGAAGATGTTGTGTTTCTTTTCTTCGCTTTTCAGCATGGAATAAGCCTTTACTTGCTCCTTTACATGTGTCTGGTATTTTTTCATGACAGGGGCAAAGAAAAAGTATGGGTGAGTGATGGACCCCACCCTTACGTAAGGGTGCTTCAGGGATATGATCACTTAAAAACCCACAATAAGGAAGTAAGGTGCAGGAGGCTTTATTGCAAAGGTTACAGTACGTCCCACATAGTGGTTTCAAGAGAACCCCCCTTCTCTTCTGCAGTGGTCTGCCCTGACTGTTTCCCACCAAGCACGTCACCACCTGGAGAGCCTATTTACAACAGATAAGAGTCCCTCGGCGGCCTCTGGTGGCAGGTCCATCGTTACGGCTTCCCTCCAAAAACCAGCCTGCCAAGTGGTGTGCAAGCTGTTAGCTTGAGAATGGATAGTCGGGGCCCGTATTTACAATCCGGCTTCTTTTAGAAAAAAAAAAAGCTATTGACTTTCCTCATATTCACATGCTGTAGGGATCTGGTGCTAAGCCTTCTGGATAAAGCAAAGTAAAAAACGAAGGTTTTACTAGAGGGCAAACTGTACTGTTTCTCATTGTCTGACTTTACCAAAATTAAGATTGCCCTGCCTGAATTACCACCTGCTTAAAATGAATCAAAGTAAAAAATGAATAGGAAGGCCTAGAATCCATAATGAATTTGGATCTGGAGGTAAGGGGAGATCAAGTGACTCACTCATGGTGTTCCTCTGCTCCTGCAGGTAGTCCTGTGCCGCCCGGAGGGTCTCCCTGACCACGCTGGTGACCTCCAGTTGCACAGAGGGTGGGTCCCGGGTCAGGAGAAGCCGGTGCAGCACGTTCAGGAGCTCCACTCCCAGCATCTGGAAGAGCAGCCCAGAAGAACAGTAAAGTCTCCCGTCTTCCACTGCTTCACTCAAAGAACTACAAGCTCTTCATGTCCCAGGGACTGCAGTCTCACAATCCAGATACTCCAATCTGACACAGGTCAGCTTATCCAATGTAACAGTTTGTGACAGAAAACGTAAAGCCCATGGTTGCCCATCACTTTCAATTGTATCATTTCAACTTGGTCCCCAGTCCAAAAATCCCTATTCTGAATGACCAGCACATGAACTCCAGATACATGGCCTCTGACATGATTTCAATAAATCATGTTTGATCAAATAATCCTACACTGAAAACAGCTGTATAGCACACTAAAAATCAGTGTAATGTCATAGCAGCTTTACCTGATCCTCTGCAATGTGAGTTCGAGCTTGGGAAGAATCTAGTAGAGTACACAGGGCTTGCAAACAGGACATGACATGTTCAATAGGCTCTTCCGGTCTGGGAAAGCACAAGAACTCAATACTGACACCTGCAAGAAAAAGAACTAGAGTTGGTATGCTACATACATACCTGTGCACGCAGAAGTGCTCATCTACTAGTTTATGAAGAACAGGAGGAAAATTAAAACTGTTAAGAATTTATTATTATCCAGCTTTGAAATGTAAAAGCATAATTAATACAAGAGAACACATCTCAGTACCCAACAGCAGATGCATTCTATCCTTCACCAGATCCTCTGGGTTTTTGGTTGCTGGAGATGTTCCAGAGGCAGGGCTGAAAACAGTGGCCGCCGGACCCCGTGCTGAGTTGGGAGGGGTGTCATCTGTAGTGTCGCCAGCACTAAAGCCTGTGCTGTTCAGCCACAGAGCTACAGCATGCAGGATCGGAGCCCAGGAGTTACGGTAATGGAGCCGAGCTGTGTCGATTGTCTCAGGGGTGTAGAATGCTCCACCTGCACCAAGAACAGGTTAATACACCATAACCAGAATACCCATAACGTAAGAAAGTGTCCATTATCTTGCAAATCATTACGTAGCTGTAAAAAACAAACTACTTTGCTAACACAAAGCCCAGCAGAAGCTCTAGACATCTATACAAACAGAGCAAATAACGCTTATTGCTTATTTTATCCTCAATTAAATATAAATAAAAATAAAATTAAAAAGAGACCCCACATATGTTTTTGCTTCCTGCTTCTTTCCAGTGGACTCCACACATGAAGTACTAGGCTTTTAATTTGGGATTAGCAGGAGAGTTGCACTGATTTGATCTGCGCTAGTCTTGGTTGACAATGTTTACTTTATTACTGTGTAAATGACCAGATTTATAACCATCGCTAACTACCACAGACATATAGATGGGGAAAAACACTATTACACAGATTTCACAGTGTACTCTTTCCCTGAATAATCAAAAGGTTATAACATTCCACACAGCACTTTATTGTGAGAAATGTGGGACTGCCAACAAGCAGCTTGTATGGAACAGCCACCAGTGCATGCTCAGAGCAATTACAAGTTAAGAGGGTTGGTGAATTGATTGTGATAATAAGCAAGTGAGCTACTTGAAACCCATGCTTGTCCACTTAAGAAGGATGACAATTATGACAATTATGATTCTTCTCATTCATCAGCATTCACAGCTATTCTTAGCAGCGGCATAGCTAGGTTTTCAAGGGCTCTAGGCAAATTTATCATAGGACTGAGCCCTTTTCTCATTGCACCAGCTTGTATCCTTTGGTAAGTGTGTTATTCAGAGCCATTAAAAACATCACTTTATTAACAGGTAATTTTTAATTCCATAACACAAATTTGCATCACTCAATCTCTAAGTGGCTTTGAAGAACAGCAAATGGTGGAGGTTAATTTACTGTTGGCCCAAAACCTTAGGAACAACAGCCTTGTTTTGTTTCAGTAAAATCATCTGCTAGTGCATACAGAATAAGAAGAGCTTTTGGTAAGAGTTACATTTTTTACAAAGTCGAAGAAAAAGAAAGACAATTACAACTGCAATAGCTTGCTGTTATTTGCATTGGTCTTTTTGGTCAAAATTTGTTTCCGAGATGTATTTCTGAAATTACAGCAGAACAGCAATAATAGATAAAAAAATTCCTAAGATTTTTAATGCTACAAGATTGCTTGCTTCATTGTATTACACTAATAAAAATAAAGCTAGAAAAACAAAATTAAGCAGAATAAGAGATTACCCTGTTACATTTAGATATTGTGGGATGCTGCTTTGCACTCAGAACTCAAAAAGGGCATTGCTTTGCTAATATGGAATAAGTTACTTTGTTAATACAGAAAAAAATCTCCATGTAATAAGTATTAATTCCTTATACGTATATATCGCTTTTCTGGACACTCCACTCAAGTGATGGGTACTCCCCTGCATCACCACTAGGACGATGTGACTGCAATCAAAGAGAGCCAGTGCGCTCAGTTCACACCAGCTCTCAGTGGGGAGGAGAACAGAGTGTCACAAAGCCAATTCATCGATTGGGAGTATTATGAGGTCATGACTGGTAAAGGCCAAGGCAACATTTGGCCAGGACGGCAGGGTTACACCGTGAGAAACTACCCTGGGTTTTTTAATAACCACAGAGAGTCAGGACAGTACAGTGTCTCCATCACTAAACTGAGGCATTAAGACCACCACAGACCGCAGGGTGAGCGCTCCCTAGTAGGCCCCACTAACACCTCTAGACCTTAGCTTTTCTAGAAGGTTTCCCACCAAGGTACTGACTAGGCTCACACCTGCTGAGCTTCAGTGGGCTGCCAGCTGTGAGTTGCAGGGTGATACAGCTCCTGGCATTTACACTAGATGGCAGGGGACCTGTAGCTGCAGTGAGATCTAGGAGCTTTAATTAGAGTTGTCCGGCCACCAATGTTCTAACACAAATGCCACAGGAAGTCACTTACCGTCAGGAGGCAGCTGGCTGGCGAACTCAGTAGGCAGGGTCAGCAAGGCGTAGTCCCGGAGGGCGGCGAGCCACAGGCGGCTGAGGGCAGGCAGCTCCGGCTGCACCAGGGTGATGAGGCTGTCAGGAGAGAGCACGTCCACCGTCCCCACATCCTCCTCCTCTTCCTCGCCTCCCTGCACAGCCTTGGGGGGCTTGTTATCCGCTTCCTTCTTGATCTTCATTGCCACCACGTACACCTGTAAGGGGCGGGATGCCATGCAGGAGTTACCCCTGTTCTCACCCTCCTGTTCTGCGCAATTTGCAACTGCAGCTTCACATTGCTCTATGGCAGTGCTTTTTCCAGCAATGTATCACAACTAGAGTCATCTTTCCGTAGGGATACTTTCACCTTTGTTTTCGTGAACCTTGTTCAGTGTTTTGTCGTGTAACAGGACACTAGGTAAAGTGAACAGCACTGTGACAATTCTTAAATAATTAAAAAAACAATGCAAACAGTGACTGCATAAAGCTGCAGGTTATGAGCGGCAAAAGCTGCTCGCTGTTGCGCAGATGTGAGCGATAAGGACAGTGTTCTCACCTCGGCCCAAGCCTTTAGCACAGCCAGCTTCTCCATGGTGGTGGCGCTCTCGCTGTACAGCTGGCAAGAAGAGCCCTTCCCAGCCTGCACCTTGTCCAGCGAGGACACCAGCAGGTTGTGGACCCTCCGCAGGTCGTTCAGGTCACTCACCACCCGGCTGCCGATCCACGCGCTGCACACCTGCACACAGAGCAGACCTGCTCAACACCAGGGCCTGAACTGCCCAGAGGCTACGGCCAAACTCCAAAGCCAGCAGGAACGTAATTTTTTTAAAAATGTAAGGTTGCAGACTGGATGGAATACAATTTGCGAAAAACGTGGAACAAATTCAAAAATAATACATGGCTAGCCTCTCTTTCACCCTTTATAAATAATCCGCTGAAAATTCAGCCTCCCTCCCTTCCCTTCCTGGTCTGCCTATACTTTACCAGCGCCTCTGTGGTACACTGTCTGGCCTTGTGCCTGTGAAACAGCAGTTCTCACACTGAAGACAGCCTTCTAGTGCTGCCAAACTCTTCAATGACGGAGGGAAAGAGCCTTACTGAAGTCCATGGTATGTTTTTGGAGAATTTTCCATAAAGGTGCTCCCTGCGAGCAGTCTACATGTGTCCTTAAAAACATCTACTAAATGAACACACAGAATCCGTAAAAAAATCAAGAACTTCCATAAAAAAGTATGGATCACCTTGCTCATAGCAGAATTTCTGTGCAAAAAAGGCAGGGAAGTTCAGGGAGTACACGACAATGGGACAAAGTGAAAAGAGGGAAAGTACTAGATCATCTATTCATTGCTTTGGGCCTTCCCAGCAGATTCTTCAAGATGTGCAACATTTTGCATGGTAGAGAATACCAAATTCTAAAACAATTTAAGTAATCATTTAGATAATACAAGGTCACATCTTATATGCTTTAAACCTCAGAAAAAATACAGTAGGGTCTTGACATGTGTAAATTTGTCTCGGGGCAGAGCAGATGAAACCGAGCTGAAGGTTATTAACCTTCATCTTTCAGATTGCGGTGCAACAGACTAGGATCATGAGACACATCGAGCTGGTGAGTCAGCCTCTCCCTGCCAACATGGTCCGTTTTTATACTGTTATTTGAATTAACTTAAAGCCAATGCATTCGTACTTTAATGATCATATTACAATATACAGGTAGACTAGTACACTATAGTATATACAGTATGTGCCGGTATAGGGGTGGACTTGGTTATATGAGAATTTGGCTATTCACAGCAGGCCTCTGCACCAAACCCTCACGAATGTCGAGACCCTGCTGGATTGTTAGAAGGTTAGAAGCATTAGTAGGTCACAAAACCAACTGATCCCGTGCCAGAGACCACTAATCTCTGTGAAGCCATACCAGCTCTGCAGCAAAGAATGGGCCGGCTGCTCCAAGGACTTGCATTTAACAAGATTAGCAGCTTACCACAGGGCTTGAGCATTTTGTTGACTTGTGTACCCAGAGATCATTTACAACAGATCCTCTTCAGAACTGGACTAGTTTCAAGGTGGAATAAATCTTGCTTTACTTCCTAATCAGGGTCAGGAAACAGCAAAAGTTCCTTTTTGGAAAAAGTTTTGCGTGTTGCAGGCAAAAAAGAAAACGAGACTTCATCAACCCTGTTCATTTCAACCAGCTCAGCCAAAAATACCCTACTCAGTGTAAACATTATTCAACACTGCATTCAAGTGAAGCACTGCTTTCTGTGTTGAAATTTAAAGGCAATTTAAGAAATTTAAATGTTCATACATTTTCTATTAACAACATCAATGATCAGATTTACTGTTTTCCACAAGTTGCCCCTAAAAAGTTGACTAATTTTACTATTTGACAAATACTCTACCAAGGGCAATACTGAGCGAAAGTATTGTGAAACAACAGGCAAATGTAAGGTGTCGCCCGAAGATGGCTCCACAACTGAAACGTTGAGTTTCTTTTCTTCTCTTCTCAGCATGAAATAAACCTTTACTTGTTCTTTTGCAGCCTACGCATGCTGACGCAGCTCCATACTTGGACAATGTGAAACAGCAGCACCAA
Source organism: Lepisosteus platostomus (assembly GCF_059453375.1). Classification (NCBI taxonomy): domain Eukaryota; kingdom Metazoa; phylum Chordata; class Actinopteri; order Semionotiformes; family Lepisosteidae; genus Lepisosteus; species Lepisosteus platostomus. Next base: position 10,983,733 of record NC_142627.1, on the reverse strand, counting down.
AATATACAACCTTCTATTTTCTATTAAATCATGCCTTGGTTGTTAAATTCCAATAAAAGGTATTTTTTTACAAAAGAGCACTGAAATTGCAGTGGTTATGACCAACCTGGCATGCCTTTGCTGTAATGTCAGAGGGAGTGTCTTGTGAAAAAGCTGGTCGCAAGGCAGCTCCAACCTAACAAAGGATAAAACATAGAATTTGCAAATTCAGCTTAATAATGGATACACATGTGTACATTACACTGATAATACACTCGATATCTTTCTTATTTGCAGACCTAGGCTGTATATCAGCCTTGGAATGAATATTTACATTTCCCTGTATAAAATCTGATTCTAGTTACAGAGAATCAAATTCTGAGCAATTTAATAATCTAACCATATCTCCATGACAAATCCAAAAATTCAAATTCTTCTTGTTCTTTTTATTTGCATTTCAGCAGGTACATGTGGCTCACCACATCTAAAGCATGTGATCCTTTCTCCTTTGCGAAGAGAGGATGCTTATGGTATTGTATTGTCAAGCTGAATATTTTTGGCTTTAAACCGCTAAGAAAACTGATTGTTCCATATTAAGAGACCAAACAAATAAGTACATCTTCACAGCAGCTTAATGCTTTATGAGTCCAACCTGCACAGGTGAGATGCTTTTGAAAGACACTCAAGATGCAGACAGACAAAACAGGACAGAAGGTAAGCTCACTATACAGCTTCCCTTCACGCAAACGCAGCATGGTCTGAGGACCCTGCCCCAGGTTTCCTGGAGGATGAGGGTGGTCTTACATTGGCCTGGTATTGCTCCAATATGACGTGCCCTGGGAACTCTGGCTCCGGGACAGCTGCAAACTTCTTGATTATGTCCTCCAGAGCCTGCAGGCCAGCCATGCGCAGCTGGTTACTGTGGTCTGTGGCGGCCATGAAGGCCATGCGGATGAGGTCAGAGAGGTGGAGCACCAGCAGGTCACCTGAGAGATGGATGATCACATGAAGATGAGAGCAAGGTTGTTTTCAGGGACATGCTTCGCCTTTCCCATAAACACTGCAGGTCAGACCTTATTTTTATTACTAACATTTCTAGAGCTCTTTTCATCCTAAATCCCAGATCCCTAGAGCTCAAAGTGGTTCATTTTTAGGAAGGGAGACACTTCACCCACCATGAAGTACAGTACTCAACTGGGTGATGCTCTGCAGCCATTCTGCACTAGAGGGTCCATTACACAGCTGATCGGTGGTACTGAGACTTAAGGTATATTAAGGACATTGGACTGTGTAAACCAAAAGCGACTTTCAAACAGTGCCATGGACTCTCAAATGACCACTCATTCAGAACTTTGCTTTAATGTTTTATCCAAAGGACAGGACATCCTACAGAACAGGGTGTCCTCAGTCACCATTCTGAGGAATTGGTTTGGAAATTGTGCTCCAGAGAGAAGAATACCTCCTAGGGGTGATCCAACACCACTCCCAGCTTCCCTTACAGCTCTCCCATCCCACTACTGACCAGGCTGAGACTTGCTGAGCTCCTGACATCCGGCAAGATCAGGGTACAAGGCAGCCAAAAAGCACCGGGACTGCTCAGCTGATATAAACAGCAATGGATCTGTCAATCTCTCAAAATATTATGCAGCAACGAAAGAAGACTGATTGCAGAGACAAATTCTGAACCAAACCTGTACCTACATGTCTAAGGGCTAATTTATTCACCCTTATCAAGTTGATCAAACCTACAATATTACCTAACCAAATGCCTATTTCAGAACTACTGAGCAGAAAAATGAACATTTCCAATAAGAACTGGTTACATAAACACTGCAATCTATAACCTGTCAGTATGAATCACTTCCTACTGCTTACTCATTTGTGCTCTCCCAGGTTCAGATTATATAAGAGAAGAGAAACACAATCTGAATGAGTTTCTTGATTTCTCTCTCTATTGGTTTATATGCTTGTTTTGTATGTCTAAAGTAATTTGCAGCTTTCACTAAGTGTATTTGACTTCCCTGTAGTGTCAATGCCAGAGAGTGACAATAGGGGTGGAATGAACACCACAGTTAAATAAAGGGTTTTTCCACATGAAATATCATTTGTGATAAAGCTGCTTTCAGCCCCTGACCCAGATTGCACTAGAAGACTTCAGTAGTTCTCCTGCCACTGCAAGTGCTTCTGAGTGAATTATTTGGATACACTCACATGAGCTAATTTACTAGTCATTACTGGGATAAATATGCACTTAGTGAGAATTACCATAATCCTGCATTTGCTAGACTTATTTCTTTTTATTTAGCTCTTGACTGAAAGTGACATTTTTCAAGAAAAGTCAATTTTGAAATCTTAAATATTGCAGATTGATATCTATAAATATTTTTTTTTAAATGTAAAATAGTTACATATAAGGAACAGATCTGGATTTAACGTTTCTTTAAATACAGCCTCAGTTGAAGCATAACAATGCAGCACTGCACAACGTTGGATCAACATGTTTGCAATGGCTCAGAGGTAACCCATGGATGAAGCACAAGGGAGGGACAGACCTTTGGGATTCTTGACCTTAGATGAACGGGCAGCGGCCAGGTCAAAGTGGGCTTTGTCCGCGTTCTCACACAGTAGGATGATACGACACAGGCAGTCTGCGGCAAAGACACGCGTCACCCAGCGGGGGGCGACAGAGGGCTTTGACTTATTGTCCTCCCCCAGGGCAGTGAACATGATGTCATCGTCCATCTCATCCTTCTTCTCCGAGTCCTCCTCCTCCTTCCCGGCTTCCACAGGGACAGCAGCCCCGATATCTAAACAAAACAGCCCCCATTATTGTTCACAAATACAGCCATGGACACCCATGTACACGATCTCTGCTTCGATCTTTAAACAAAATGAGATCGATTTGCATGGCATATCAGTTGACTTGTACTGAAAGAAGAGAAAACGAACTGCTGCTGGCTCGTTACCTGTAGAGGCTGCCAAAACATCCTTGCAGAGTTTTAGCCAATGAGACAGCTTTTCCACAGCCAGAGAGGACAACATGTGACCCAAGGTGTCATGAATATCGGAGCAGAGCTTTTTGTCGGTCTCCCTGTCCAGCATGCCGAAAAGTACTCCCTCCAGCCCAGTTTCTGTAATATTCAGGTCTGCCATTATAGGGTGAGAATAAGGGAGATCAGGAATCAGTCAGCATTTTGATATGCTTACACAACACATTTTCTAAGTCTTAATTATAATATTATAATTCATTTATGCAGTAGTCTGTTAGCTAGCTGAAAACAAGTGTGTTTCGTATTTATGACGCAACTTTTCTTACATTAGTTCTCAGAATTACACCACACTCCCTCAAGTTCAGAATTCTTTACCATACTTCCTTATCTTCACCATCTACTTTTCGATTCAAGAACTGCTACCTTTCAGAGTGAACTACGCCCTTTGACCCAGCTACTCCAGTTCAATCCCCTTGAATAAAACACAATGTCCAAGCAAGCAGAAGAAACAAAATGCGATTCCAGAGAGAGAAGATTAGCATACTTTTAATTTCGTATTCGGGCAAGATAGACCATGGAGTGTTTTTTTTTTTGCACAACAGCAATTCAATGTAGGACCCATTCAAGATAATGAGATCACTAGGAATGACTCACTGGTGTAGACAGGGAAGACACTTACTAATGACGGTGCTGTCCTTGCTGTCGCCAGCCTTCTTGGCCAAACTCATGGCGTACGCACACACCTCTGCCGCTTCCCTCTGTGCTAGCTGTCTCAGGCACGCCACCGCCGCCCTCCGCAGCAATAAGTGGGAGCTGCAAAGGTGCACCTGGGGGAGACACATGTCAGGATGAGCGCGTGGGATGCTATTTTAGGTGCTGCACCCTGCCATCAAGAAAATAATTAAAGAACAGCTCTCTTCCTGGGTTTTACGAAGTAGATACAGTGCCTTGGAAAAGCATTCAGACCCTTTAAAAGGTTCCTAATGTTGCTGGATTACAAATGATACTGACATTTTTTTCCAATCAGTATATTTATTGCAAACTCACATGCTCAAACAGAAAAGTTTTAAAGGCAAAATTAGTTACTTGTCAGCAGATTAAGAAAGTCAATAACTGAAAACTGTTAAAGGCTCTGAATACTTTTGCAAGGCACTATATGTACTGCCATGACCTGACAGCTTCTTAACCTGCACTCTGCAAATAAGGTGGACTGTCAGTAAATCTCCTCTGCAACAGGCCAGAGTGTACAGTCCTTCACCCCCTGGCTGAAATTCATTGCTTATGTCTGCTCTCTCACTGAAGATCTACGTTAATACAAAAACAAGCCTGTCACCTGGATGAGAGTGACTTATAAGACAAACCTAACTCTCAGATGCCTGAGTTAGGAATCACCTACCCAGCTTCTAGCTTCAAATATATGTCCGTGAAACTAAAATATTTTAAAATGGAAGTCTGGGTTTTGTCTGTTTAAGGAAGGCAGAAAGTTATAAGATTTTTTCCCATCCAAGGGAAAGGAGAAGTCAAAGAATTTTGATATTAACTTATAGTTTTCCCAGAACATCAACCATCCAGCAGGGAGTAGTAAGATGCCTGTGGCCCACAGAGGACTTCAAACAATGGATCAACAGATTCGCCAGAGACTAGGGCTCCGCTCATCACCATTCACATGACTGTCACGGACGCTTTCATGTTTTGAATGTTAATACAAATGGAAACATAAAAGGATGAAAGGCCGTGAGCTTACACAGAGACAAGGCACCAGGCTGGAGAGGTTGACGTGGCGTGGGGCGAACATGTGCAGCTGCTGCAGGCAGGAAATGGCAGCCGCCTGAACCAGCGAGTCAGAGTGGTCCTGCATGATGGCACAGCCTACCAGGCATGACGAGCGGATGGTGGATATAGTGGCGCTGTTACCTGGCAACACAGAGCTGGAGTGAGCACAGAATTTTAATCTTCAAATTAAAGGCTAAATCAGGCAAGATCAGTCCATATTATCATGTTTCTGGGAGAAAGCACTTTATGTTTAAGAGAAAAAAAAACTAAAAATGAAATACAAAGTCTCCTAACCGATTACCCACAGAAGAGACTAAAAAAGAATAGTTTTAGGTTTTTTAGAGCGTTAATGTTCCTCTTTACATATTTCCCATCAATTTACATAACATACTTAAATTTGTTCCTAGTTTCATTGTGCAAACAGGTTTTAAATAAAAATTATGCGACAATCCCAGACACTTCTTTTTATCCTGCTATCCGCTGTTGTTAATATCAGCAGAAATGAGGACTCAATGTAACCCTCAAGATTTTTTCTTAATCTTATTTATTTGCATATAATGCTGCATAAAAGTAGGATCTGATTTTTTCCGTAGCCAAATAAAGTAATACTGCCATCTTCTGGTGCAACCCATCTACTATTTTATCAAATACATATTTTTAAAAAATGACACTGACATTAGATTTCAGCAATGACATGCTATGACATGCACGAAACTGGTTGCAAAAATAAAATGTACTAGTGGAAAGATTTTCAGTAAGCTAACGGTTATAAAAATATCATCCTAGGCCTTGAAGTCAACACACAGCACTGCTGGCAAAATGTTATGGCTACAGAGGTGAGGATTCCCTGGGGTTCCCTCCTTCAAAAGCCTGCTTTTTCCAGTATCATCACTTTTAGCTGCTGCTGCCTTTGCTGGCATAACTAAGGAGTGAAACATGTTGTTGCACATTTATGGGCAAGAAGGAAGATCAATGTCCCGGCCACCCATGTGTAACAGGGTGACCCAGAAAATCAGGAGGCACCTCCATACGTAAAGGCTTATGGGCATCTGGAATATGTTACACAGCCATGTGGTTGAAGGGGATACCCTGGCTTCCTTCAGGAAATGGCTCGACGAGCTCCACAGATCAAATTGGCTACAAACTACTGTACTGGAAAGGGCTAGAAAGGCCGTATGGCCCACTCTCGTTTGTCACCATTCTTATGTTCTTAAGGAGGCGGTGGGGAATCCCTCCTCACAGAGAGGGCAGCTCGTCACCTTGCAGCTCAGGCCCCACGGTGGTGATGAGGGCTCCCAGGCAGCGGCCGAGGCACTGGTGCACCTCGGTGTGCGACGGGGGCACAGTGAGCAGGAGAGTCAGCACCAGGGACAGCGTGGGCTCCACATAACCTCGGTACATGGGCCCACTGGAGTCCACGATCAGAGCCAGGGAGTGCAGGGCCCATGTCTGGAATGGGCACCGAAACAGAAGCCTTTTCTTAACGCACACAGACACACAACCGTGCACTGTATCCAAATGCATGCGTTCTTTTTTTCAGAAGCCTACCTTGTCTTTGTCTTATGCTTCGTTTACATGAGTTTCATTCTGGACTAGTACTGCTGCTGCCATTAGATTGTGCTATTTTAAATTACTAACATTAAGTGGTAATAATTAACACAGAGTGCAGTCTGTCATACTAATATGCTCCTCATTGAGATGCACAAGCAAATCGCTTTGTTTTCTACTGCAACAAGCATTTTGTTATGGTAGAAGACTGAAATCTTGTTGGCCGTGCTATGAAAATTAGATAAGGTGACCAGTGTTCCACATCTACATCTAACAGAAATGCCTAACAGCGTTTATAATTATGCACATACCTTGGCAATATGAAACCTTGACAAGTTAATTAAAAATAGAAAATAATCTGCTGTTTACTAGATACTTAAAACACAGTTAAATTTCTGGCTCAGTCTCTGTAGGTGGGCGATTCCTGTTGTCCTACCTGGACCTCATGGGAGGTTCCATCCTGTGCCAGGGCTAGCAGGATGCTGACGCTGGTCTTGAGGTGCTGTCCCGACCCAATCCCTCCCACGTACCGATGAAGACAGCCCAGCGCCAATGAGTGGCCTGTTCTTGAGACCACATCCCGGGCAGACTTCAGCCTGTGGAATGAGATTCAGGAAATCCAGGAGACTTTCGGGACTGAAACATGACGGAAACAAACTTCATTTGGGGTAACATGAAACATCTGGAATAAAATAACCTGTCTTGATACTCTTACAGTCCTTCATAACACTTAAAAGGTTCGAGAAAACCTTCTTCAGAATTAAATTCTTTGGCAAAAGTCGTCTTAAAATTTCAGTCATAAATTAAATATATGAAAAATATTTTTACCGGCAAAGCATTATAGCAGAAAGGAAAAGAGGATATAAGAATCTCATATGACCTTTATTAATTTAAAAACGGACATCCTTGGATTTGAAAAATAAGTAGAATGGGCTAAGAGTAGATTTTGCTAAATGCTACAATACAAATTCCAATGCCTATAACAATGTCTACGAATCAGAAGAGGGAGGCTGGGCCAGTGAGCTGTGTGGCCACGTACTTGTCAAAGCTGTACTGAGCCATCCTAGCGATGAAGGTGGCTTCACCCACCACCTGTGCCATCCGGCCCAGGGCTTCCCCAGCGGCACACCTCAGGATGGGGTTGGGGTTGTCCAGGGCGCCCATCACCAGGGCCAGGGCAGATTTCCGCACCTCTTCGGGACCGAGGCTGCTTTTATTCTCTGCTAAGCCCTGCAGAGAGCGAAAGGGGTGGTGGTGGGGGTGGGGGTGGGGGGGACAAATTCCCTTATGTCAAGAGAGATCAAAGCTAATGATGCTTTCTGATTGTCATGCCTGAAAACATGAAAGAGATTACAATTCAAATAAAATCTTCAAATCCTTGCAACTCTTCGTAGTTCTTAACTCAGTGAACACTCTTATAACCATGAATATGAACAAAAGAAAGCTACATCCAGCCACATAAGAGAAGCGGAAGGGGGTCTCCTAGGAGACAAATAAAATAAAATGGACATAAATATAATATGAATAAATAGAATTTTAAATCAATATAAAGGGATAATATGACACAGAAATAGCAACCATGATGCATGTTTGTGGGTTCATGCTTCATGCAGAGACTCACCTTGAGAGCGCTGAGCACTGCAGTGAATATATTGAGCTGTACAGCTTGCTGCCGAACGCCCTTAGCCTGCTTGATACATTCAGCAAAGTGATCCAGCATCTGGAGCCTGTCACCACACAAAGGGATCGATCCTTTAAACATATCCTGAAAAGACAGCTCTGAAGACACGCTGAGATGTGCAAGTAAGACGTTGAACACAACCCCGTTTGGTTCATTCTTACTTTTCCTTCATAGATCAGATTTACTGCTTTTGGGTCACTCCATGTTTCCCCTAGATAAACCGAGTGATCCTCACTCACACTGAGAGCACAGGGGGTTCCTGGAGTTCTGAAGTACAAGTGGAGGCCTCACCTGTGCTTAAAGGAGACGTGAGGGAAGACGACTCCAAAGAGAGCCACAGAGGCATCGATGACCGAAACCCCCAAAGGCAGGGGGCCGGGGATGGCCTCGCCTGCAGGCACCCGCAGGTAAATGGAAGAGGGGTCGTGTTCAAGAGCACCGCTCCCCGAGGCGCTGTTGGGCTGCAGCTGGGATGGAAGAACAGCAAGTCGTAAGCATGGCGGCCAGAGAAGGCAGAACGGCCATCTTGAAGAGTGTGAGAGACTGTTTGTAGGACTACATTTAGAAACAGAAATTAGATAATAAGCAGTAGGGCTCATAAGTGGGGTTAGGCAAGATGAGGCACTGTTTTTAAGCAGACACAAAGAAAATAATTTATTGTTCCCGATGCGAATGTATATACTGTATCAAGAAGGATGTGGTACTTCTCCCCTCTGTTCTCATAATATAAAGGTTTATCGTAAGATTTCAATTTTCCTTTGTTTTACTCCAGGTGACGAATCCCATCTACTGTGCACACATAAAGCTCTTCTCATGCACGTTCCTCTGGACGCCTGTAATTCTGTAAAATCACCTGATCTTCAATGGACTTGTGATCTGTCTCCTGCAACCAGGAGCCCATGAGCACGCTGTCATCGTAGTGACACAGTGACCGCAGCAGAGAGGTGGTGGTGTTGGCGGAGTTATCAGTCAGTGTGAACTCTGCGACCAGCTCCCGCAGGAGAGCACTGAAACTTCCTGCACGGCAACAGAAAACAACAGAGATCCCAGTCAACCCCGTTACCATGGCATCCGATTTTACACGTCCGAGCACTGGTTAATTACTGCTGGAGAAGAAGAAAAATGCACAACCAGAAATCACGGAGGTGCTGTCCAGAAAAATATAACATAACATAAAAAAAGTAGAGTCAGCTGGAGGCACACTTTTTACTCCAAGATACATTTTATCTACACAAACAGTCAATGTTTAGGCACAAAAGGCTTTCATCAGGACTAGTTACGAGCAAGTGCTCATCAGTAAGTGCAAAAGACACAAATACATAATTATCTTTATGGGGCTCTAGAACTTAAGATACCACACACTGATTAATAATATACGGAAACATAAGGGAAGGCTTCAGGCACAAGGTCTGCATGTTACCTTCATATGTCTTGGGGGGTAACAAAGCCAAGATGTCATAGAGCCTCAGGCGAACCATGGCAGCACTGGCCTTCAGGTGGGCGCCATGCACTTTGATCACTGAAGGAATGCTGAGGAGGCGGAACTCAGTTACTGCATCGCATGACATGACCTTCCCTGGAAAACACACCGCCCTACACCTCTGACAGCATCACTTGGCATCTCAAAAAGTCCTCAACAGGCTAAATTAAAGAAAAAGTTCAATATGGAATGAAAAGATCCATATGGCTCATTTCAACTGTAACTGCTTGTATTAAAAACTCCACAAATGCAATATGTTCTGAAATAGCTCTCTTTGAAATTACTATTATTAAGTTCCAGGTGTAGTGCACTGTAAATCATCATTCCTGTGAAACCAGTATAATTTCTTCACATGCCATGTAACTGTAAAATAGGCATATGCACGCAATTAGCATGTCCACAATATTTTGCATTCTGAATATTTTAACAGCACAAGGCAACACAGCTGGCTTCTAACTGCTATTAGTGCTGGGCTGGCTGGCAAAAGCTGCTCAACAATATTAATCTCATGTTCAGCAAGCAGCTGCCTGAAGTAGAGAAAAATCACTGAACGTGCTTCCATTCAGCTGCAAGAAAAAACATTCCATTGTAATTAAAACCTCACACTCACTGAGACATCATCGTCATTGCACACTCGATGGGCGTCATCAATCTGCGGATCACATCCTCAGTCAGGAGCTCAGGGCAGTGAGCCACAAAACTCCGCATGGCTGTTAATAGGAAAGGAGGCAATTCATTAATCAAGAATCAGAAGGAAATCAAGATGTCCACTCTGTAGTATAAATGCATGCTGTAAAGCCTTTTGAGTTTGAAACAAACCAACTATGAGAAAGACTTTTTTGAAAAATCAACAAGGAGCAAATAATGCCTATGAATTTAATTAGCCGATGCACTTATATTAACCTTTTTTTATTATTAAGTCACTAACTGGAGACAAGAGCGTGTTTTAAAGATTTTAAGGGTGAATTAAGGACTGACACCCTGAACTTAAAGAGTAGAAGAAATTCTCAGAGTTTTAAAGGTCTTGGCCCAAAATAATTTTTATATGATCTCAAAGTGATCATTCGGACAGATTCCAAGTGTTTTTTACCACAGAGTGCGCCAGCACGGCCCTCCAGGGTGACCTGCCAGGTGAAAGAATCTCCTCGGGCCTTCTCCGCCTCCAGCTCCTTCTGAGAGCGCGGAAAGACGTTCCGCCATAGAAGCAGCATCTTGGGAAGGTGGTACCGCACGAGGGAGGGGCCTAGCACACAGCAAGCATGGCGAGCATGGTCACCGTCACGTCAGCATCACAAAAAATGTCACATCCGACGCAGGAGGTGCAATGAGAAGCTGCTGCCATTGAATGCACTGCACGCGACCGGGTAGGCCGTGCCATGACAAATTGTTGGACCGTTTAAAAACGCGGCAGCCAGCAGCAGAAACGCACCTAAAGTCATCAGTGCCCCTAGGAGCAGCCACCCAGCTTGTGTGCGCTGGAGGGACAGGCGGCTGTTCTGCGCAGCAGTCCGAAGAAGGTCTTCTGCAATGCTCACCACCATCTGAAGACATATTTCAAAAGGAAGAAGACATGATGTCTAAGGAATGATCGCTAGTCTTTAACACCAGCTTCGGTTTGCGAGCCCTCTTCATAGTTCGCATGACAAATGGGAATGCAGCCTGCCGGCTGATACAGACCTTTCCCTTGGCATGGGGAATGCCCAGGGGACACTGGTGTACGCCCCCCAGCAGGGCTGCCATGGCGAAGCTGTACCCGCTCACGGCCTCAGGTGAGGCCTTCAGGTTGTTGATGCGCTCGGCGCAGCGGTCCAGCAGCGGAGTGAGCTGGTAGGGCAGGGCCACGGCCACACAGCGCAGGCACCAGGCAGCCGCCAGCCGGGCAGCCATGCTGGGGTGAAGGAGCACAGAGCTGACCGTCTCCAGAAGGCCTGCCGGCACAACAGAGAGCTATAATCAGGGAGCTGAGGTGCCATGGGACCCCACTGATAAGAAACCCTGGGGAAATTGTCAAGACTGTTTTGTATTCTGAATATTTCAAAAGCACAAGACAACATAGCTGGCTCAGTTCAAGTGTTCGGTTCCTAAATAGTGTTCCCCTGCAAACTGTCACAAACTGAGACATAACAAAATCTATTCATGATGAACATCTACAAAGCTTCATGTGGACATTAAACTCTGACATTTGCCTGATGACAAACCTGATTAAAAATGCACACTCTCTCTCTCATGGAGAGATCATTAGTTCTCCTAGAAGAGCATTTAGGCAACCTGCATTTGAGACCTGAAATCCAGTGTTACACTGGGCCGTGTCCATTCCGGGAGTATCGTCCTGTTTGGACAATCAATCTGAAAGCTCCAAATCCAGAGAGCAACAGAAAGAAGCAGAAGAGTAGTTGTTTCAAATCTGGAATCACATACTGTAGACAGATACCACAACTGTGGAAATTTGTCTTTGATTTCTCCCATAAAAAGTACATCAAACATTAAACACACAAAAAGCAAAACATAAGTCTTACTTAAGTCACATAAAATCATAACAGCACATGAACAGATGAATAGATGAATGAATGAATGAATCAATCAATCAATAGGTAGTGAACTGGAAGTAAGCAGACCTGACTGCATGCAGCTCAGGCCCTGTAGCTGGATACCCACCGATGGAGGGCTCCTGTATCAGAGGCGAGGCAGTGGCGCTGAGGCTCTGCACCAGGCTGCCCAGCTCCTTGAGCGCGCACACCATCACGTGCTGACTCGCCGACACGTCCGCCGCCCCCGCCTTGTTCTCGCTGCTAGCGTCGTTCACCACTGCTTCTGCAACGCAAAGGCGAGGCCTCTTTAACGCTCATCCCGCCTTCACACACCAGCACCGCCCTCCTGGCTGCCCACAATGAGCAAAGCCAACACGGCGTTTCGTTCGCGCCCTCATCACTGATCCGCTTTCAGGGTCACAAGGCGGAGATGGTCAAACAAGCGCTCTGACCACAAAACCGGTCACCCTTACCATCTCACATCACACAATTCCTCATGATAAAGCAAGAACTGTACCCTGAAGGAGAAATAATCATTTCTGAGTATAAAATTACTGATAGCACCTAAACTCCCACAAGGATGACTGCAATCATTCATAAGCTTCACACAGCTCTGCTTTGGGCTTGTGTGCTTAATTTGTGGATGGCTATGGAATAATAAGAAATTGAGTAATAATTTTGATAGCGGATAAAAACAAATTACAATACTTTTCAAATACAGTACATAATTTGGAACCTTTGTAATCAAAATGATAATTATGATGCTTCTATAATAGTATTTCAATAACAGGAGCTCAAAATACAATTGGAAATATACCTCTTATTACAATATTAATTAAAAATGGTATGATTTCTAGGGTACCATTTTTCCAAAAATATTGGATAATTTAGCCATACTTCATATATCCAATGTTACAATGAGCTCTGGTGAGGAATTCCTCAGTTAAAGCCTCAGTCTATATGATCGAATACATCTGTGGAATCAAATCTGGATCGTATCTTAAACCAGACAAAGAACTTCAAGGATAGAAGATCGTTCTATCCTTGTCCATTATAACAGTTGGCAGTTCGGGCTCTGAAGTTTTTTTTTTTCAGTTTGCATGTTGAAAATTTAATTTGGGGTTTGAATTATAAATGAACAAGAGTTTAAAATATAGTTAAGAATAGTATGCAACAGTGTAGTCAAGAGGTACTGCAGAGGATCTAGTCAATCATGGTACAGATGAAATCTTTCTCTTTGGCCTGTGGAGCTAAGTTCCATCAAAGTTAATCACTTATTTTTCTAATTGAAATCTTAGTGGTTATGCATGACGTAGCTGAGTGGAGACTTAACTTCTGCAATGCTAGCCAGATTTGCAAATAATTGCATTTAATACCCTCAAAAATTCTGGTGTTTGCAACTGCTCTTTTCAGGGGAATAACAAACAAAAAACATATGTAATCAAACAAAGCAAAACAGTTTGGAAAACTACTACAAACACCATCAACAAGTTACAGTTTGTGTCTCGTCATGATGTCAGAACACACGAAAGCCAAACTTCAGAGCCCAGATGTTTTAGGAAAGTGTCAAAGAAACGGGTGTTTTTTATTCAGACAGTGATTTCTGCATCAGAACCGAAACAGGTTTGGAACACACCACACAAAGACTGGTTTCAAAGCAAATCACAGAGTAAGAACATTGGAAGGTAAAAAAAGCAAAGCAAATAAAAATAGTGAAACTTTGGCATGGTTTTCTTAAAGCTTGGTGTGACAGTCAATGACTGTTACACCATATCATGAGCTAAGTCTTTGAGGAAGGAACAGAAGTGATGTTGGCTGTGGATGATAGATACCCCAGCTGTACTGAAGTTCTCATGTTAAGAAATAAAAGACAACACCAGCCCAAAGGGTTATTTCTTTAATGCAAATGCTGATTTCTTATACTATTTATCAGTATTTTATCAGCACAGAATGTAGTTAATCTGAAAGATGTGAAGAGAACATACTGTAGATGCTGAGAAAAAGAACGGTGTGATTTTCCTCATTTTTGCATGACAAAAGAAGTGAGAGCAGACGGGCAAGCAAGCACGACAAGGCAAACACTGCAAAGAAGGCAAGCAAACTAAAAGTTTTAAAAAAGTACTTACTCTGTAACGCTCTGAACCTTGACATTTCCCCCCCATCAACAAGCTCCTTACCAACGGCTCTCATCTGTTTGCTGATGGCCTGGCATATCTCCTTGCCGGCTGCGATCTGGGCCTTTTCGCCCAGCAGGCTGCCCAGCGTGGCGCGCAGCATGAAGGAGACGCAGCGGCGCGAGTAGACCGCCTCCACGTGAGTCTGCGTGGCGCGGGGGTGGGACACCAGGTCCAGCACGTGGGACAGGAAAGTGGCAAAGTTCCTCTCCAGCCACTGGCCGCCAAGCGTGGTGACAAAGACCACGTAGGCCTGACAGAACAGCACAGGGAAAATTAACTTGTTAACTTGAAAATGAAAGCTTTCAAGCTCATTATAAGTATGAAAAGATAAAAAACAATTAATAATAAGATCCATCTATGCATTACCAGAAATTTGCTTATTCTAGGTAAGGGTTGTGACAGCCTATCTCAGAAGCACAGGGCCCACAGCAGGATTACAGCCTGGATGGGACACCTGCCAACTGCAGGGTATATGTAATAACAGTGGCAACAGGAACCACAGAATAAATAGTTACCTGAGTGACTCCCACTCGCACCTCTCTGCTGACAGATCCACCCCCTTTCAGCATCTCCCCGCCGCTTTTGAGGAAACCCGAGCCGCCCCGCAGGAACCCTGTGGCCATCAGCTCCAGCACCTCCTCCAGCGTGGCCCGCTTCACGTTCTGACGCATCACTGCACCGAGGGGCACAAACCGGATGTGAGGTCACTTGAAACGGTATGGGCTAGCCCCTTTCTCATAGGGGTTTTTAGATACCATGATAAATGCTCTCATGTTTTGGACATTCCCTACTTCACTGGCCTGTTGCCTCATTAAGGCTCATATGGTTTCCTTATGATCAACCTACCTTGGAAAAGTAATACTAAAGACCCCTGTCTACATGCACATATTCTTTTGACCACTATAACTGCATTTTTAGTAATGCAATTATCTCCGGTCAGCCACAGGAGATCCTGAGTCTGCCTGAAGAGTAACTGCGTGTACTTCCAAGAAAACCCTGTGGAGTCTCCCATCTTGATCAGAGCGCAGAGCAACAGTAGAGGGCACAACGCTGTCCTTACCAGCGGCTTGCTTAGGCATCAAAGCAGTGGCCATCACTGTCCCCAGAAGTTTTGCCACTGCTACACGGACGCCGTAGTTAGAGCCTTCAAGAGCCTTGAAGCACAGCGTTGCCACATTTTCCAGCTCAGTGGTCCACATGAACACAGCTTCATTCTGTAGCTCCAGCAGGCACTGTTAGGGAAACAAACACCATCACCATTACCACTAGTGATTTTAACACTACAGTATAACTGCCACTTCCACATCGCCATAAACCCAAAATACTTATAAGCATTTTGCTACAAAAACAGTGCTTTAGGTAGTAAGTAGGGAGCTGCATCAGCAGGCATAGGCTGCAAAGGAACAAATAAAGGTTTACTCCATGCTGAAAAGTGAAGTAAAGAAACACAATGTTTCAGCTGTGGAGCCTTCTTCGGGTGTGTCACACCCAAAGAAGGGTGTCAGCGTTGTCACCGTGTCAAACGTTGTGTTTCTTTTGTTCTCTTTTCAGCATGGAATAAACCTTTACTTGTTCCAGTGCTTTAGGTTAACTAACTTAATATTTTACTTCAGTTTTCACAAAATATATAGTACAATCTAACAATGTTTCTCAAAGAGGTGGGATTTGTGTTTCCTGGTAATTAAAGCAAAGCTGTCTCTGCTTTATATCAATTATGTCAGTTTTTTTTTTTACAATATTTTTGTAAGATGCTTTAGACTTGTTTAGTAAAATCAAGAGGTACAGGTCCCATATGTTTTGACACCCAAAGGATTCTGCGTCTGTCGTTCATTTCCCCCTCACCTTGGCGACCGCACATCGCACTGCCATGGACCTGTCGGTGAGCAAAGAGCGGGCGTTTTTGTAAATGTCCCGATGACAAGACGCTGCTGCCCCTCCGAGGCCATTCAGGACCTTCTGTAAGCTGAGCAGAATTTCCCCACGGCCTTGAGACTGGGGGAGGAACAAGACCACGTGTTCACGAAGCGTTCAGGAACCCTAGCATCCCTCTCTCAGCCGTCTTGGTCACAGGCAAAGTTATTTGGAAAATCAGTTTCTAACAAAGTGTTATTAAGGTTCCGACAATTCAGACAGTACCTCTGCACTTTTCAGTGCCTTCAAAAGGTTGTTGATAGTATCGGGAAAGGAGCTGCCCAGCATTCTGCCCATCTTCTCGTAAAAGGCTCCGACACAGGCCACCGCAGCACTGTGACAAAGGAAGAACACCTTTTATAGGCTGCAATGACGCACAGCTGTTCAATTGGCAAATGAGAATGGTCAATTCCAGCTGTGACAGCTATGTAAGCATAAGGTAAGAATTAATGAATGTTCATTTACTTACATCCAAATTAAGAGTGACCTACACTTAATTACAGCATGTGTGGGTGCTGTTTTTCTTAATCCAATAAATTAATTCAATAAAACGAGTAAAGGTGGCTTAACATTCATATTGATTTATTCAGAAATGGTGCAACATACTGGAATACACATTTATCATTATGCTAAAACTGAAGCTTTTTCCTTCTATGTGTTCTGGTAACAAAGCTTAGGAGAGTGTGTTCAGAAAGAGGGAAGCCAGTGAGACCTGTAAATGGAGAAGAAACAGTATGCGATTCCTCTGGAGATCACACACAACTAGAAAGCTTTTATCCAATTCTCACAACACTGCAATTAGGGATATTATTTTAATGACAAACCATTTAAAATTGACTTACCTCACTTAATTACCCTAAGATTAAAGATGTCACCTTGAATCTACCAAGGATGGCTTATGAGATTCTCAAGTGTCTATGGCATGATACAACTTACTTTGCAATATCTCTACATCACCAGCACATGCACACTCCTGCTTTTACAAACAGAACAATATGAATGCATGCAAAACACCCTGCAGACACTGGCTCAGGGCTGGCTCACTGCTCACTCACAGCTTGGTTGGCAGGTAAGCGGGCGTGTCGTCCTTGCTCTTGATGATATCATTGCACTTGTCGAGCGTCTGGAAGACAGTGAAGGTGTCCCCGATGTTGTAGAGAGTGGCCAGGTTTTTGGCCAGCAGTTTCCTGGTCGGGGGGCCCGGAGCACTGCTGATCAAGCCAGTCAGCTGCTCCACCAGCTTCTTCTGCTTTTCCTTCACATCCACCTGTAACAGAGGTAGACACACCTTCAGAGGAGGTACATTCCTGGCTCACCGCTACTCTGCCATCACTGCAGACTCTGTGCCTCTGCTCTACTAAACAAGTAACTCCGCTTCAGCTGGGTGACCAGAAAACAATAACGCTGTGAGAAACCACACTCCTTACAATGGACTGGACCTGGCAAATTACAACTCAAAACTAGGCATTTTAAGACAGTCTGAAAATTGTCACAGATTTTCTGATAGTAGAAGTAGTGTGAATCGTGCTAAAAAATTCACAATGAAGCAATTCGAAAGGAATTAAATTTAGCATCAGGTACTGACGCACAACTTACCTTGTTAGCAGCAACAAGAACCTTGTCCAAAAAGCGTAACCACTCAAAGATAAACACTGGCCTCTTGGCCTCTGTAATCTGAGCCAGGGCATCTTCGTTGAGTAACAGGCTGTGGGCTAGCTCCATCCCACTGCAATGTACTGGAAGACAGGTTGAGCCGCTGGAACGCTGGTGAAATCGGGGTGCCCTTTACACTGAAACGTGCCACTTCTGTGAATCTGAAACAAATCATTTATCAGGGACTGCAGAAGATTCAACGACTTCAATCTTCTGAGCAAGGAAATGGGAACCATGAATTGTCGGAGGCTTGAGAACACTAATGTGTCATGACGCTGTATAGTTTTGGAATTAGACTAACCCTTATGATGAATGTATAACTGAAGACTCACTTGTACAGTTTCATATTCATCATAAAGGTCTACTACCAGCTTTACAGTATATAAGCCACGCAAACCCTCCTAGGTAATTAAAGAAATAGCATTTTTGCCCATTGGCCAAAGCCTAAAACAATATTGTGGGAAAGGATAAAGGCAATTAAGTTCACTGAATACACAACAGAGGCCGAAGAGGAAAGCAGGGCTTCTTTGTTAAGGGTTTGAAAACTCGTGTCGTTATATTTCAGATACGTTGTACTTTGCATTTTTTGTTTTGAAGAATTCTATCAGAAATACAGTATATAATAGCCAATCTACAACCATTACTTCATATTCCTTTAGACTAAGCGATTAAAATAAAAAAAAGAAAAGCATTTTCACTTCAACTACAATTCAGTGTGTACTAAAATATCTGTTCAGATGAAGGGAAATCTGTTACAGTTTGATCACAGATATTTTCTGTGACCTAAATAGAGAAGTTAAGGCTGACTGTTGAGAATTCACAGATTATACGATCAGGTTTTAATGGCACTATTTCTTTCATCTGTTTTGAAAGATATCAAAGTTAAGGAAAGAGAAATTTGTCAATGCAAGACACAGGTGCAGAGTATTTAATAGAACAATTAAAACTACTGTTCTAATAATGCAAAGATCGTCAGATAACTTCCTCGGGATGACTAGGTACAAAATCCCTGGCAAACAATTTTGATTACTGAACAAATACATATTATGCTTAATGTTTATCAAATTAAATTATCTTTTTTTGTTGTTGTTTGAAAGTGAAATTGGGCACTTCTGAAAATGCAGCTGCTTTTGTACGGTTCTAGTACGCTACGGTCATTATAGAGTCGGTCAATATAAAAAAACCCAGCTAAACCGCAAGAACTAAAACGCAAACTACAGTACCTAACAAATAGCCCTTCGAGGATCATAAAGACTGTCTCTACCTGAAACATAAGAACTCAGTGTTATAAAAAAAGTCAGTAAACAGATTTTGATTACATTATATTTTTTTAAAACTTTGCTGTATCCTAAAAGATCAATATTGTAAATACACTTTTTATTATTTCGTATTTTAACTGCGGCGTTTCTATATGTTGAAAGCGTTAGAAGACAGTACTCTCGTTAATGCGCAAATCGATCACAGAGATCCATTTATTTTTTTATATTTCAAGTGCCGGTTAAGCCTTCAATCTTAAAACCTTGAGTAACAGTTCGTGTTTTTCAGAGGATTTTAGTTCTGCGTGGGTTTTCTGCAGCAACACAGAGAGCAGAAGAATGAAACGTAGCTACACATAAGAAACAGCTTATGACACTGACAGTACACGAATTTACCAAGACTCCGCCATGACATCTATGAAACACTAAACTATATGAATTTTAAAAGAAACTAGAATATTTTAAAATGATTAATATTACTCTCATTAAAAGAAAAAATATTTTTTTTCTTCTAAGAAAGCTAAGTGTCCTTCAAATGTAGCTATGGCGATGCAACTCGTTTTTGTCTATGTTCTGTGACCTAAATTTTTATCCAGAAATGGGTTACGTAAACGAGGATCGCTAAACAGTTTTTTAAACAAGATAAATGCATGTTTAATTAAACGACAGCATCCCTTCCTGTTCCTTTACTCATACGTGCGCACAGAAATTAAAATGAATGGACATTCACAACAACCTTGTAAGAATCCCAAAAACACGAATTACATCAACATCGTTCTCATACTAAGCCCATTGTCTACAATTTCAAGTCAATTCAACACCAAATTAAAATGTTAAAAATGCAAAATCCGAATATTTTTTCCAAATCCCTTAATTCGTACCTGCAGTTCCACCACCACGTACAGTACGGTAGCTAGACACAAGTGACACTAAAATATGTCCGACTAGAAACATGACGTTAGTTGTAATATACATATAGGGATATTTATTGTTCCTTGACATAATAAACCCTTTTAGCTCCGTCGGAAAAAAATACTTCCATAAATTTGTCTCCTTTTCTTTGTAATATAAAGTCTTTAGCTTTATAAGGTGTTGCTGAGGAACTGACTATTGTTGTACAAAGGTGCTAGCCGAGATTGAAACGGTGAGACACGGGAAGAAGAAGAACAAAAACTATACCAGCGCTTGTTTTGCAATAATTAGGAGAGGCGTTATTGTTGTGAAGTGTCTTTAGTGAGATGGCAGGCAATGAAGATGATTATATGTCGGATTCATTCCTTAATCAGATGTAAGATTTTATGTACTGTTATAATTGCATAGAAATAACCCAATTTTGATTAGACGGTGCAGGATACAATATTCTGTTCTGACTAGCAGGTACTAAAATCTAGGAAACTGCAGAAATTAAAATGATTCAGTCACCACCATTGTTAAAAATTGCAGGTGGTTAAAATAACTTTTATGGAAAATTGGAGAAAGGTTTAAATAAGTTAAACGAAAATAAGAAAATTTACAGAATGTCGTATTCAGAACTTTAAATCTTCCATAGACGGGGACTACAGATAACATTTTTACAACCGTATGCTATAATCACTAACCCTGGAAAACCCGGACACCTCTCTTGTTCAGTCACTCCTGTCTGTCTGGTGTGTTTAAAAACTCTGTCCTACGTTTGGTTGTTGTGTCTCCACCGAAGCAAGGACGTGAGGCCCGGCGTGACTTTGCCGAGGAGGGTGAAGGAAGCGCAGAGGAAGGAGAAGCTGCACATGGAGAAAAACCTCCAGAGCCGGCAGAAGACTTTGAAGGAGCAGGAGCAGGAGAGGAGGGAGGCGGTGCTGCAGAGCTCCATCGGGAATGAAAACAAGGGCTTTGCGCTCCTGCAGAAGATGGGCTACAAAGCAGGTCAAGGTCTCGGCAAAGAAGGTCGGTGTCCCTTTCTGCATTTAGACTAGAAAGCCTTGAACGTTTAATTGGAGATGAAGCTTGCCTTCAGCATAAGGGTAGCTTGTTTTATTTATTCCTGTCAAATTTCTCCTCATGGTCCACAAAGCAATGATGTTGTTTTTGATTCTTCTCGTCTGTACATTCACGCTGTGAATATATATGTGGTATATATATATATGTGTGTGGTGATAGACATCTGGTTAATGTATTGTTTGTGTTTTTAAAGGGGCTGGCAGAGTTGAACCTATCCCATTGAATATCAAAACAGGTAATAATAATACTTTGTGTTTTGTGATGTGAAAACTTTCAACTTTATTTGTGGTAATTCTTGTATGTCAGAAAAAATAAAAATTAAATAGAAGTTAAAAACAGGTATGGCTGACCATTTACAAATGTAATGGTTAATATATAATATTGGTGCTGTTTATGGTGTGAATTAAGATTAAAAAATATGGTGAAAATGAGAGAGTTTGTTTTTTAAAAAAAGTCTCAAGCTATATTTTGAACAGGGCATGTTAAAATCATCAAGTCATCTTCCAGTTATTCGTGGGTATTCAGTAAATGTCTGGACACATTCTGTATAATCTGTATGATTTGACCAGCTGAGGTGACCTTATTTGTCCTTATTCAAATCCTACATATTTCACTCTCGGAAGCTGCAAAGCTTTCAGGACAGCCCTGTGCTTGTTATTGATTAGATCGAGGAGGAATTGGGATGGAGGAAGTGAAAAAACGAAAAGCTGAGGAGAAGCTGGAGCACTACCGGCGAAAAGCAAACTTTAAGCAGCAAGTCGAGAAGAGAACATTGGATGACTTCAGGTAATAGAACAAAGAACAACACAGATTCTGATAGTTTGTATTGCAGATTGTAATCCCTATTTGCTTTCTTGTATCTTTATCAGTTATTTTATTGTGGGTAAACTATTTATTATTTGAAGAACCATGTTGCAATCAGGCCTGATTCACCAAATGAAATAGGTTTCTAGTGCCCAGTGGTCAGTGATCTGAGGTACACAATCTGCCCCTAGTTTAGTACAGTGTAATTGGATGTTTTTAAATCCTGAGGCTTCCTCACTGCTCCGGGTCCTTTCAGAGTCAGACTGAGAACGGAAAGGGAGGAACGACAAACTGATGCAGATCTCAGGAAAAGCCAGCGTGCCTGTGAACAGCTGGACAGCCAGAAGGTTAGTGACAAAACAGTATCTCCCATCGGCTGGTTTACCATGGCTGGGCTTACAGTCTCATTACACATTTCAACTTTTTTATTTTACATAAACACTTTACATGTCTAGGGATTTAACCAGGGCATAAAGCCTAGCATTAATTCTCTTTTGGGTGGCTGCTGGTGTTGGATCAAGGCCTGGCTCAGGAGCAGTTATGTTTTCTAGTTGTTTTTCTGAGGAAACGTCACATGGATCGATGTGCTATTTCTCCCATGTCCTCAGGGGATCCATGCCCCCAGGGAGGACTGGTACTGGCCAGTGTCGGGGACTGAGGAGCCGGGGGAGGAGGAAGAAACTGAGCAGGAAGAAGATGAGGGAGAGGAATTAACAGTCAGTAATACCCTTTTCACTTTCAACCTTGCTGCATAGGCCTTAAAATTTGTCAAGAAAACCAAGGGAAACAAAATACTGTTTTCTCTCTGCCTGTGCGTGTAGATAACCATTCGATTTGCCACGAAGCATTTCATCTCCTTACTTGAATACCAAACCTTTTAAGATTGTTGCCAGCTGCAATTAGACAGCTATAAGATCTGCAGAGTCTCATGAAATCAGACAGAAATCTCAGTTGTTTGTACCAAAGGGATGTTTACCCTGGAGATCCCCATTACCTGTAAAGTGCTTTTAGTGGAGTGTAAGGATTATTATTATTCTTTGCTTTCAACTATTTGATTAAGAAAGAGTATTACTTTTTCTTTTTCTCAGCCTTTGGAAAAATTACAGATTCTGACTTCATATCTGAGGGGAGTGCACTTTTACTGCATATGGTGTGGGACATCGTACGATGGTAAGACTGAGAAATGCATTGATTACTGCAGGATGTACTACAATAAAGTTCTAAGGCCTATCTTAAATATTTAGCTGATTGTACCTGTGCTTCAGTACTGTACTGCTATAGCTATACATCTCTGCTATAATCCATGGCCTCGGAACAATTATTTTTTTTAAATAACTGTTACTTAGATGAGTATTTTTTCTAACTTCATAGGCTACAAACTACAAAACATTGTAATATTCCTTTCTCCTTTAGTAGGTTATAGACTGAACATACCTGAATTCTCTAGGTCAGTGTTTCCCAAGTGGCATACCATTAGGAAAACTTTGCATTATTCAGGGCTTTGACTGTCACTATGACTCATATTCATGTTTGTCTAAGCTGCTCTGTAGAAAAAAGTAAAGAACTAGGCTGCAGTAATGATTGTTGTAACTAAATATGATCATTTAATTTACACCTACTTAAGGTTCAGCAATAGTATATTTTATTTTTACTCTCTAAAAACTATGCAGACCTTTTGAGGCTCTGAAGAGATCTTAAAAACTGCTTTGTGGTGGACTTCTCTATTTTGTCCCATTTTAAAAAATTCTGCTGGAACTATTATTTCGCAGATATTAAGTTTCCAAGGTAACGACTGTTCCAGTGACGGTAATGAATGCCCCCGTCACTCCTTGAACACGGAAGAAACGTCGTTGTTGTTTTTGGAAAAAAATGTTTCAAAAGTAAAATTTTATATATAGTATGTTCATTTGAGAATGTTTGCTTTGACATGCAAGCAAAATTGTTCAAACTTTTGGTGGTAGGAGGTGGATAGGTTTTTGCCCAGCATTTTTGTTGACGCAAGTATGCATGCTGTAGGCTGGGAATTGACTCAAGTTATGTTGCCCTGCAGATGAAGAAGACTTGACAGCAAACTGCCCTGGGGACTCGTCTGCAGCCCATGACTGATCAGACCAGAAGAGGGGCTGAACAGGAAACTGAAACTTTTCAGATGATGCCCTTCCTTCACAAGAAGAAGGAGGAGGAGGCCCTTCTGGGAACAATAATATAGACGGAACAGGCCTAGATGTGGGATAAAGCTGATCCTACGTACACCTTGGATGTGTGATTAAGTAGACGTGATCTGATGTCCACAATCACAAAACAGCAGACAAAAGTTTAAGGTTTACATATAAAGGAGATAAAGGTTCACAATTCACCGTGATAGATCCAATTAGAGCTGAAATACTAACAGATATGTTGACATTGTAAAATATGCATTAGTTGTGTTGTTGTGGTCATGAAATGGAATACGAATAATAACATGCAATTTTATTTACAATTTTTGCAAATTGTGCAATTTTATGTATAAACATTTATGATTTAAACATATAAACAAATAGAACATCATTGCTTGCATCGAAAATATGAACTATTAATAATGTGTTTAAAATGCAATGGTGTATTTGTTTCTAAGTGTATTCATAAAAGTGGTTAGTACACATTGCATCTGTGTTGTTTAGTTGTATATTTTATGTACTGTCCTTTTTGTAAAATTAAAATAAAATATTTTCATGTGTTGCAGTAGCTTACCTTCAATAAAGCATTTGGTCGAGTCTTGCAATATGGTGTAATACAGTTACATTTGCACTACTTAAAGTTGAAACATTGTTGGTAATGCTTTGGTCATTTGTATCACATCCATGAAGTTCAATGCAATGTCCAATGTTAAGGTAATTCATTGTTTAATCAATAGTATATTCCTTTTTTTGTGTTTTAGGTGTTAAAATATATGGGTAACCTAAACTAAGAGTGACAGTAGTTATAAAGAAAAGACCAGAAATCTAAAAAAGCATATCTGAATATAAAAAATCTTTTTATGTTGTTTTGCAGTGTGCTGGGATAGAAACATTTTCAAAGGTTAAAAGACACGTTCTTGTTTGCAATTTGAACGACATACTTGTTCAGTTACCCGGAATGTAATGCATTTCCTAAAATGTTAAATTACAAAGAACACGTATTGGTAACTGAAGTTAGCACGCACAAATCATTCGATTTTTTCCATCTTCATAAATTGAAACCACGTAATATCATCATTTTAGAAAGAAAAATCCTTCTTAAAATGTAACTTAACCCCAGGCCAGCTCCCGTCCTGCAGTGTAGTATCATATTTTAGCAGGCTGGCGGAGCTGATTGGCTGCGCAGTACCGGTAGTTGTTCTAGCTGTGACGTTTGGAGTGGGAAATGAAACTAAACTTTGCTGCTGAGCTGCAAGGGGAGAGAGGGTGAAGTGAAATTTAAAGTCAGTCGTGCACTAACCTGCAGGTACGGCAAGCACAACATAGGTTTATGATCTGTAAGTATACTGATATTTATTTGCGAGATTAGAGTCAACGTCGGGTTTTAATCTTCAGCTTCGTTTTGTTAGGAGTTGGTTCAAGAACGGGGGATTGCAGCAGCTTACACGAACGTTATTTTTATCGGCAACTGTAGTACTGATACTGGTTTGATTTAACACTTAGTGCGCGTTCTCCAGCTATGTTCCTGCAATCACATTGTAACAATCAGAATTATTTCTTAATTATTTTTATGTTTTTTTCTTTTCCATAAACAATTGCTACGGGCACACTGTTAATTGCTTTGTGTTCTTCATTATTATTATAGTCAAGACTCTTCTATGACATAGGCAGCATTGTTTACAAGTAGGACTTCTCGTGTGAAGGAATCTCGTTTTATGTATTTTTTGTATAAATGAGTTATCTGTATCGGTTAATGTTATTGATGTTAATGATGGTGAAGGTGACTAAACGTCATAGTTTTCATTACGATAAATATTTGTTCTGTTTGCAGTGAATCAAGCTTAATATGGCTTTCAAGTTACTGTTATGATATTGGAGTAAGAGGTCTGCATTAAACGTCCAAATAGTCGTCTGTTTTCCAAAGCAAGAGAACAGTATCATAAGAGAATATTTATATGACCACTCGAATTATGCTACTTTTTGTGAGGAAAGAAAAGATATGTGTTTAGCATATGCTACATTTTGGCATCAGTGTTTTGTTGTTATGATGTTGCATTATTAAGAAACTTTAATTATAAGATGATACAGTTTTTTTAAAAACATGTTTCTCTCAAAACCAAGATGAGCTGTCATTAATAAAAACAGTCAAGAGTACAGAATTACAGTAGGACATTAGGTAAAGTATTTAATTGTCTTTCAGGTATTTTTTACAATGTCTCAAATGAATTATGTGGGAAGACTGAATGAATATCGACAAAAACATAATTTATCCCTGCAATATGTGGAGGTTTCCGCAGAAGGGCCAGACCATGTTAGACAGTAAGTTTTATCCTAAAGTTTGATCAAGTCTTATACTGTAGGTTCAAGATTTTAAGCAGCTAGACAATTTAGAGTGGATTGTGCTTATTTCACTGAAAAGCTGAAAGGGGCAAAATGACAACACCTCCTAACTCATTCATTCCACGTTCAAAATCATCATGTAGCACTTTATGGATCTGAAAATGTATATTGAGTAACAGTACAGTGATAAATGTTATACTGCAATCACAATAGCATTGTACAAAGTTATATTTATCATAAATTGAATTCCATTTTTTTTTTTCATTTCTAAGTATTCCTTTAAAATCCAAATTTGACAATGATATTCTGCAAGACAGTGTTTTGGAACTATAGTTTAGAACCTTAATGGAATTATATTCTGGAACTATATAGATGCTTCAGAAGATTTCCTGTTTCCATGGGGAATTAAAGGAGGTAACACATTTAGTAGGAACATACAACATGGTTAAGACTACTTGTAAAGTGGCCACTCTTGCAGGAAGATGATGTAAGCACACTACAGGAGGCATCTTGTGAATGTAATTCCTGCCACCTGGAGGATTTACAATATGTTACACTCTGTCACCTTAGATAGGGGCACCTGCTAAGCTCACAACAGCAATGTGTTGCATTCAAGTCAACCATGACTGGCCGGCCTTCACCAGCTGTCTGCAGCTGCACAGGAAGAGTGGTGGACAGTCCCACAGGACTCTGTCCAAAGGCCAATCAGACCTATGCATCAGTTGTGCTGGGATTGTGTTCATTTTTCAGAGGAGGCTGAGTTACTAGAGTAACTTTATTTTGTAACATTCTCACTTTGAATTTCAGAAAATGTTTTGGATTTCTGTTCTGTGATTCTGCCTGACAGTTATATTCCATACTTAAAATATTTGATTAAAACCCGTTAAGAGTTATTTTTTTGCACTCAGTACGTTTGCATTATTGTGTTATACAGATTCACAATAAAAGTGGTGCTGGACAGTCAGGCTTATCCTGATGGCGTTGGAATGTCTAAGAGGGAGGCGAAGCAAAATGCTGCAAAAAATGCTTTGGAAAAGCTATGGGTCGAAGTTTCTCAGCAGAATGACCCTGTGAGTATCAGCGTGGGCGGTTTTCTCTTACTCTGTGCTTTCCTTGACCATGCTTACAGTATGTATACTCAAATAAAATATACCATCTGTCCATTTTAAATAATAGCTTAGACCAATTCAAGGTTGTGGTGATCCACTGCCTAATCTGGCAGACAATAGACACAAGGCAGCATGCACTTTGAATGGTACACCCGTTCATTGTAAAGTGTACATACAGTTTAGAGATGGCAATTAACCTAGATATCCACCTAGTAACAGAGCAGGTCTTTGGATTTTGGGAGCAAATTGGAGCACCCACATGGTCTTGGAGAGATCATGTGAACTACACCTGGGAGGCACCCCCAGCAGGACCCAAGAACTGTGAGGAAGTAACATTAAACTGCAAGACCCCCTTAAGTAAGACCAAACAATACGTAAACTTTGTCTGAATAGAGGTAGTATGTTCTCCCTGTGTTTATGTGGGTTTCCTCCAGGTGCTCCAGTTTCCTTCCACAGTCCAAAAACAAACTGGTGGCTTTATTGACTTCTGAGAAAATTGGCCCTGATGTGAGTATGTGTGTCTGTCTGTCCTGCGATGGACTGATGTCCTGTCCAAGGTTGTCTGTCACCTTGTGCCTGTTGCTTGCCAGGAATAGTATCCAGCTCCCCCACCACTCTGAACTGGAAGTAGCAGTTAGAAAATGGATGGATGGATAATTGATTCCCAAGAGATGCGGAAAACGTTTACTGAGAACCAGCATTAGGGTCTGAATTTAATTAGGAAAAAAAACCTATTGTGAAATTTTAGAACCTGTGAATGAATATAAAATCTGCTTCAATGCCATTTACTGCAGGTCAACAGCAGCAGGGAATCCAGTTGTCCTTCACCTGTGTCTACTCAGGGAATTAACCATTTGTGCTGGCTGAATGAATATGGTCAGAAGAAAGGGGTACTTGTACAGCCCTTTGAGAGGAGCGATGGAGGCCCACCACACATGCCACAGTAAGAATTTAGCCACCTCAAAAAAAAAAAACCAAGCGGAGAAGAGATGAGTTCCCATCCAGAGGGTTGCTTTATCGGACGGGTAACGGGGTGTTTCACTTTTGCATCTGAGACGAGACAGTGGATTACGCGACAGTGGACAGAGCTTGGATTACATAATTGAAGAACATCTTCCATGCTGAATAGAAATGAAGTGGCTGGGTGCTTTACAGTATTGATCACAATACTGTAAATTAGCGTTAAATAATGTTTACGAAGTACAGTCTGTAGGAAGTCTGAATAAATGTGCTGTGACACTTTTTTCACAAGCGTAGCCCTGGGTCAGTAGGCTGATTTACTGGAGGTCAACATTAACATTTGACATTTTGTGGTCCTCAAGCGCTACAAAGTAGTTTGCACAATCGGATTCTGAGGTTGAGACTTCCAGTGTCTGGGTCACAGCATAGAAAGTGAATAAAATGTATTTCTGTTTTAAGCACTTTAGCATATACAGTGCCGTTTAGTCCACAGGAGAGTGCTTTGAGGTCTTGTATTCAAATATCAATTAATCCTTATGGGATTGTATAGTTAATTTCACTGTTCACCGGAAAGACTGTCAACTGAGGGGTTATAATATGCCTCCCAAGAACAGGCCCTGTCCCTGCTTTGATAAGCAAATAAGAATTTTCTCTTAGAGTATTCTTAAAAGTCTGTCTTCAAAAGGATTATAAGTGTCTCTTGTCTTGTAAAGTTGCAGGTGGTGCTTACTCTCTCGCCTTTCCGTCCTGATAGGTTCTCCTGCAGATTCGCCATAGGCAACAGGAATTTCCCAGAAGCATTTGGGAAAAATAAGAAGGATGCGAAGAAAGAGGCTGCCAAGCTTGCATACGAAGCTCTGCAAGAAAAGAGTACACCTGAGGTAACGGAGTCAGGACCAGCTGCTGCAAACTCGCTTATCCCATGATGTTTTAGGAATCAGCGCCTCTCCCTCATTGTCTTTTGGAAGTAATCGTTCTTGAAATTGTTTTTTTGTGTTTTTAAAACACATAAAATACCCCTTTTTGATGTGCACATAGAACACTATAAAGGGATGCAATAGTAAAGTTTCTGAAAGTGGAGAATGATTCTGTGTAATTTGTCGAAGAAAACACACACTTTGAACAAGATATCATTATGATATGTGTATTGCACTTTTCATCCCAAAGAATCCCAAGGTGCTTTGCATATAGGAGAGTTTCCACTCTTCCACTAGTGCAGTGCAGCACCAAATCTGGGTGTACTTGTGGCAGCCGCTATCGTCCAAATGGCATCCTGTCCTTTAAATGTAGCTAGGCCTGACTGTGCAAGTCCAGATTGGGTTTTAGCCAGAGCAATGACGTTAACACCTCTGCTCTTACGAACAGTCCCCTGGGATCTTTAATGTATTCAGGTCTTTGGTTTCATGTCTCATATTAAAGATGGAAGAAGACTCCATAAGTCTGTAGAACACATACATTCAGGTACTCGGATGCTAGGCTTGATGATAGTGGGAATATGGTTATTTGTGCTGTGTTCTGTATTGCATGCTTTTAATGGGGCTGTCAATTGATTTAAACTGGTCCCCTTGCTGTATTTTCTAACCAATATCTTTGCTTATTCACTAACTGTCTGTTCCTTTTCAAGAACCTTAATGGAAATCATAATAAGGACACCCCCAGTTCAAGCAGAAATTTGCCCTCAATGTTGTCATCTACATGGTACGCTGTTTTATTTTCTTATTGTAGATATACAGCACTGTAGACGAGGCCATTAAGAAAACCTTATTTAATTGGGAATCATCAACAAAATCCTTTTCATGTCAATATACTTATGTTATTACTTTAAAAAGCTATTAAAATAACTGGCAGATGTAAAGCCTTTTGAAAGAGAAATATGTGAAGAAGTTTAATATCAACTTGGGGAAAAAAGAGAATCACTACATTTGGATACCTCTTAAAAGAGGGTTTGGACCCACTGAGCATTCAGACTACTCTGTTTTCCATGTAGTGAACCACATTTTTCACTAATTAGCATCTGAAAAGCATTTATTGTTTTTCTTTTATCCTTTGTAGGTTGACACCTCCATCTAGTAGCCCAGAGAGCACCCCAGAGAGCAGGGTAAAAACATTTCAGACGTGTGTATTTATTATTCCAGCAGGGCATTGCGCGTTTCCAACATTTTCTTATCTTTAAGGTGGTTAAATCTGAAACCTCCTGTATTCATATACAACACAAGCCATGTGATTTCAGATATTATTCACCACCCTGCATTTTTAATAGATTGTAGATGAATTTATGTATTAATGTGCTTTTCTTGATGAGGTTAACTACATTTTGTATGTTCATGCATCTATTGTGGAAAACAAGTGGAATCAGAAGCTTGTCGCTTTATTCCACCTACTTTAATTTGACAGTTAACGTCCACACATCACCCCTTCATTGAAAACATATTGATCAAGTTGTAGTAAAATTTCAGTTATCAGTTATCTGTTATTTTATCAAAGTTTTCTTTGGAAATGGAGTATTATGACATGTTCCTGGGTATTTATGTCAGGTATATCCAGAGAGGTTCTGCCCCAGGAGTAAGCCCAGTCACTGGCTGCCTGAGTAACTTTTGCCAACCCACTTGGTCTTGCGTTTTTGGAAAAGAAACAGAGCAGGGAGCAGGGAAGGTTTATCTGAGCCGCTGTGCATTGGACAGTCTCAAAAGCTGAGCGGTAGTGTAAGATGTGAGTTCTGAGTATCTCTGTCTTTTTGTTTCACTGTTGGTTTTCTTTGTCTCACAGCCATCTACCAGTTCAACATCATCAAGCACTGGCACGTCATCACCTTCTGCACACATGGGGTAAGTCATACAGATGTCATAGGATTAAAGAACAGCTAACCTCTGCACAAACCTTTTTGTTCATTTTTAATGGAATTCCTCATGACACTTAAGATCTTACTGCTGTTTTTTTGTATTTTGCTGTGTTGTAAGTAGCAGTATCCTTACAACTCCTGAACGTTTGAATAGGGATGATGAAAGTGATTATATTATCTTCAGAGACTCCTCTGATAAAAAGGTAAGCCGTATGTTCTTAATATCATTATTGTAATTGTTTGTGCTCACTAGTACTGCCCCAAAGACTTCACTTCAAGTGAGTCATCTTTAGACATTCAGTGTGTCATGACAGATAACAAAAGATCATGTCCTGAAGTTTTCATTCAGCATAAAATGAAATGGCATGCAATCAAAGATTGGCAGTTATGTTTCATCAATTTTTAATGGGTTCTAAAATGACAAAGCAGTTTTATAACCTGAAAATTTGTATAAAGTTTATTTTTAATTTGTACTTCGGCCATGCTGTTCCTCATGCAGACTGCTGTGTTTCTTTAATTTATTTTAATTTCTGAGGCCCAATAAGACATGTTCAGTTATTACACGGCTTTTATGTTTTATCCTTGTTGAAGAGTGTAGTCATTGTAGCTTAGAACAAATGCCAGAGTATTTCAAATTAAACCATGGAGTGTGTACCAATACAATATTTAATATATTGTAGAGCTGTGGTAGGAGATAAGTACACTTTGTAATATTGTAGCAATCCACATGTTTAGACTGTCTGTTCATTGTTGTTTCTTGTTGGTGTAGGTACAGTCACCTGGAGAAAGAAAACCAAAATTTAAGTAAATGTCCTCATCTTTTTTTTTAAACATTAATTTTCTTTTTAACATTAGTAATGTATTTTAACAGCTGAAAACTGTCATCACGTAATTTTGAAGTGGACCATATTTTTATATTATTATATATATATAGAAAATTCTATATTATTTGACAATTCTTGCTTTGATGCGTTTTCTCCTTATTTTCAGATTAGCTGCGGTTTTTAGAAATGAAAGCCCTGAAGCAGAGAAAAATAAACAGGTACCTATTGCATGTCAAAGATGAGCAAATAAAAAATTATTAATTCTTACACTGAAAAATCACTGATTGGGTGGGCACACATAGAGTTGTGCATCCAATCTTATATTAGGTTGTAATCTGAAAACTAACATTCAGAATCACTATTTTAAGTCATCCTTTTTCTTTATGGACTTAAAAAATGTTGGCATTTCTTTTCATCAGGGGATTAGTCAGGTTACATGATGAAAATTTATGTTGTACATCAAAATATTCAAATATCTGTGTCCTTGAGTTGTGTAGTGCATGCTGAAAACATATTTACTTTTTATTTCCAACGCAGAGTACTGCACCCAGGTTAAACAAAGACAAACCATCCTGTAAAGATCATGCTGAATCTACACAATCATCAAGGTAAGCGTCATAATTCAGATGCAGAGCGGGGAAACATCCCTTCTTCATTTAATTTAGTTCTAGGTGTTGGTTTGACCCTACTTTATTGTTGACAAGGTTTTAAAGAGGAGTGGTTTCTCTTGTTTCTTGTTGTGGATCCTCTGTGTTTCTTGCTTTGATTTTAACCTTCTTCTCGCCTGGGTGATACACCAGTCCTGAGCCTAATGTGGACTTGGGAGCCTGGGGCACTGGTAAATTCAAAGAGATTTTAAACTGTTCTCCCCATTCAGCACATTTTCACATGACAATTAAAAAAGCAAAACTGTTAATTGCAGGGTATCCCTGACTTTTAGCTCTAGTTTGCTTCTGTAGCAGCAATGTGTGAGAGGGAGAAGTCAGAGAAATTAACAGCACATAGGTTACTTTTTTGACTCATTGTTTGCATGTGAGGCATGCACTACTAGGACTAGTTCAAAAATAGAAAATTGTGAATTACATCCATGGCATAACTGCGCAAGGAAGTGCGTTTATCAATCACGTTTTTCAAAAACAAAATATGACAGACAGTTTTGTCTGTTTTTTTAAAGCCGCTGCTCATAAGCAATTTTGACATTGTGTGCCATCATTTGTAAATTCCATACTTCATAGTTTCTTCCATCGAACAAAGGGTGGTGTGTACTGTATGTTATTAGCTGCCGACAGGTGAGTTTATTGGGATCTTCACATCTCCTATAGCAATATTCCACTGTCTTCTCTTATTGCCTTTGTGCTTGTTGTGGCCAGCTAAAATGCTTTTTCTCAATTGCATTTCCAGGTTTTAGACCCAGAACGTTATTGATCCAGCTTTGCTAATGTATTCTGTCTTCCGAGACCTTGAGACACAAGCTTCCTTTATTTTAGTTTTCTATATTTTTTATTCCTTAAAGATGTGTCTTTGAGTTTTGAAAACTCATATGTATGTTGATACATCATTTCTGTTATCTTTGACAAAACCAGCATTGTGTTGTACAAAACAAATCTAAACATTTCCCTCAATAAATAAATTGTAACATCTGGAAAGGATTTTCTGTCTCCTTTTTAATGATAAAAACAATGAAAAATAACTCTGTAACACTTACAGCAGATTCAGTTTTAAGTATGCATCGTGAAGCACACTGCTTTAATTAGTCTGACAAAAGTGGTAATGGTTACAAGAGCATTACAACGAGTGCCTCATCAAAAAAACACAGTACAGTTTGCACACCTGAAAATAAAGAAATGACTTTAAAGGGGTATTCAGCATATTGTGTTTTTCTACATTCACTTCTATTCCTTCAGAAAGGCAGCTCACTACAGATTGAGCCGACTGGCTACTGTGGAATGTGAGTGATAGGCTATTTTTTCCTCATTTGCAGAGGCACTCAAACCTCAAACAAGTCCCTCACAACCAGTGTAAAGAAGGTAAAAGTTAGGGGCAGAATGGAACATCTGTTGTAACATGGCAGTGCTGCAGTAGAACGATAGGGGCAAGAATGGATTGCAAACAGATGGGACAATGTACCTTAGTGAAGCTGGTGACATTGACAAAGATAAGACTTCAGCTTCAATCATTCATTATTATTCCAGTATGTTATAGTTATATATTGTTATAGATACATATTTCATTCTACATATTTTAGATTACTTTTTTCAATTTTTGGTAAAATGATGAATGAAGAATTGAAAGGAAAAATATATACTTTTCATGATGCAAATTTCACAGTAATAAGCAGTCACTCATTTGCCCCCTCTTTTCAAATGCTGCATACTTGCGTTGTAAGAGAAAGTCTTGTCCATTTCTGGGAGCTGCTTTTACTGTATACACTAGCCACCTTTGTGCAACATTCTATAGGAGTACAAGCAATATGTGCAACTATGTGAACTGTATATTACAGGGATATAGCAATGTGTTCTTTTTTTTTTACCTGACTGATGGCTAGATATAATGTTGCTTAATGACACCTATATTCCAGCGAAGTGCAATAATATAAATGAAGATTTCAGACTGATTGTGAAAAAACGAGCTACAGACAAAACTACATTAATCAATCATTGTGCTTTATTTGGATTCGTGTAAAGAGAATTAATTGTGTTTTTAGATTTTTACAGGATTTTGACCTGATCGAAACAATTGATAAGGGTGGCTTTGGCAGTGTTTTTAAGGCAAGACGAAAACTTGAAGGAAAACATTATGCTGTGAAGATAGTAAAGCACACCCCGTAAGTGAATCTTGTATATCTATTGTTATTGTATATCTGTTGTCATTAGAACATTTGCTGTGTCATTGTGCTGTGTGTTTTATTCTTCACTTCATCAATTGCATTCCAACAGTCCTACACTGGGAAATCTTGTATTACACAGCATACAAAATACATTGTGTAAATATAACCCATTGAAATTAATTAATTAATCCTTCTAAGTGACCTTGATAAAGATTTCAACAAAATTAAAAGATATGAATGAACATTATTATAAAAATAAGTGGCATGTTGGTGTTGCAGTTAACACTGCTACCTCACACTTTCAGGGTTCTAAACTCCAATCTGCTCTCTGTAGACTCTGCATGTCCATGTGGGTTTTCTGTAGGTGTTCTGGTTCTGGAAAAGAAGTCGCCTTTCGGCCCTTGTTTCTGGGATGGATTCCAGATGGCCATGATTGGAATTGAATTGGACTGGAATAATAATGATGATGATAAGGATTGGAATAATAATAACGGTAACCTATGGAATAATAATCCGTGAGTGCTTTGTTCTTCCACAGCAAAGCAGAGCGTGAAGTTGGGGCCCTGGCAGGGCTTCAGCATCAATACATTGTTCGCTACTTCTCCTCCTGGCTTGAAGACACAATGTACCAAGCAGAAAAAACGGACAGCTCGAGCAGCTCC
This sequence comes from Lepisosteus platostomus, assembly GCF_059453375.1. Lineage (NCBI taxonomy): Eukaryota > Metazoa > Chordata > Actinopteri > Semionotiformes > Lepisosteidae > Lepisosteus > Lepisosteus platostomus. The sequence goes on along the minus strand of NC_142627.1, from coordinate 10,948,259 downwards.
AGGTGCTACAAAAAAGTCCTTTTTGTTTTCATGTTCACAAATTCTTTGCATCAATGAGCACATTTTATTGACAGTAGACCAGAGAGTAAGAAATCAGTGTGGCTTGGTGTAGAAATATCTTACCACATTCCCTTACCGTGCAAACAGCAAATAAGATTTTTGTTTTATTAAGCTGTTTTATAAATATTCAGTGTTTGAGCCTACCCAGGTCATTTCAGCGTAAAGCTGCCATTTAGTTAAACCAACCGAACAAGCACATTTTAATGTTATCATGCATTCGTGGTAATAATTATGTACTTTCTATGCAAAATAAATAGGTAAATGGCGTGCCAGAGGTTGAACTGTAATTCACAAGTATGTACAGGGTATTTGCGAGTTTGTATTAGCTGAATTTCATTTTTGACGTAGTGGTATTATGTATAATTTGATAAAGAGCAAGAGCTTCACTTACTGTAGGTTACTTTGACAAGAGTAAATGTTGTACTTTGGCTCCTCCCCACTCCCTGTATAACGCCCTCTTGTGGTTAAATGTTGCTCTTGAAGCTCTGGTCCTGGTACCCCAAAGGAGTTTCTCTACATTCAGATGGAGCTCTGTGAAGGGGGGACACTGAGATCCTGGATTGATCAAGAACAGGAGGGAAGACCAAAGAATAAAGAAAAGACTATGTCTATTTTTCGGCAGATAGTAGAAGGAGTGAAGTACATTCATTCAAAACAACTTATTCACCGAGACCTGAAGGTATTTATTTCATTAGATCATTTCAGAAAAATAATTTGTTACATTTTCCCTTTGTTTTCCACTTTATTTTTCATTGAGCCTAATGATGTTGCACAGAGCAGATAGATAGTTGGAAAAAAAAGGTACACTTAAGTTTTATATTTCTAATACTTGAGGGGGTTTACTCATGTAGCCCTGATTCATATATGAATAGAGGAGAGGATGATACAATTGTAAGAACTTCAAAATGATAACATGAAAATGCACAGCCCCAAGTTTAACTCTGGCCCTAATAAATCTAGTTCTTTTTTAGCCACCAAACATCTTATTCAGCCATGAACGAACAGTGAAGATTGGAGATTTTGGACTGGCAACATCTGCGATAAATGAAAGTGACAGCAACTCAATTCAGAGGACTAAACGAACAGGAACAGTCACTTACATGAGTCCAGAACAGGTAACGCAGACAAGTTTAATTTTTAAGTAAACAATATTTTTCGTAATTTTATTTTTTCAAAAGACCACACAAAATAATAGAGCTGTATCAACATCTGACTGTAACGTGGAGAACTTAATTCGTGGCCACTTCCTCTCCATATGAATTTTAAAATTCTTCAATACAGTCTATCCCAGTAATCAATGGGGGAGAGAGAGAAATCGCAGGACTTCAAGTGAATTCAAGTGAAGAAGGAACCTTCCTTTTAAATTATGGAGATATGAGTCTGAGAGTAATTGGGGAAATTAGTCCATCAACACAAGACACCATCTTCCTGCTTTAAAAGGTTATTGAAGTTGTTTACTGTGATGGCATGTAAAGAAAACTAAATCTAGATGTATCTGATGTGTTTAACCAGTTCCACAGTTGGAGCTCAGCTGCTTCTCCAAAGATTGCACAAGCCTAGAAGAGAATTAAGGCATGATACTGTTGTTAGCACACATGCTCTTACAAACTGTGTCATGGGATCTTTAATGAACAAGTAGTCAGGACTAGATTTAATGTCTCAATCCGAAGGATGGCAGCTCCCACAGCAGTGCCCCTGGTCATTGGTTTGGCCTGGAGGAAGAGCACCACCTACTGGTCCACCAGCACCACTTGGCAGCAGCAGCTGCATCCCAGCACTGACCAGGTCCAGGTGCTTAGCATCCATGATTTGAAAGGATACAAGTTGGTAACATTACTGCCACCATCAGTTAGTTGTGTCAGTTGCAGCAGATAGGAGTTCCATGAGCTGGGTCATCCAAAGTGAACTGGCAGTGAATGGCAATCCATAACCCACAATCAATCAAATCTCTGTTGTAGGTGTGGAAACAGTTCTCTACAGCTGCCTGTTGTAGATCAAATGTGTCATGTGTCATATATGCATTGATCACATATATGCATTGATGCATTGAAAACAGGTGCTTTGAATTGATTTTTAAATATTGGTTTGACAGGAGACCCAGAACCAATATGGGGAAAAGGTGGATATTTTTCCATTAGGATTGATTTTCTTTGAGCTCCTTTGGAGATTCACAACAAAGACTGAAAGGCAAAAAGTAAGTATATCATACAGTACAAGCATATCCTGGAATGTGAACATCACTAATTCATATGAATGAAAAATTTGCTAAAAGATTTGTACTTTGCACATGGATCTGTATTTTTGGCCCTTGAGGGCTCATTTTGGGCTATGCTCTGCCATCTCATTATGCAATATTTTTCATAAAAAAAAGAGATGGAAACCTTTATTTAAATAATTGACTATTTAAGATTATCGTAGTTCAAGTAGGTACTGTAGCTGCGTCAGCAGGCGTAGGCTGCAATGAACAAGTAAAGGTTTATTCCATGCTGAAAAGAGAAAAAAAGAAAGACAGCATTTCGGCTGTGGAGCCTAGTTTGTTGTTTGCTTTTTTCCACACGTGCCCTACATTTTGTGAATCTGTGGAAAAGAAACTTTCAGATTATTCCTAACATGACTTATCAGCACAAACAGTTCAGATTGTAGGTCTGGACACAGTAGGAGGACCTGGCACCTAGCCAATATTAATCCTATATATGAAGAGATAAGAATAGGATACCTTCCGATTGCTCTTATTTTTGTCTTCCATTATGAGAATGACTAAATGACATTATTTCATTCACAGACATGGCACAGCATACGAAACAGAGAGTTCCCTTCAGAGTTTTGTAAGCAGCACCACAATGAGGTAAAACATGCAGTGTTTACTGTTAATGCTATTTGATGCATATTGTTTTAGGAAAATAATACATGCAAGTAATTACTGCAAAGTACCAGACTTCAGTTTTTTTTCCCAGAAATATGACAGCACCACTTGTTCAAAAAATATGTTTAGCTTAGAAATGTGTAAATGCCTGTACTGCTGTCACTAAATGCATTAACAAGTTATTTTTACAAAGATTTGGAAACTGCATTATTCTATTCTATCTAGAATAACAGAACAAAAAATCTGCGTAGTCGTAGGGTATTTGCATAAAACTGTGGCAATGCATTTCAGTTTCTACAGCGAATTTTGATTAAGACATTTGCAGAAAGTCATGCCAGCACTAGAACCTCAACCGTGACAATTCTGCTGTATTGCAGAACAAGGGAAACACTGTTCTTAATTGTACCCCCAAGGTGATTCCTAACAGTAACTTACTGTACCTTCAGCTGATGCATTGAAGCATCATTATAACTTTCCATGTCTTACGCGCGTACTGCTGTTATAGCTATTAGAAGTGGGTTTGGTGGTGTGCTAAGAATCTAGAGGCAATGGTTAATACCTGGCTAGTCTCAACATTTGTAGTGGTCTCTCTGTGTGCACAATGTTTCTTTTGGATCTGTTTTCACCCTAGGTGGAAATTCATTATGTTTTGGAGTTACATGTGGAGTAGTAAATAAATAGAATTGAACTTAATGGGAACATAAGTAAAAATTGCCTGAAAATCCAGTGCCTGAAACTTCAGAAAACATACAGCAAGACAATGTCCGAGCACGCTTTTTACATGCTACCTCAGATGTGAACAAATTAAATAATCGTATCCAATTGTTTTTTTGTATTTTACAGCATAAATTAATTGAGCAGATGCTTTCTCAAGAGCCAGAAGAAAGACCAGAGGCCTCAAAGATCGCCAAAAATTTGAAAGTGCTGTTGAAAAGCGCAAGTGAACTTCAAGACTCAAAAACTATATAAAGGTTCAGACAACAAATGTCTTAATCCAAAATGTGTACATGATTGTGTTTTAAATGATGTAAACAGGGTTGCCAACCAACAAAACAAACTGTTTTTGCACTTAATATACAGTATAATCACGTGGGGCGGTACAGTGGAGCATTGGGACCCAGGGCTGAATTCCTTGGGTGTTATCTAAATGGAGTTTGTATGTTTTCCCAGTGTGGGTTTCCTCTGGATGCTCCGATATCCTCCCACAGTCCAAAAGCCTACTGGTAGTTTAATTGGTTCCTGGGAAAATTGGCCCTGGTGTGAGTGTGTCCGGCCATGGACTGACTTCCCATTCCGCATGTAGTGAATGGCTTTGGCCTGTTGCTTGTCCACATTCCCTGTAATTCTGCATTGGCATAAAGGAATTTGAAAATGAATGAATGAATGAAAGGCTAAAAAAACAAGACCAGAAAGCTGATGGTGTTGTGAATTTAATCCATCAGTGTAGAATCATGTTCCTCATTTGGATACTGTTTTTTAAATCTGTCTAAAGGTAATCTATCGAAAGAGAAAAATAATTTAATGTGCCAAGCATGCACATTGAGCCTTAAGTGGGTTCTCATAGGTATTGTATGTATTCTTTCAAATTGTGATGTTACTAATTTGAGTGTCATACCATTCTTTGTCTCCGTAACGTACTGTACTTGACCAGCATGACGAATAATCATTAAATTATTCACTCTGTTATTAACCACTCTGTTATATGGCAATTGCACCTTCTGCAAAGGTCACTTTAAGAGTGAGGTTACTGGGAAAACCAGTCATTTGTATGGGTAAATGACTATTCACTCTAAATTAATTAAATATCTCAGACACGTAATTGATTATTTAATTGTTCGAGTTAAATTGTTCCATGTCTTCTGAGATCAATGGTTGTATGGTTACCTACTAAATCAGAAGCAGACAGCTCTGTTTATGCTCTGTGTGATGGGTCTGAGAACTCAGATGTATTATATTAGAAAATTCCAGAAATGTTCTCAATGTATGAAACTACGTTCTACGTCTTGCTTTGTCATACTGTACATAATTCAGCTTTATTTGAACTTGACGTACATTTCAGAAATACACTTTCACATTATGACGTGAGCTCAGAATTAATCAAGACTGATCCCTTGTTATGGAAAACATCCTCCAGTCTTTTTTTTTGACTTGACTGACACATTTTTTACACTCTGCAAGGAAGTAAAGTCATGGCCTGCAACCCTGCAGTGGAAACTAAGAGGCTAACAGAAGTGAAAATATGAGGTAGTAGAGCATCTGGTAGTTTTTAATACTCTGAACTGATAAAGAAAGCTGGACAAATTATAGTACAGATCATTAAGCATTATTTACCAAGGTGCTCGTTAATCAAGCAATCATTTTATCCTTCATTGCCATTAGTCTGTGATATACGTTTTCTAGTCACTCAATGCAGTAATACAAGATTCCTCTCAATGTCTAAATCTGTGTCAATGAAACATTACATGGGATTTAAAGAAAGTAATCAGTGAACCTTGACTGTGGTATTCTTATGATATGTTGTGCTGCTAACTGTAAACTATAAACATGTTTTTAAAATACTATTTTATATTTTGCCCTTTATTAATAATGGTTTTGTTTTTTGGTGTCTCTAAAGTGTAAGAATGAAGTTTGCTTTGTAAATTATAAGAATTTGGCCTTAAGTATTCCATGTTGGAACATATACATTTTAATTTTATTACTGTCAACCATCTCATAAATATCATTTGGGCCTTTTGGTTAGGAATTTGCTAATGTAACCATAGAAATATATTTTTGTATCTAATAAACGGACATGTTGTCTACGCATAGAGCCACCAGCTAGACTAGATTACCATTTATTTTAATTCTTTGATTTTTTTATTTAAGCCAATGGAGGAAACAACTATTAAATAAGGCAGATCTCGGAAGTATCATTTTTTACTTTTTTTTGTGGCCTGGTAGGCAGTCAGTTATCGGCGTGGCAAACACTAAGAGAGGTGACTATAGGATAAGGATGCTTGGTTTATAATAATACTAAAATTTAAAAAGAAATAATGCTTAAATTTCCACTCAAAGCACTTTACAGGTAATGGGGACTCCCCTCCACCAATGTGTAGCTCCCTACAAGAACGCCACCAGTACGCTCACCACACACTAGCTCTCAGTGGGGAGGAGAGAAGAATGATGAAGTCAGTTCATAGATGGGGATTATTAGGAGGCCATGATTGATAAAGGCCAGAGTAAAATTTGGCCAGGACACCAGGGTTAACATCCCTACTCTCTTCGAGACACACCCCGTGACTTTTAATGACTACGGAAAGTCAGGAACTCAGTTTTACGTCTCATCCGAAGGACACCCCCTTTTTTACAGTATAAATGTATAGTTTAATATACATTACAATTTGCAATAGCAAAAATGAGTGCTGATGTCTTTGTTGTGTATTTAGATGTTTCATGTCTCTTGAAAATTTAAAATTCAGATATTATCACTTGTGCTTAACAGATTTGTGTCTGGGTAATGCAGTGTAATCGTATAGACATATCTGAAAGAGTAAGGATAGGAAAAAACGTTTTGTTTTGGGTGGAAATTAATAAAGAACATTCGACATAAACATTTGGATGTGTTGTGATTTTTTTAATTCATTTATCATGTTGGAACCCTTTAAATAAATGAAAAAGCATAATAAAGCAACTTTAAATATGATGGAAGTCAGGTGATATGGAGGTGTGGTGGTGCAGTTACCTCACTGCTCTTGGGTCCTGGATTCAATTCCTGATTGGGATGCCTTCTCTGTGTACCTTCTGTGTGGAGTTTGCATGTTCTCCCTATAAATGTGTGCTTTTTTTCGGGAGGCAGGTTCCTCTCTCCTTCTAAAGATACAGTGACTAGGTTAACTAGTGTCTCAGACTTGTCCTTGTTGATGGATGTATCTATGCAACACAATGTGTACAGTATAATTCCATGAGAAGTGGTCTCATTTGTACCACATGACAGCCATTATGTAAGACAAAATATTTTGGAATATAAAAAGGGTTTCAACGGTATGGATTCCTAACAAATTGTCTAGAAAGAGCAACTAGTGGTGCTGTAAGAGCAAATTCAAAAATTCAAAATCAATGCCCTCAGAAGAGCTTTTCAGCCCCTATCAAATGGACTCCTAATCTAAAGAGACAGTGATCAGTACAAACCTATAAAGTCTACTGTTATTGGTCCACAGTTGTGTTCAATAGCTGGGGCAAAAGGCCAAAGTAAATATTTAAAGAAAAGCTACTCTGCATAGAAATTTCTGTGGGCAATATCAGGATCTATCTAAACATTTTTTTGTTTTTCAGAAAAAGAAGCCTTTGAAAGATGTAGAAGAATTTTTGCTTCGGTATATTTGCCATTGTGTCACCGCCATTAACTCTCTATTATCCTCTCAAACAGAGAAATTAGTCATATATTTTAAAATGATGCATACTAGAGCCAATTAAGTCAGCAAAGAAAAATAACCCTTTTTTCAGTTCTCTAGGTCACACTTCAGTTGTCACAACATTGTTGTGGTGCAAATAGGCCATAAAATGTACAGTCTGCAAAAGTAGATACTACTGTATATAGACAAGATCAGAATACATGCAAGCACAGGAAAAAAGTTTTTTAAGAGCTCATTTAACAGCCTTGTCAAAAATAATTTTAAAGTTCCAAATACTAAACAGCTACAGTAGTCCTCATCTTTCAGTTACTTACAGTACATCCATTGTGAATGGAATATTTCAATCTGACTTTTGTGTGATAATATGTATTATATTTAAGAAGGAGTTTTGTTTAGCAATGAAAACACAATCAATTATATGTGTAAGATCTGGGGGAATTTCAATTTTATATATACATAAGTGTTCTTTAAAACTATAGTGAAGTCCAGGGACCAATAAACACTTTCTACATGTACTGAAAGGTATGTTAGTACACAGATGCTTAGGCTTTGTATCTGCCTGGGAGCTTCTAATTGAAGGCAAGAGCACTTAAGCCCACTGCAATGCAGGGAAAACTATTGGCTCTGAAAAAATCCTCTGAAGAACTAGGAGAACGTGTTAAAGTTCAAGGGTAAGAATAATGTTGACTCATAATTGTTAATTAGAAACAATAATACTGCCCTAATTAACTGGATCACTGTCTCGTCCTATTGTTCAGACACAGAGCGAAGACATTTCTGTACAGTACATGAGCTAGTGTCCCGATATTGCTATGTGTCCATCCTCCCAAAACCACCATTAGAATTTCAAACTGTCAGATTTAATTATATCACCAGGTGAACCACTGTAGGTATTTAATGTGCCTTGAGCTAAGATGGGCACTTTAGTGTGTTATTTTCATGTCCTGTCATGTCTCTTCCCAGATTTTGTTTCAATCTGGCTGCCCTTTTTAAAGTTTTTTGAAGCGTCTTATGGAAACTTTAGACAAAAGCAGATCACAGGCTCAGTACTGGAAGTAAGTGACTGCAGTAACCTTTACACATGCCATGCAAGGAAAATCACAATGATGAAAATCACAATGATTAGGTGCATTACCCTGGATAACAGCCCTCAAACATTACAGGCCAACGTATACTATGGCAGTGGAGATTTGGCTAACTGCAGCGCAGGTTCAAAGTTCAGCAAGCACATAAAGAAACTGTAAGACTGTGAGTTACCAAATACCAATCTTAAATATACGTAACCAAAGCAATGCCAAAATGTGTACCCCAGTTAAAAGGCGGTGGGTTACACAAACAAAGATTACAAAAAAAAAGAAAAATCTGAGAATGAACTTTTTTCCATTGGTGGGTAAAATATTTTAATAATGTCCTTAATTAAGCTCAGTATGTCATTGGATTCTACACATTCCCCTTTCCACCAAGTCTGTAACTCCTCTGGGTTACATTGTTTGCTTTGTTCTTAGTTAAGCCTGCATTGTTATCTCCCCATTCCTGGGTGACTAGGGGACTTATCACTAGCAGAGCTGGCATTTCCTACTCCTCTGCAAAGTGGTTTACAGCAGCTGCAGTAGGTCACAGGGAACACCTGAAATTTCTTGACTTTTCCGAAACTCATTTCATGCCTAACATTTTATTGAAGAAAGATTTCCATACATATATCTCTGCTTTTAGGTTTATAAACAAGGTCTACCATGTCAATAAAAAATCACATTTGAAAAACCTGTGTGCTCTGGCCTTTATTCTTTATATAGACAAAGATGTTAAAAAATATTGGTTTCATGGACCACCATTCCACCATTTATGGAATATTGTTGCATGTTTTTCAATACTTGATTGTCATAAGAACTAGTTGCATGGAATTTGGTATAGTGAGCCCATACAATTAAAAGACATCCATACAAATATGCAACATTGAGCCAATAATAAACAACATCCACCCAACACATCTTCACATACCATCCTAAACACACACCAGTAATAAAAGACAACCTTTAAAAAATGTGTACTCTCCCCTATTGGGTGAAATTCTTTCATACTCTTTGAATTTAATTTAAGGATGGCCTTGAGACTGTAAATACTGAACTCTGATAGGAAGAAACTAATTTGGGACCACAGAGCACACGTTTAAGGCAGTCCTTCAGTAAATTATGAAAATGAAATTAAAATCACTCCAGAAAATGGACTATCTATAGATATAAGTGTTTAATACAGAAGTCAGTGCGGCATTCTGTAAGACCTTCCTGTTGAGAGAAAACAAAAAACTGAGTCTTTCAGCTCACAGTAATCATACTGGCAAACTATATCCCACTGAACTTTCTGTTTCTTTCCTCATGAGAATGTACACTATGAACCTACAAATCCTAAATTCCACAGACCATTGTTATGCCATTCTTAATGTTCAGAATTAATGCACTAATAATGTTCTGATATTAAGATCTAATTTTTGTACAATGTGTTATGGGAGTTTGTAAGAAGCTACCCAGCCATGTCGTCAAAAAAGCCAAAGCTAATATCCTGGCTAAGTGAGACCATTGAATTACTTAGTGATTAGCAACCAAATGAGTCAGTTTAGCTGAACAGCTTTTTATCATTGTTACAATTTCTAATGTTTCTGAATTTCTGGCATCTAAAATAATGTTTCAAAATTAAATCTAAATTAAAATGACAGTAGTAAAAAACAAAGTCTGCCGTCTACACAGCTTTGTTATAATACCATGAGACTTCTGAGGACAATTTTAAAGTGCTGTTTCTGGTTTATAGTGATTAACATTTACTGAAATCACAGGGAGTGTAATTTTCGTTTGGCTCTTCTGTTAAAACCTATTGTAAATTGTTTTTTCAGCTGCAACACTGGTCTGTTACACCTATCCAGGTAATGCTGAAATGCAGGATCGGTAAGTATTCTAAGCTCGGTACTTCAACAAGAACTGTTTGCTTGTAAACTCAAACTCCCTCTGCTTAAAACCTCAAAAAGTGGGCTCTGTTCAAGAACTATGTTTCATATAATTTCAGAAAAGATTCAATGAATAAACATGGGTTACTCTAAGACATTTAAATTCTACTCGAAGTGAATTTACTACAAATAGGTTTAGCGAAAGACTATCATAACTCATACAATACCTTGTCTGTTATCTGAGCGAATCTGAACACATAATGAAAACAAATCCCTAGATTTATTTCCTCTGTATGATCTTCAATATATAAACTCTATTTTGAAGATGGAGTAATTGCAATTTAGATGAACGCCTAAAGAGGTTACTGTAAGACATTTAAATTCTACTCGAAGTGAATTTACCACTAAACTCAGAAACAGATTTTGACGGAAGACTAATAAATGCAGTTTGTAGTGTTCAAATGTGCATTACCCCTTATCTATCTTGTAGATTGCGTACCTTTACATTTAAAAATTTGCAAACAATACGTTGTTGCATTTTTCTGGAAAGTAAGAGTGTCAGATTACCACCACAAAAAGAACTCTTCCATATTTCTCCAACTTCCTTACGGTGTTTTTCACTACGTGATCGAGCATCTGACAGCCAATGCAATTAGCGATGGGCTATTTACACTGCCACGCCGCGAAATGACGTCAGCGCGAACAGGGCATTTAAATTCGGCCAGCTAGCTAACCTTCTACAATTCCAGTGCTATGATAAGCAGGGCAATTTCAGGTTAGTGGAATCGCCTATCAAGATGCCTCCTTCGGAAAAAAGCCAACACGCCAAACCCTTCAAGCAAAGGAAAAGCTTGGGTGAGTTCGCTTCTTCAGTGCGACGTAAGCACTCCTTTAATTGGGAATAATGCTGTTCTCTCTCTGTCTTCCTAGATGCAATTGTGTGTGTGTGTGTGTTCCAAGGTGATTTTATTGCGTCTCTCGTTCCAGCAACCAGAAAGGAGGAAGTTGCTGGGATTCGGTTAAAATTCCCGACTAAGATTCCTGTGAGAACTCTTTCTGAACTTGTTGCAAACTTGTTTCGTTTGTTAATGAGACAACTGTTCTTAGTTGGTTTTTTCCCCCCTCTCTTTCCGTAGGTGATCGTGGAGCGATACCACAGAGAGAAGTATCTTCCTTCCCTGGATAAAACAAAGTTTTTGGTCCCCCAAGAACTTACTATGACCCAGTTTATTACGATAATTAGGTGAGTTATATCTTGGGGTTGAGACTGATTGCGTTCATCAAGCTCCAGCCAGCTTGTTAAAAAACCAGATATAACCTGAGTTCAAAATCTTGCTTGCAAAAACCTGCGTGCTGTGTTAAAGGCAAACATTTGCACAGTAGGTCGGGTTTCCTCATCTACAGAAGTGGTGTTAACTAATGATTTTCAAGTCTAAGCAGACTTGAATAAAATTCTGAAAAAGCACTTTGGGGGGGTTACCTCCCCCCCACTACTGTGAAAATGTTTTTGCCTTCTCCCATACACGTGCAGCATAAATCCTGAAATCATAACATCAGTGTTTGGGGGAACTACATTTTGCAAAAGTTAATTGAGCAGTTTTATTGAGAAAGGGACAAAAGACTTCTTTAAAAATGTTAAAACCTATCTTAACCTGATCATGTTTCAGAAACCGGATGTCTCTCACACCAAGTCAAGCGTTTTACCTCCTTGTCAACAACAGCAGCTTAGCCAGCATGTCTCTCACCATGGCCGAAGTGTACAAGGATAACAAAGACGAAGATGGCTTTCTGTATATGACCTATGCATCTCAGGAGATGTTTGGCTCTTGCACAGAGTGTGTTGCTGTTGAACTATCAAAGGCCGGATGAAGACAATCCTACAACCTCGGCTTAACTGTAGCATTGGACACATCACAACGCTGAGGTGTTATTTCAAGGGGGAACATCGGCAGGTCCAGATGATGGCAAACCTTTGTGGAGTTTGTATTTAAAAAAATTTTATGTGGCTGTTTTTGTAATCGAGGTATTTTTAAGGTGGTGTTTTTTTTTTTCCCTTAATTGAGTAAAATAAATTGTAGAATTCTTGAACTGCTGGGCTGCTTATTCGATTAGTGTTTAATGACCCGATTTGGGATGGCACAGTAGTTAGCATTGCTGCCTCACAGTGATGGAACACTGGGTTCAGTTTCTGAGGTGCTATTGGTGTGGAGCTTGTGGGTTTCCTCACATATTCCAGTGATGTACTGGCCCTGGTGGGAGTGGGAGTGGGCCCTGTAATGGCTTCTCCTGTATCCTTGCCTTGTGCCCATTGTGTGCCAGGATAGGCTCTGGCTCCCCTGCAGCCCTGGTTTGGGGAAAATGGCTGGATCTGCTTTGCTCCATCAG